>NW_026061801.1:320197-640394 GCF_023897955.1 Schistocerca gregaria | reverse complement strand
ACATTAGCTAGGACCTTACGATTTTGCATGAAAGGAGGACTAGCAGCCGCGTTGCAAAGGAGAATGTGAAAAGTGTTCATATGCAGTATAAACCTGAGAAATCCGTTCGTTTTCATCATTTGTTATCGAATCGACTTAAAGTAAGATCGTCAAATTGGCCGCTCTTCTCTCTGAAACGGGTACATTTATCGTCTGCAAAGCGATGTCGCTTGCTCCGGTATGCGGAGAGACTAAACGCAGCATGGCAGAACACATAAGATGCTTCTAAGTTGATCTAATACCCAGTAAGAAGCAGTACAATTCAAGTTTTAGTTATCGATTATTGACTTTTTACCCTTCTTAGATGCCTTTGACATGAGCTAGGACCTTAAGATTTTGCATGAAAGGAGGACTAGCAGAAGCGTTGCACGGGATAATGTGAAAAGTCTTCTTATGCAGTAAAAACCTGAGATATCAGTCCGTTTTCGTCATTTGTTATCGAATCGACTTGAAGCCAGATCGTCACATTGGCCGCTCTTCTCACTGAAACGGTTAGATTTATCGTCTGCAACGCTATGTCCAGTGCTGCGGTATGCGGAGACACTAACAGCACCATAGTAGAACACTGATGAAACTTCTAAGTTGATGTAATAGCCAGTAAAATGTAGTACAATAACGTTTTAGATATCGATTATTGATTTTTTAGCTGGCTTTAAGGGCCTTGGACATGAGCTAGGGCCTTAAGATTTTGCATCAAAGGAGGACTAGCAGCTGCGTTGCACGGGAGAATGTGAAAAAAGTTCATATGTAGTAAAAACCTGAGAAATCCGTTCGTTTTCGTCATTTCTTATCAAATCGACTTAAAGCCAGATCGTCACATTGGTCGCTCTTCACTCTAAAACGGTTACATTTATCGTCTGGAAAGCTATGTCGCGTGCTACGGTATGCGGAGACACTAACAGCACCATAGTAAAACACAGATGAAACTTCTAAGTTGATGTAATAGCCAGTAAGAAGTAGTACAATAAAGTTTTAGATATAGATTTTGACTTTTTAGCTGGATTTGGGGTCTTGGACATGAGCTAGGACCTTAAGACTTTGCATCAAAGGAGGACTAGCAGCTGCGTTGCACGGGAGAATGTGAAAAGTGTTCATATGTAGTAAAAACCTGAGAAATCCGTCCGTTTTTGTCATTTCTTATCAAATCGACTTAAAGCCAGAACGTCACATTGGCCGCTCTTCTCTCTGAAACGGTAACATTTATCGCCTACAAAGCTATGTCGCTTGCTGCGGTATGCCGAGACACTAACAGCACCATAGTAGAACACAGAAGAAGCTTCTAAGTTGTAGTAATTGCCAGTAAGAAGTAGTGCAATAACGTTTTAGATATCGATTATTGACTTTTTAGCTGGCTTTGGGGCCTTGGACATGAGCTAGGGCCTTAAGATTTTGCATCAAAGGAGGACTAGATGCTCCGTTGCACGGGAGAATGTGCAAAGTGTTCATATGCAGTAAAAACCTGAGAAATCCTTCCGTTTTCGTAATTTCTTATCAAATCGACTTAAAGCCAGAACGTCACATTGGGCGCTCTTCTCTCTGAAACGGTAACATTTATCGCCTACAAAACTATGTCGCTTGCTGCGGTATGCCGAGACACTAACAGCACCATAGTAGAACACAGAAGAAGCTTCTAAGTTGTAGTAATTGCCAGTAAGAAGTAGTGCAATAACGTTTTAGTTATCGATTATTGACTTTTTAGCTGGCTTTGGGGCCTTGGACATGAGCTAGGGCCTTAAGATTTTGCATCAAAGGAGGACTAGCAGCTGCGTTGCACGGGAGAATGTGAAAAGTGTTCATATGTAGTAAAAACCTGAGAAATCCGTCCGTTTTCGTAATTTCTTATCAAATCGACTTAAAGCCAGGACGTCACATTGGACGCTCTTCTCTCTGAAACGGTTACATTTATCGTCTGCAAAGCTATGTCGCGTGCTGCGGTATGCGGAGACACTAACAGCACCATAGTAGCACACAGATGAAACTTCCAAGTTGATGTAATAGCCAGTACGAAGTAGTACAATAACTTTTTAGATATCGATTATTGACTTTTTAGCTGGCTTTGGGGCCTTGGACATGCGATAGGACCTTAAGATTTTGCATCAAAGGAGAACTAGCAACTGCGTTGCACGGGAGAAAGTGAAAAGTGTCATATGTATTAAGAACCTGAGAAATCCGTCCGTTTTCGTCATTTCTTATCAAATCGACTTAAAGCCAGATCGTCACATTGGTCGCTCTTCTCTCTGAAACGGTTACATTTATCGTCTGCAAAGCTATGTCTTGTGCTGCGGTTTGCGGAGACACTAACAGCACCATAGCAGAACACTGATGAAACTTCTAAGTTGATGTAATAGCCAGTAAGAAGTAGTACAATAACGTTTTAGATATCGATTATTGACTTTTTAGCTGGCTTTGGGGTCTTGGACATGAGCTAGGACCTTACGACATTGCATCAAAGGTGGACTAGCAGCTGCGTTGCATGGGAGAATGTGAAAAGTGTTCATATGTAGTAAAAACCTGAGAAATCCATCAGTTTTCGTCATTCCTTATCAAATCGACTTAAAGGCAGAACGTCACATTCGCCGCTCTTCTCTCTGAAACGGTTACATTTATCGTCTGCAAAGCTATGTCGCGTGCTCCGGTATGCGGAAACACTAACAGCGCCATAGTAGAACACAGATGAAACTTCTATGTTCATGTGATAGCCAGTAAAAAGTAGTACAATAACGTTTCATATATCGATTATTGACTTTTTATTTGGCTTTGTGTCCTTGGACATGAGCTAGGACCTAAAGATTTTGCATCAAAGGAGAACTAGCAGCTGCGTTGCACGGGAGAATGAGAAAAGTGTACATATGTAGTAAAATCCTGGAAATTCGTCCGTTTTTGTCATTTCTTATCAAATCGACTTAAATCCAGATCGTCATATTGGTCGCTCTTCTCTCTGAAACTGTTACATTTATCGTCTGCAAAGCTATGTCGCGTGCTGCGGTATGCGGGGACACTAACAGCACCATAGTAGAAAACAGATGAAACTTCTAAGTTGATGTAATAGCCAGTAAGAAGTAGTACAATAACGTTATAGATACCGATTATTGACTTTTAAGCTGGCTTTGGGGTCTTAGACATGAGCTAGGACCTAAAGATTTTGCATCAAAGGAGAACTAGCAGCTGCGTTGCACGGGAGAATGAGAAAAGTGTACATATGTAGTAAAATCCGGGAAATTCGTCCGTTTTCGTCATTTCTTATCAAATCGACTTAAAGCCAGATCGTCACATTGGTCGCTCTTCTCTCTGAAACGGTTACATTTATCGTCTGCAAAGCTGTGTCGCGTGCTACGGTATGAAGAGACACTAACAGCACCATAGTAGAACACAGATGAAACTTCTAAGTTGATGTAATAGCCAGTAAGAAGTAGTACAATAAAGTTTTAGATATCGATTATTGACTTTTTAGCTGGCTCTGGGGCCTTGGACATGAGCTCCGACCTTAAGACTTTGCATCAAAGGAGGACTAGCAGCTGCGTTGCACGGGAGAATCTGAAAAGTGTTCATATGTAGTAAAAACCTGAGAAATCCGTCCGTTTGCGTCGTTTCTTATCAAATCGACTTAAAGCCAGAACGTCACATTGGCCGCTCTTCTCTCTGAAACGGTAACATTTATCGCCTACAAAGCTATGTCGCGCGCTGCGGTATGCCGAGACACTAACAGCACCATAGTAGAACACAGAAGAAGCTTCTAAGTTGTAGTAATTGCCAGTAAGAAGTAGTGCAATAACGTTTTAGATATCGATTATTGACTTTCTAGCTGGCTTTGGGGCCTTGGACATGAGCTAGGGCCTTAAGATTTTGCATCAAAGGAGGACTAGCAGCTGCGTTACACGGGAGAATGTGAAAAGTGTTCATATGTAGTAAAAACCTGAGAAATCCGTCAGTTTTCGTAATTTCTTATCAAATCGACATAAAGCCAGATGGTCACATTGGTCGCTCTTCTCTCTGAAACTGTTACATTTATCATCTGCAAAGCTATGTCGCGTGCTGCGGTATGCGGAGACACTAACAGCACCATAGTAGAACACAGATGAAACTACTAAGTTGATGTAATAGCCAGTAAGAAGTAGTAAAATAACGTTTTAGATATCGATTATTGACTTTTTAGCTGACTTTAGGGCCTTGGACATGCTATAGGACCTTAAGATTTTGCATCAAAGGAGAACTAGCAACTGCGTTGCACGGGAGAAAGTGAAAAGTGTCATATGTATTAAGAACCTGAGAAATCCGTCCGTTTTCGTCATTTCTTATGAAATCGACTTAAAGCCAGGTCGTCACATTGGTCGCTCTTCTCTCTGAAACGGTTACATTTATCGTCTGCAAAGCTATGTCTTGTGCTGCGGTTTGCGGAGACACTAACAGCACCATAGCAGAACACTGATGAAACTTCTAAGTTGATGTAATAGCCAGTAAGAAGTAGTACAATAACGTTTTAGATATCGATTATTAACTTTTTAGCTGGCTTTGGGGTCTTGGACATAGCTAGGACCTTACGACATTGCATCAAAGGAGGACTAGCAGCTGCGTTGCATGGGAGAATGTGAAAAGTGTTCATATGTAGTAAAAACCTGAGAAATCCGTCAGTTTTCGTCATTCCTTATCAAATCGACTTAAAGGCAGAACGTCACATTCGCCGCTCTTCTCTCTGAAACGGTTACATTTATCGTCTGCAAAGCTATGTCGCGTGCTCCGGTATGCGGAAACACTAACAGCGCCATAGTAGAACACAGATGAAACTTCTATGTTCATGTGATAGCCAGTAAAAAGTAGTACAATAACGTTTTATATATCGATTATTGACTTTTTATTTGGCTTTGTGGCCTTGGACATGAGCTAGGACCTAAAGATTTTGCATCAAAGGAGAACTAGTAGCTGCGTTGCATGGGAGAATGAGAAAAGTGTACATATGTAGTAAAATCCTGGAAATTCGTCCGTTTTTGTCATTTCTTATCAAATCGACTTAAAGCCAGATCGTCACATTGGTCGCTCTTCTCTCTGAAACGGTTACATTTATCGTCTGCAAAGCTATGTCGCGTGCTGCGGTATGCGGAGACACTAACAGCACCATAGTAGAAAACAGATGAAACTTCTAAGTTGATGTAATAGCCAGTAAGAAGTAGTGCAATAACGTTTTGGATATCGATTATTGACTTTTAACTGGCTTTTGGCTCTCGGACATGAGCTAGGACCTTAAGACTTTGCATCAAAGGAGAACTAGCAGCTTCGTTGCACGGGAGAATGTGAAAAGTGTTCATATGTAGTAAAAACCTGAGAAATCCGTTCGTTTTCGTCATTTCTTATCAAATCGACTTAAAGCCATATCGTCACATTGGTCGCTCTTCTCTCTGAAACGGTTACATTTATCGTCTGCAAAGCTATGTCGCGTGCTGCGGTATGCGGAGACACTAAAAGCACCATAGCAGAACAGAGATGAAGGCTATATGTTGATGTAATAGCCAGTAAGAAGTAGTACAACTTTAATTGTAGTTATCGATTTTTGACTTTTTGTCCGGTTATGTTATAGCCAGTAAGATGTAGTACAATTCCAGTTTTAGTTATCGAATATTGAATTCTTAGCCTCTTTGGTGCTTTGGACATGAGCTAGGACCTTACGATTTTTCACGAAAGGAGGACTAGCAGCCGCGTATCACGGGAGAATGTAAATAGTGTTCATATGTAGTATAAACCTGAGAAATCTGACCGGTTTCGCCACTTTTTATCGTATCGACTTAAAGCCAGATCGTCACATTGGCCTCTCTTCTCTCTGACACGGTTACATTTATCCTCTGCAAAACTATGTCGCGTGGTGCGGTATCCGGAGAGACTAAAAGCATCATAGTAAAACACAAATGAACCTTCTAAGTTGATGTAATAACCAAGAAGAAGTAGTAAAACTCAAGTTTTAGCTATCGATTAATTGACTTTTTAGGCGGCTTTGGTGAGTTGGACATGAGACGGGACCTTACGATTTTGCATGAAAATGTGGACCAGCAGCCGCGTTGCGCGGGAGAATGTGAAAAGTGTTCAAATATAGTAAAAACCTGAGAAATCCGTTCGTTTTCGTCATTTGTTACAGAATCGACTTAAATCCAGATCGTCAGATTGGCAGCTCTTCTCTCTGAAACGGTTACATTTTTCGTCTGCAAAGCTATGTCATGTTCTGCGGTATCCGGAGACACTAAAAGCACCATAGTAGAACACAGATGAATCTTCGAAGTTGATGCTATAGACAATAAGACGTAGTAAAACTCAAGTTTTAGTTATCGATTATTGACTTTTTTTGCCGGCTTTGGTGCCTTGGACATTAGATTGGACCTTACGATTTTGCATGAAAGGAGGACTAGCTGCGGCGTTGAGCGGGCTAATGTGAAAAGTGTTGATAGGTAGTAAAATCCTGAGAATCCGTCCGTTTTCGTCATTTGTTATAGAATCGACTTAAAGCCAGGTCGTCACATTAACCTCTCTTCTCTCTGACACGGTAACATTTATCCTGTGTAAAACTATGTCGCGTGGTGCGGTATCCGGAGACACTAAAAGCATCATAGTAAAACACAGATGAACCTTCTAAGTTGATGTAATAGCCAGTAAGAAGTAGTACTGTTCAAGTTTTTGTTATCGATTATTGACGTTTTACCATTCTTTGGTGCTTGGACATGAGCTAGGACCTTAAGATTTTGCATGAAGGGAAGTCTAGTGGCCGCGTTGCAGGGGAGAAAGTGACAAGTTTTCATATGTAGTAAAAATCTGAGAAATTCGTCCGTTTTCGTCATTTGTTATCGAATCGACTTAAATCCAGATCGACACATTGGCCACTCTTCTCTCTGAAACGATTACATTTATCGTCTGCAAAGCTATGTCGTGTGTTGCGGTATGCGGAGATACTAAAAGCGCTATAGTAGAACACAGATGTAGCTTCTAAGTTGATGTAATAGCCAAAATGTAGTAATACAATTCAAGTCTTAGTTGTCGATTATTGACTTTTTAGCCGGCTTTGGTGCCTTGGACATGAGCTATGACTTCACGATTTTACATGAAAAGAGGACTAGAAGCCGCGTTGCACGGGCGAATGTGAAAAGTGTTCATATGTATTAAAAACCTGAGAAATCTGACCGGATTCGCCACTTTTTATCGTATCGACTTAAAGCCAGATCGTCACATTGGCCTCTCTTCTCTCTGACACGGTTACATTTATCCTCTGCAAAACTATGTCGCGTGGTGCGGTATCCGGAGAGACTAAAAGCATCATAGTAAAACACAGATGAACCTTCTTAGTTGATGTTGTAGCCAATAAGAAGTAGTAAAACTCATGTTTTAGTTATCGATTATAGACTTTTTTTGCCGGCTTTGGTGCCTTAGACATTAGGTTTGACCTTAAGACTTTGCATGAAAGGAGGACTAGCAGCTTCGTTGCGCGGGATAATGTGAAAAGTGTTGATAGGTAGTAAAAACCTGAGAATCCGTCCGTTTTCGTCATTTGTTATCGAATCGACCTAAAGCCAGATCGTCACACTGGCCTCTCTTCTCTCTGACACGGTTACATTTATCCTCTGCAAAATTATGTCGCGTGGTGCGGTATCCGGAGAGACTAAAAGCATCATAGTAAAACACAGATGAACCTTCTAAGTTGATGTAATAACCAAGAAGAAGTAGTAAAACTCAAGTTTTGGCTATCGATTATTGACTTTTTAGGTGGCTTTGGTGAGTTGGACATGAGATGGGACCTTAAGATTTTTCATGAAAGGAGGACTAGCAGCCGCGCTACACGGGTGAATGTGAAAAGTGTTCATATGTAGTAAAACCTGAGAAATCCGTCGTTTTCGTCATTTGTTATCGAATCGACTTAAAGCCAGATCGTCACATTATCCGATCTTCTCTCTGAAACGATTACATTTATCGTCTGCAAAGCTATGTCGCGTGCTACGTTATCCGGAGACACTAAAAGCATCATAGTAAAACACAGATGAACCTTCTAAGTTGATGTAATAGCCAGTAAGAAGTAGTACTATTCAAGTTTTTGTTATCGATTTTTGACGTTTTACCATTCTTTGGTGCATGGACATGAGCTAGGACCTTAAGATTTTGCATGAAGGGACGTCTAGTGGCCGCGTTGCAGGGGAGAAGGTGACAAGTTTGCATATGTAGTAAAAATCTGAGAAATTCGTCCGTTTTCGTCATTTGTTTTCGAATCGACTTAAATCCAGATCGACACATTGGCCGCTCTTCTCTCTGAAACGATTACATTTATCGTCTGCAAAGCTATGTCCGGTGCTGCGGTATGCGGAGACACTAAAAGCACCATAATACAATACAGATGAACCTTCTAAGTTAATGTAATAGATAGTAAGAAGTAGTACAATTCAAGTTTAAGTTATAGATTATTGAATTTTTAGCCGGCTTTGGTGCCTTTGACATGAAATAGGACCTTAAGATTTTGCATGAAAGGCAGGACTAGCAACCGCGTTGCACAGGGGAATGTGAAAAGTTTTCATATGTAGTAAAAACCTGATAAATCGGTTCGTTTTCGTGATTTGTTATCGAATAGACTTAAATCCAGATCGCCACATTGGCCGCTCTTATCTCTGAAACGGTTACGTTTTGTCATCTGCAAAGCTATGTCGCGTGCTGCAGTATCAGGAGACACTAAAAGCAGCATAGTAGAGCACAGATGAAGCCTCTAAGTTGATATAATATCCAGTAAGCAGTAGTACAATTCAAGTTTTAGTTATCGATTATTGAGTTTTTAGCCAGCGTTGGTGTCTTGGACATGAGCTAGGACTTTACGATTTTGCATGAAAGGAGGACTAGCAACCACGTTGCACGGACGAGTGTGAAAAGT
Organism: Schistocerca gregaria; assembly: GCF_023897955.1. Lineage (NCBI taxonomy): Eukaryota > Metazoa > Arthropoda > Insecta > Orthoptera > Acrididae > Schistocerca > Schistocerca gregaria. The sequence continues at coordinate 631,474 of NW_026061801.1, read as the reverse complement.
GTTCATATGTAGTAAAAACCTGAGAAATCCGTCCGTTTTCGTCATTTGTTATCGAATCGACTTAAAGCCAGATCGATACATTGGGCGCTCTTCTCTCTGAAACGGTTACATTTATCGTCTGCAAAGCAATGTCTCGCGTTTCGGTATCCGGAGATACTAATAGCACCATAGTGGAACACAGATAAAGCTTCTAAGTTGATGTAATAGCCAGTAAGAAGTAGTACAATTCAAGATTTAGTTATCGATTATTGACTTTTTAGCCGGCTTTCGTGCCTTTCACATGAGGTAGGACTATACGATTTTGCATGAAAGGAGGACTAGCAGCCGCGTTGCACGAGCGAATGTGAAAAGTATTCATATGTAGTAAATACCTGAGAAATCCGTCCGTTTTCGTCATTTGTTATTAATTCGACTTAAATCCAGATCGACACATTGGCCGCTCTTCTCTCTGTAACGGTTACATTTATCGTCTGCAAAGCTATGTCGAGTGCTGCGGTATGCGGAGATACTGAAAGCACCATAGTAGAACACAGATGAATCTTCTAAGTTGTTGTAAAGCCAGTAACAAGTATTACAATTCAAGTTCTTTTATCGATTATTGACTTTTTAGCCGGCTTTGGTGCATTGGACATGAGCTAGGACTTTAAGATTTTGCATGAAAGGAGGACTAGCAGCCGCGCTGCACGGGCGAATATGAAAAGTGTCATATGTAGTAAAAACCTAAGAAATCCGTCCGTTTTCGTCATTTGTTATCGAATCGACTTAAATCCAGATCGTCACATTGGCAGCTTTTCTCTCGGAAACGCTTACATTTATCGTCTGCAAAGCTATGTCGCGTGCTGCGGTATGCGGAGATACTGAAAGCACCATAGTGGAACACAGAAGAAGCTTCTAAGTTGATGTAATAGCCAGTAAGAAGTAGTACAATTCAAGTTTTAGTTATTGATTATTGACTTTTTAGCCGGCTTTGGTGCCTTGGACATGAGCTAGGACCTTAAGATTTTGCATGAAAGAAAGACTAGCAGCCAAGTTGAAGGGGACAATGTGAAAAGTGTTCATATGTAGTAAAAACCTGAGAAATCCGTTCGTTTTCGTCATTTGTTATCGAATCGACTTAAATCCAGATCGACAAATTGGCCGCTCTTCTCTCTGAAACGGTTACATTTGTCTTCTGCAAAGCTATGTTGCGTCCTGGGGTATGCGGCGACACTACAAGCACCATAGTAGAACACAGATGAAGCTTCTAAGTCGATGTAATAGACAGTAAGAAGTCATACAACGCAAGTTTTAGTTATCGATTATTGACTATTTAGCCGGCTTTGGTGCCTTGGATATGGGATACGTCTATACGATTTTGCATGAAAGGAGGACTAGTAGCCGCGTTGCACGGGCGAATGTGAAAAGTGTTCATATGTAGTAAAAACCTGAGAAATCTGTCTGTTTTCGTCGATTGTTATCGAATCGACTTAAAGCCAGATCGTCACATTGGCCGGTCTTCTCTCTGAAACGGTTGCATTTATCGTCTGCAAAGCTCTGTCGCGTGCTGCGGTATACGGAGACACTAATAGCACCATAGTAGAACACAGATGAAACTTATAAGTTGATGTAATAGCCAGTAAGATGTAGTACAATTCAGGTTTTAGTTATCGATTATTGACTTTTTAGCTTTTTTCACTTGGACATTTGCTAGGACTTTAGGATTTTGCATGAAAGGAGGACTAGTAGCCGCGGTCCTCGGGCGAATGTGGAAAGTGTTCATATGTTGTAAGAAACTAAGAAATCCGTCAGTTTTCGTCATTTGTTATCGAATCGACTTAACACCAGATCGTCTTATTGGCCGCTCTTCTCTCTGAAACGGCTACATTTATCGTCTGCAAAGATATGTCGCGTGCTGTGGTATGCGGCGAAACTAAAAGCACCATAGAAGAATACAGATGAAACTTCTAAGTTTATGTAATAGCCAGTAATAAGTAGTAGAATTCAAGTTTTAGCTATCGATTGTTGACTTTTTACCCTTCTTTGGCGCTTGGGCATGAGTTAGGGCCTTAAGATATTTCATGAAGGGAAGGCTAGTGGCCACGATGCACGGAGAATGTGAAAAGAGTTCATATGTAGTAAAAATCTGAGAAATTCGTCCGTTTTCGTCATTTGCTATCGAATCGACTTAAATCCAGATCGACACATTTGCCGCTCTTCTCTCTGGAACGATTACATTTATCGTCTGCAAAGCTATGTCGCGTGCTGCGGTATGCGGTGACACTAAAACCATAATAGTAGTACACAGATGAAACCTCTAAGTTGATGTAATAGCCAGTAAGAAGTAGTACAATTCAAGTTTTCGTTATCGATTATTACTTTTTAGCCGGCTTTGGTGCAATTGACATGAGCTAGGACCTTAAGATTTTGTATGAAAGGAGGACTAGCAGCCGCGTTGCACGATCGAATGTGAAAAGTGTTCATATGTAGTAAAAACCTGAGAAATCCGTCCGGTTTCGTCATTTGTTATCGATTCGATTTAAATCCAGATCGTCATATTCACCGCTCTTCTCTCTGAAACGGTTACATTTATCGTCGGCGAAGCTCTGTCGAGTGCTGCTGTATGGGGAGATACTGAAAGCACCATAGTAGAACATAGATGAAGCTTCTAAGTTGATGTAATAGCCAGTAAGAAGAAGTACTATTAAAATTTTAGTTATCGATTATTGACTTTTTAGCCGGCTTTGGTGGCTTGGACATGAGCTAAGACTTTACGATTTTGCATGAAAGGAGAACTAGCAACCGCGTTGCACGGGACAATGTGAAAAGTGTTCATATGTAGTAAAAACCTGAGAAATCCGTCCGTTTTCGTCATTTGTTATCGAATCGACTTAAAGCCAGATCGTCACATTATCCGCTCTTCTCTCTGAAACGATTACATTTATCGTCTGCAAAGCTATGTCGCGTGCTACGTTATCCGGAGACATTAAAGCATCATAGTAAAACACAGATGAACCTTCTAAGTTGATGTAATAGCCAGTAAAAAGTAGTACTATTCAAGCTTTTGTTATCGATTATTGACGTTTTACCATTCTTTGGTGCTTGGACATGAGCTAGGACCTTAACATTTTGCATGAAGGGAAGTCTAGTGGCCGCGTTGCAGGGGAGAAAGTGAAAAGTGTTCATATGTAGTAAAAATCTGAGAAATTCGTCCGTTTTCGTTATTTGTTATCGAATCGACTTAAATCCAGATCGACACATTGGCCGCTCTTCTCTCTGAAACGATTACATTTATCGTCTGCAAAGCTATGTCCGGTGCTGCGGTATGCGGAGACACTAAAAGCACCATAGTAGAACACAGATAAAGCTTCTAACTTGATATAATAGCCAGTAAGAAGTAGTACAATTCAAGATTTAGTTATCGATTATTGACTTTTTAGCTGGCTTCGGTGCCTTTGACATGAGGTAGGACTATACGATTTTGCATGAAAGGAGAACTAGCAACCGCGTTGCACGGGCGAATGTGAAAAGTGTTCATATGTAGTAAAAACCTGAGAAATCCGTCCGTTTTCGTCATTTGTTATCGAATCGACTTAAAGCCAGATCGATACATTGGGCGCTCTTCTCTTTGAAACGGTTACATTTATCGTCTGCAAAGCAATGTCTCGTGTTTCGGTATCCGGAGATACTAATAGCACCATAGTAGAACACAGATGAAACTTATAAGTTGATGTAATAGCCAGTAAGAAGTAGCAGAATTCAGGTTTTAGTTATCGATTATTGACTCTTTAGCAGGCTTTGGTGCCTTGGACATTTGCTAGGAACTTAGGATTTTGCATGAAAGAAGGACTAGCAACTGCGTTGCACGGGAGAATACGATAAGCGTTCATATGTAGTAAGAATCTGAGAAATCCGTCCGTTTTCGTCATTTGTTATTGATTCAACTTAAATCCAGATCGACACATTGGCCGCTCTTCTCTCTGAAAGGATTACATTTATCGTCTGCAAAGCTATGTCGCGTGCTACGTTATCCGGAGACACTAAAAGCATCAGAGTAAAAAACAGATGAACCTTCTAAGTTGATGTAATAGCCAGTAATAAGTAGTACTATTCAAGTTTTTGTTATCGATTATTGACTTTTTACCATTCATTGGTGCTTCGACAAGACCTAGGAAATGAAGATTTTGCATGAAGGGAAGTCTAGTGGCCGCGTTGCAGGGGAGAATGTGAAAAGTGTTCATATGTAGTAAAAATCTGAGAAATTCGTCCGTTTTCGTCATTTGTTATCGAATCGACTTAAAGCCAGATCTTCACATTGGCCGCTCTTCTCTCTGAAACGGTTACATTTGTCTTCTGGAAAGCTATGTTGCGTCCTGGGGTATGCGGCGACACTAAAAGCACCATATTAGAACACAGATGAACCTTCTAAGTTGATGTAATAAACAATAAGAAGTACTACAACTCAAGTTTTAGTTATCGAGTGTTTTCTTTTTAGCCGGCTTTGGTGCCTTGGACATGAGCTACGACTCTACGATTATGCATGAAAGGAGGACTAGCAGCCGCGTTGCACGGGAGAATGTGAAAAGTGTTCATATGTAGTAAAAACATGATAAATCCGTCCGTTTTCGTCATTTGTTATCCAATCGACTTAAAGCCAGATCGTCACATTGGCCGCTCTTCCCTCTGAAAGGGTTACATTTATCGTCTACAAAGCTATGTCGCGTGTTGCGGTATGCGGAGTAACTAAAATCACCGTAGTAGAACACAGAAGTAGCTTCTAAGTTGATGTAATACCCAGTAAGAAAAAGTACAATTCAAGTTTTAGGTATCGATTGTTGACTTTTTACCCTTCTTTGGTGCCTTGGACATGAGCTAGGTCCTTAAGATTTTGCTTGAAGGAGGACTAGCAGCCGCGTTGCACGGGAGAATGTGAAAAGTGTTCATATGTAGTAAACACCTGAGAAATCCGTCCGTGTTCCTCATTTGTTATCGAATCGTCACATTTAACGCTCTTCTCTCTGAAACGGTTACATTTATCGTCTGCAAAGCTATGACACGTATTGCGGTATGCGGTAAGGCTAAAAGCAAACATAATAGAACACAGAAGAAGCTTCTAAGTTGAAGTAATAGCCAGTAAGAAGCAGTACAATTCAAGTATTGGTTATCAATTATTGATTTTTAGCCGGCTTTGGTTCCTTAGACATGAGGTGGAACCATAAGATTTTGCATGAAAGGAGGACTAGCAGCCGCGTTGCACGGGAAAATGTGAAAAGGGTTCATATGTAGTGAAAACCTGAGAAATCCGTATGTTTTCTTCAATTGTTATCGAATCGACTTAATGCCAGATCGTTAGATTGGCCGCTCTTCCCTCAGAAACCGTTATATTTATCGTCTCCAAAGATAAGTCGCGAGCTACGTAATGCGGAGACACTAAAAGCAATATACTAGAACACAGATGAAGCTTCTAAGTTGATGTCATAGAAAGTAAGAAATAGTACAATTCAAGATTTAGTTATCGATTATTGCCTTTTTAGCCGGCTTTGGTGCCTTTCACATGAGGTAGCAGTATACGATTTTGCATGAAAGGAGGACTAGCAGCCGCGTTGCACGAGCGAATGTGAAAAGTGTTCATATGTAGTACAAACCTGAGAAATCCGTCCGGTTCGTTATTTGTTATCGAATCAACTTAAAGCCAGATCGATACATTGGGCGCTCTTCTCTCTGAAACGGTTCCATTTATCGTCTGCAAAGCAATGTCTCGTGTTTCGGTATCCGGAGATACTAATAGCACCATAGTAGAACACAGATGAAACTTATAAGTTGATGTAATAGCCAGTAAGAAGTAGTACAATTCAAATTTTAGTTATTGATTATTGACTTTTTAGCCGGCTTTGGTGCCTTGGACATGAGCTAGGACCTTAAGATTTTGCATGAAAGTAAGATTAGCAGTCACGTTGCATGGGAGAATGTGAAAAGTGTTCATATGTAATAAAAACCTGAAAAAGTCTTATCGACTTAATTCCAGATCAACACATTGGCCGCTCTTCTCTCTGAAACGGTTACGTTTTGTCGTCTGCAAAGCTATGTCGCGTGCTGCGGTATGTGGAGACACTAAAAGCAGCATAGTAGAGCACAGATGAAGCCACTAAGTTGATGTAATAGCCAGTAAGAAGTAGTACAATTCAAGTTTTAGTTATCGATTACTGCCTTTTTACCCTTCTTTGGAGCATTGCACTTGAAGTAGGACCTTAAGATTTTACATGAACGGAAGTCTATCAGTCCCGTAGCACGGGAGAAAGTGAAAAGTGTTCATATATGGTAAAAAATTGATAAATCCGTTCGTTTTCGTCATTTGTTATCGAATCGACTTAAATCCAGATCGCCACATTGGCCGCTCTTCTCTCGGAAACGGTTACATTTATAGTCTGCAAAGCTATGTCGCATGCTGTGGTATCCGGAGACACTAAAAGCACCATAGTAGAACACAGGTGAAGCTTCAAATTTGATGTAATACACAGTACGAAGTAGTACATTTCAAGTTTTAGTTATCGATTATTGAGTTTTTATCCAGCGTTGGTGTCTTGGACATGAGCTAAGACTTTACAATTTTGCATGAAAGGAGGACTAGCAACCGCGTTGTACGGGCGAGTGTGAAAGTGTTCTTATGTAGTAAAAACCTGAGAAATCCGTCCGTTTTCGTCATTTGTTATTAATTCGACTTAAATCCCGATCGACACATTGGCCGCTCTTCTCTCTGAAACGGTTACATTTATCGTCTGCAAAGCTACGTCGAGTGCTGCGGTATGCGGAGATACTGAAAGCACCATAGTGGAACACAGATGAATCTTTTAAGTTGATGTAATGCCAGTAAGAAGTAGTACAATTCAAGTTCATTTATCGATTATTGACTTTTTAGCTGGCTTTGGTGCACTGGACATGAGCTAGGACTTTAAGATTTTGCATGAAAGGAGGACTAGAAGCCGCGCTGCACGGGCGAATGTGAAAAGTGTCATATGTAGAAAAAACCTGAGAAATCCGTCCGTTTTCGTCATTTGTTATCGAATCGACTTAAATCCAGATCGTCACATTGGCCGCTTTTCTCTCGGAAACGCTTACATTTATCGTCTGCAAAGCTATGTCGCGTGCTGCGGTATGCGGAGATACTGAAAGCACCATAGTAGAACACAGAAGAAGCTTCTAAGTTGATGTAATAGCCAGTAAGAAGTAGTACAATTCAAGTCTTAGTTATTGATTATTGACTTTTTAGCCGGCTTTGGTGCCTTGGACATGAGTTAGGACCTTAAGATTTTGCATGAAAGGAAGACTAGCAGCCACGTTGAAAGGGACAATGTGAAAAGTGTTCATATGTAGTAAAAACCTGAGAAATCCGTCCGTTTTCGTCATTTGTTATCGAATCGACTTAAATCCAGATCGTCATATTCACCGCTCTTCTCTCTGAAACGGTTACATTTATCGTCGGCAAAGCTCTGTCGACTGCTGCGGTATGCGGAGACACTAAAAGCACCATAGTAGAACACAGATAAAGCTTCTAAGTTGATATAATAGCCAGTAAGAAGTAGTACAATTCAAGATTTAGTTATCGATTATTGACTTTTTAGCCGGCTTTGGTGCCTTTCACATGAGGTAGGACTATACGATTTTGCATGAAAGGAGGACTACCAGCCGAGTTGCACTGGAGAATGTGAAAAGTGTTCATATGTAGTAAAAACCTGAGAAATTCGTCCGTTTTCGTCATTTGTTATCGAATCGACCTTAATTAAGATCGACACATTTGCCGCTCTTCTCTCTGGAACGATTACATTAATCGTCTGCAAAGCTATGTTGCGTGCTGCGGTATGTGGAGACACTAAAACCATCATAGTAGTACACAGATGAAGCTTCTATGTAATGTAATAGCCAGTAAGCAGTAGTACAATTCATGTTTCAATTATCGGTTTTTGACTTTTTAGCACGCTTTGGAGCCTTGGACATTTGCTAGGAACTTAGGATTTTGCATGAAAGGAGGACTAGCAACTGCGTTGCACGGGAGAATACGATAAGCATTTATATGTGGTAAGAATCTGAGAAGTCCGTCCGTTTTCGTCGTTTGTTATTGATTCGACTTAAATTCAGATCGACACATTGGCCGCTCTTCTCTCTGAAAGGATTACATTTATCGTCTGCAAAGCTATGTTGCGTGCTACGTTATCCGGAGACACTAAAAGCATCAGAGTAAAACACAGATGAACCTTCTAAGTTGATGTAATAGCCAGTAAGAAGTAGTACTATTCAATTTTTGTTATCGATTATTGACTTTTACCATCCATTGGTGCTTCGACATGAGCTAGGAAATTAAGATTTTGCATGAAGGGAAGTCTAGTGGCCGCGTTGCAGGGGAGAATGTGAAAAGTGTTCATATGTAGTAAAAATCTGAGAAATTCGTCGGTTTTCGTCATTTGTTATCAAATCGACTTAAAGCCACATCTTCACATTGGCCGCTCTTCTCTCTGAAACGATTACATTTATCGTCTGCAAAGCTATGTCGCGTGCTACGTTATCCGGAGACACTAAAAGTACCATAGTAAGACACAGATGAAGCTTATAAGTTGATGTAATAGCCAGTAAGAAGTAGTACAATTCAAGTTTTGTTACCGATTATTGACTTTTTACCCTTCTTTGGTGCTTGGACATGAGTTAGGACCTCAAGATTTTGCATGAAGGGAAGTCTAGTGGCCGCGTTGCAGGGAAGAATCTGAAAAGTGTTCATGTGAAGCAAAAACCTGAAAAATTTGTCCGTTTTCGTCATTTGTTATCGTATCGAATTAAAGCCATATCGTCATATTAGCCGCTCTTCTCACATAAACGGTTATATTTATCGTCTGCAAAGCTATGTCGCGTGCTGCGGTATACGGAGACACTAAAAGCACCATAGTAGAACACAGATAAAGCTTCTAAGTTGATGTAATAGCCAGTAAGAAGTAGTACAATTCAAGATTTAGTTATCGATTATTGACTTTTTAGCCGGCTTTGGTGCCTTTCACATGAGGTAGGACTATACGATTTTGCATGAAAGGAGGACTAGCAGCCGCGTTGCACGTGCGAATGTGAAAAGTGTCATATGTAGAAAAAACCTGAGAAATCCGTCCGTTATCGTCATTTGTTATCGAATCGACTTAAATCCAGATCGTCACATTGGCCGGTCTTCTCTCTGAAACGGTTACATTTATCGTCTGCAAAGATATGTCTCGTGTTGCGGTATGCGGAGACACTAAATGCACCATAGTAGAACACAGACGAAGCTTCTAAGTTAATGTAATAGCCAGTAAGAAGTAGTACAATTCAAGTTTTAGTTATTAATTATTGACTTTTTAGCCGGCTTTGGTGCCTTGGACATGAGGTAGGACCTTACGATTTTGCATGAGATTAGGACTAGCAACTGTGTTCCACGGGAGGATGTGAAAAGAGTTTATATGTAGTAAAAACCTGAGAAATCCGTCCGTTTTCGTCATTTGTTAACGAATCGACTTAAATCCAGATCGACACATTGGCCGCTCTTCTCTCTGAAACGGTTACATTTGTCTTCTGGAAAGCTATGTTGCGTCCTGGGGTATGCGGCGACACTAAAAGCACCATAGTAGAACACAGATGAAGCTTCTAAGTTGATGTAATAGCCAGTAAGAAGTTATACAATGCAAGTTTTAGTTATCGATTACTGACTTTTTTGCCGGCTTTGGTGCCTTGGATATGGGCTACGTCTATACCATTTTGCATGAAAGGAGGACTAGCAGCCGCGTTGCACGGGCGATTGTGAAAAGTGTTCATATGTAGTAAAAACCTGAGAAATCCGTCCGTTTTCGTCATTTGTTAACGAATCGACTTAAATCCAGATCGACACATTGGCCGCTCTTCTCTCTGAAAAGGTTACGTTTATCGTCTGCAAAGCTATGTCGCGTGCTTCGGTATGAGGAGACACTAAAAGCACCATAGTAGAACACAGATGAACCTTCTAAGTTGATGTAATAAACAATAAGAAGTACTACAACTTAAGTTTTAGTTATCGAGTGTTGACACTTTAGCCGGCTTTGGTGCCTTGGACATGAGCTACGACTCTACGATTTTGCATGAAAGGAGGACTAGCAGCCGCGTTGCACGGGAGAATGTGAAAAGTGTTCATATGTAGTAAAAACCTGATAAATCCGTCCGTTTTCGTCATTTGTTATCCAATCGACTTAAAGCCAGATCGTCACATTGGCCGCTCTTCCCTCTGAAAGGGTTACATTTATCGGCTGCTAAGCTATGACGCTGGATGCGGTATGCGGAGTCACTAAAATCACCGTAGTAGAACAGAGAAGTAGCTTCTAAGTTGATGTAATACCCAGTAAGAAGTAGTACAATTCAAGTTTTAGGTATCGATTAATGACTTTTTAGCCGGCTATGGTGCCTTGGACATGAGGTGGAAGCTTAAGATTTTGCATGAAAGGAGGACTAGTAGCCGCGTTGCACGGGCGAATGTGAAAAGTGTTCATATGTAGTAAAAACCTGAGAAATCCGTCCTTTTTCGTCAATTGTTATCGAATCGAATTAAAGCCACATAGTTACATTGGCCGCTCTTCCCTATGAAACAGTTAAATTTATCGTCTCCAATGATATGTCGCGAACTACGGTATGCGGAGACACTACAATCACCATAGTAGAACACAGAAGTAGCTTCTAAGTTGACGTAATACCCAATAAGAAGTAGTACAATTAACGTTTTAGTTATCGATTATTGACTTTTCAGCCTTTTTTGGTGCCTTGGACATGAGCTAGGTCCTTAAGATTTTGCTTGAAGGAGGACTAGCAGCCGCGTTGCACGGGAGAATGTGAAAAGTGTTCATATGTAGTAAACACCTGATAAATCCGTCCGTGTTCCTCATTTGTTATCGAATCGACTTAAAGACACATCGTCACATTTAACGCTCTTCTCTCTGAAACGGTTACATTTATCGTCTGCAAAGCTATGTCACGTATTGCTTTATGCGGTGAGGCTAAAAGCAAACATAATAGAACACAGAAGAAGCTTCTAAGTTGAAGTAATAGCCAGTAAGAAGCAGTACAATTCAAGTATTGGTTATCAATTATTGATTTTTAGCCGGCTTTGGTTCCTTGGACATGAGGTGGAACGTTAATATTTTGCATGAAAGGAGGACTAGCAGCCGCGTTGCACGGGAGAATGTGAAAAGGGTTCATATGTAGTGAAAACCTCAGAAATCCGTATGTTTTCTTCAATTGTTATCGAATCGACTTAATGCCAGATCGTTATATTGGCCTCCCTTCCCTCTGAAACCGTTATATTTATCGTCTCCAAAGATACGTCGCGAGCTACGTAATGCGGAGACACTAAAAGCAATATACTAGAACACAGATGAAGCTTCTAAGTTGATGTCATAGCCAGTAAGAAATTGTGCAATTCAAGTATTGGTTATCGATTATTCACTTTTCACCCGGGTTTGGTGCCTTGTACAGCAGCTAGGACATTAAAATTTTGCATGAAAGGAGGACTATTAGCCGCGTTGCACGGGAGAATGTGAAAAGTGTTCATATGTAGAAAAAACCTGAGAAATCCGTCCGCTTTCGTAATTTGTTATCGAATCGACTTAAAGCCAGGACGTACATTGGCCACTCTTCTCTCTGAAACGGTTATATTTACCGTCTGCAAAGCTACGTCGCGTGCTGCGGTATGCGGAGACACTAAAAGCACCATAGTAGAACACAGAAGAAGCTTCTAACTTGATGTAAGAGCCAGTAAGAAACAGTAAAATTCAAGTTTTAGTTATCGATTATTGACCATTTACTTTTCTTTGGTGCTTTGGAAATGAGCTAGGGCTTTAGGATTTTGCATGTAGGGAAGTGTAAGAGATGCTTCGCACATGAGAATGTGAAAAATGTTCATATATACTAAAAACATGAGAAATCCCTCCGTTTTCGTCATTTGTTATCGAATCGACTTAAAGCCAGATAGTCACATTGGGGGCTCTTCTCTCTGAAACGGTTATATTTACCGTCTGCAAAGATATGTCGCGTTCTGCGGTATGCGGAGACACTAAAAGCACCATAGTAGAACACTGAAAAAACTTCTAAGTTTTTGTAATAGCCAGTAAGAAGTAGTACAATTCACGTTTTAGCTATCGATTCTTGACTTTTTAGCCGGCTTTGGTGCCTTGGGCATGAGCTAGGACCTTAAGATTTTGTGTGAAAGGAGGACTAGCAGCCGCGTTACACGGGTGAATGTGAAAAGTGTTCATGTGTAGTAAACACCTGAGAAATCCGTCCGTGTTCGTCATTTGTTATCGAAGCGACTTAGAGCCAGATCGTCACTTTGTCCGCTCCTCTCACTGAAACGGTTTATTTATCGTCTGCAAAGCATCTCGTTGGGTGCAGTATGCATAGACACTTAAAGCACCATAGTACAACACAGGAGAAGCTTCTAAGTTAATGTAATAGCCCGCACGAAGTAGTACAATTCAAAGTTTTCGTTATCGATTATTCACTTTTTAGCCGGCTTTGGAGCCTTGTACATGAGCTGGGACCTTAAGATTTTACATGAAAGGAGGAGTATTAGCCGCGTTGCACGGGTAAATGTAAAAAGTGTTCATATGTTTTAAAAACCTGAGAAATCCGTCCATTTTCGTCATTTGTTATCGAATCAACTTAAAGCCACATCGTCATATAGGCCGCTCTTCTCTCTGTAACGGTTACATTTATCGTCTGCAAAGCTATGTCACGTATTGCGGTATGCAGTGACGCTAAAAGCAAACATAATAGAACACAGAAGAAGCTTCTAAGTTGAAGTAATAGCCAGTAAGAAGCAGTGCAATTCAAGTATTGGTTATCGATTAATGATTTTTAGCCGGCTTTAGTTCCTTGGATATGAGGTGGAACCATAAGATTTTGCATGAAAGGAGGACTAGCAGCTGCGTTCCACGGGAAAATGTGAAAAGGGTTCATATGCAGTGAAAACCTGAGAAATCCGAATGTTTTCGTCAATTGTTATCGAATCGACTTAAAGCTAGATCGTTACATTGGCCGCTCTTCCCTCTGAAACCGTTACATTTATAGTCTCCAAAGATATGTCGCGAGCTACGTAATGCGGAGACACTAAAAGCACTATACTAGAACACAGACGAAGCTTCTAAGTTGATGTTATAGCCAGTAAGAAGAAGTGCAATTCAAGTATTCGTTATCGATTATTCAATTTTCACCCGGCTTTGGTGCCTTGTACAGCAGCTGGGACATTAAGATTTTGCATGAAAGGAGGACTATTAGCCGCGTTGTACGGGAGAATGTGAAAAGTGTTCATAAGTAGTAAAAACCTGAGAAATCCGTCCGTTTTCGTAATTTGTTAATTTGTACATTGGCCGCTCTTCTCTCTGAAACGGTTATATTTACCGTCTGCAAAGCTATGTCGCGTGCTGTGGTATGCGAAAACACTAAAAGCGCCATAGTAGAATACAGAAGAAGCTTCTAAGTTGATGTAAGAGCCAGTAAGAAACAGTAAAATTCAAGTTTTAGTTATCGATTATTGACCATTTACTTTTCTTTGGTGCCTTGGAAATGAGCTAGGACTTTACGATTTTGCACGTAGGGAAGTGTAAGAGCCGCATTGCACCGGAGAATGTGAAAAATGTTCATATATAGTAAAAACCTGAGAAATCCGTCCGTTTTCGTCATTTGTAATCGAATCGACTTAAAGCAAGGTTGTTACATTGGCCGCTCTTCTCCCTGAAACGGTTACATTCATCTTCTGCAAAGGTATGTCGCGTGCTGCGGTATTCGGAGACACTAAAAGCACCGTAGTAGAACACAGAAGAAACTACTAAATTGATGTAATAGCCAGTAAGAAGTAGTACAATTCACGTTTCAGTTATCGATTATTGACTTTTTAGCTGGCTTTGGTGCCTTGGACATGAGCTGGGACCTTACGATTTTGCATGAAAGGAGGACTAGCAGCTGCGTTGAACGGGAGAATGGGAAAAGTGTCCATATGTAGTTATAAAGTGAGAAATTCGCCCGTTTTCGTCATTTGTCATCAAATCCACTTTAAGCCAGATCGTCATATTGGCCGCTCTTCTCTCTGAAACGGTTACATTCAGCTTCTGCAAAGCACTGTCGCTGGGTGCGGTATGCGGAGACACTAAAAGCACCATTGTAGAACACAAAAGAAGCTTCTAAGTTGATTTAATAGCCAGTAAGAAGTAGTACAATTCAAGTTTAAGTTATCGACTATTGACTTTTTAGCCGGCTTTGGTGCCTTGGACATTTGCTAGGACCTTACGATTTTGCATTATGGAAGGTGTAGCAGCCGCGTTGCACGGAAGATTTTGAAAAGTGTTCATATATAGTAAAACCTGAGAAGCCCGTCCGTTTTCGTTATTTTTTATGGAATCGACTTAAAGCCAGATCGTCACATTGGCCGCTCTTCTCTCTGAAACGGTTACATTTATAGTCTGCAAAGAGATGTCGCATGCTGCAGTATGCGGAGACACTGAAAGCACCATAGTAGAACACAGAAGAAGCTTCTAAGTTGATGTAATAGCCAGTAAGATAAAGTACAATTCAGGTTTTAGGTATTGATTATTCACATTTTAGCCGGCTTTCCTGCCTTATACATGATCTAGGACCTTAAGATTTTCATTACAGGAGGACTAGCAGCCGCTTTGCTCGGCAGGATGGGAAAAATGATCATATGTAGTAACAACCTGAGAAATCCGTCCGTTTTCGTTATTTGTTATCGAATCGACTTAAAGCCACATCGTCACATCGGCCGCTCTTCTCTCTGAAACGATACATTTGTCGTCTGCAAAACTAGGACGCGTGCTGCAGTAAGCGGAGACACTAAAAGCACCGTAGTAGAACACAGAAGAAGCTTCTAGGTTGATGTAATAGACAGTAAGAAGTAGTACAATACACGTTTTAACTATCGATTATTACCTTTTGAGCCGGCTTTGGTGCCTCGGACATGAGCTAGGAACTTAAGATTTTGCATGAAAGCAAGACTAGCAGCCGCGTTGCACGGGAGAATGTGAAAAGTGTTCATATGTAGTAAAAACCTGAGAAATCCGTCCGTTTTCGTCATTTGTTATCGAATCGACTTAAAGCAAGGTTGTTCCTTTGGACGCTCCTCTCTCTGAAACGGTTACATTTATCTTCTGCAAAGCTATGTGGAGTGCTGCGGTATGCTGAGACACTAAAAGCACCATAGTAGAACACAGACGAAGCTTAAAAGTTGATGTGATAGCCAGTAAGAAGCAGTACAAATCAAGTTTCAGTTATCGATTATTGAATTTTTAGCCTTCTTTGGTGCCTTGGACATGAGCTAGGACCTTATGATTTTGCATGAAAGGAGGACTAGCAGCCGCGTTGCACGGGAAAATGTGAAAAGTGTTCATATGTAGAAAAAACCTGAGAAATCCGTCCGTTTTCGTCATTTGTATTCGAATCGACTTAAAGCAAGGTTGTTACATTGGCCGCTCTTCTCTCTGAAACGGTTACATTCATCTTCTGCAAAGGTATGTCGCGTGCTGCGGTATGCGGAGACGCGAAAAGCACCATAGTAGAACACAGAAGAAACATCTAAGTTGATGTAATAGCCAGTAAGAAGTAGTACAATTCACGTTTTAGTTATCGATTATTGACTTTGTAGCTGGCTTTGGTGCCTTGGACATGAGCTAGGACCTTAAGATTTTGCATGAAATGAGGACTAGCAGCTGCGTTGAACGGGAAAATGTGAAAAGTGTCCATATGTAGTTATAAAGTGAGAAATTCGCCCGTTTTCGTCATTTGTTATCAAATCCACTTTAAGCCAGATCGTCATATAGGCCGCTCTTCTCTCTGAAACGGTTACATTCAGCGTCTGCAAAGCACTGTCGCTGGGTGCGGTATGCGGAGACACTAAAAGCACCATTGTAGAACACAAAAGAAGCTTCTAAGTTGATTTAATAGCCAGTAAGAAGTAGTACTATTCAAGTTTTAGTTATCGATTATTGACTTTTTAGCCGGCTTTGGTGCCTTGGACATTTGCTAGGACTTTACGATTTTGCATTATGGAAGGTGTAGCAGCCGCGTTGCACGGAAGAATTTGAAAAGTGTTCATATGTAGTAAAAACCTGAGAAGCCCGTCCGTTTTCGTTATTTTTTATCGAATCGACTTAAAGCCTGATCGTCACATTGGCCGCTCTTCTCTCTGAAACGGTTGTACTTATCGTCTGCAAAGCTATGTCGCGTGCTGCGGTATGCGGAGACACTAAAAGCACCATAGTAGAACACAGACGAAGCTTCCAAGCTGATGTAATAACCAGTAAGAAGCAGTACAAATCAAGTTTCAGTTATCGATTATTGAATTTTTAGCCTTCTTTGGTACCTTGCACATGAGCTAGGACCTTATGATTTTGCATGAAAGGAGGACTAGTAGCCGCGTTGCACGGAAAAATGTGAAAAGTGTTCATATGTAGTAAAAACCTGAGAAATCCACCCGTTTTCGTCATTTGTTATCGAATGGACTTAAACCCAGATCGTCACGTTGGCCGCTCTTCTCTCTGAAACGGTTACATTTATCGTCTGCAAAGCAATGGCGCGTGCTGCGGTATGCGGAGACACTAAAAGCAACATAGTGGGACACAGAAGGAACTTCTAAGTTGATGTAATAGCCAGTAAGAAACAGTAGAATTCAAGTTTTAGTTATCGATTATTGACCTTTTACCCTTCTTTGGTGCCTTGGACATGAGCTAGGAACTTAAGATTTTGCATGAAAGGAAGACTAGCAGCCGCGTTGCACGGGAGAATGTGTAAAGTGTTCATATGTAGGAAAAACCTGAGAAATCCGTCTGTTTTCGTCATTTGTTATCGGATCGACTTAAAGCAAGGTTGTTACATTGGCCGCTCTTCTCTCTGAGACGGTTACATTTATCTTCTGCAAAGCTATGTCGCGTTCTGCTGTATGCGGAGACACTAAAACCACCATAGTAGAACACAGACGAAGCTTCCAAGTTGATGTAATAGCCAGTAAGAAGCAGTACAAATCAAGTTTTAGTGATTCTTATTGACTTTTTAGCCGGCTTTGGTACCTGGGACATGAGCTAGAACCTTAAGATTTTGCATGAAAGGAGAACTAGCAGCTGCGTTGCACGAGAAAATGTGAAAAGTGTTCATATGTAAATAAAACATGAGAAATTCGCTAGTTTTCGTCGTTTGTTATCAAATCGACTTTAAGCCAGATCATCACTTTGGTCGCGCTTCTCTCTGAAACGGTTACATTTATCGTCTGCAAAGCTATTTCGCGTGCTGCGGTATGCGGAGACACTAAAAGCAACATAGTAGGACACAGAAGAAACTTCTAAGTTGATGTAATAGCCAGTAAGAAACAGTACAATTCAAGTTTTAGTTACCGAGTTTTGAACTTTTACCCTTCTTTGGTGCCTTGGACATGAGCTAGGACCTTAAGATTTTGCATCAAAGGAAGACTAGCAGCCGCGTTGCACGGGAGAATGTGAAAAGTGTTCATATATAGCAAAAACCTGAGAAATCCGTCCGTTTTCTTTATTTGTTCTCGATTCGACTTAAAGCAAGGTTGTTACATTGGCCGCTCTTCTCTCTGAAACGGTTACATTTATCTTCTGCAAAGCTATGTCGCGTTCTGCCACATGCGGAGACACTAAAAGAACCATAGTGGAACACAGAAGAAGCATCTTAGTTGATATAATAGCCATTAAGAAACAGTACATTTCAAGTTTTGTTATCGATTATTGAACTTTTACCCTACTTTAGTGCCTTGGACATGAGCTAGGACCTTAAGATTTTGCTTGAAAGGAAGACTAGCAGCCGCGTTGCACGGGAGAATGTGAAAAGTGTTCATATGTAGCAAAAACATGAGAAATCAGTCCGTTTTCGTCATTTGTTATCCAATCGACGTAATGTCAGATCGTCTCATTGGCCGCTCATCACTCTTAAACGGTGACATATAACGTCTGCAAAGCTATGTCGCGTGCTGCGGTTTGCGGAGACCCTAAAAGCACCATAGTAGAACAATGAAGAAGCTTGTAAGTTGATGTAATAGCCAGTAAGAAACAGTACAATTCAAGTTTTGTTATCGATTATTGAACTTTTACCCTACTTTGGTGCCTTGGACATGAGCTAGGACCTTTAGATTTTGCTTGAAAGGAAGACTAGCAGCCGCGTTGCACGGGAGAATGTGAAAAGTGTTCATATATAGCAAAAACCTGAGAAATCCGTCCGTTTTCTTTATATGTTATCGATTCGACTTAAAGCAAGGTTGTTACATTGGCCGCTCTTCTCTCTGAAACGGTTACATTTATCTTCTGCAAAGCTATGTCGCGTTCTGCCATATGCGGAGACACTAAAAGCACCATAGTGGAACACAGAAGAAGCATCTAAGTTGATATAATAGCCATTAAGAAACAGTACACTTCAAGTTTTGTTATCGATTATTGAACTTTTACCCTACTTTGGTGCCTTGGACATGAGCTAGGACCTTAAGATTTTGCTTGAAAGGAGAACTAGAAGCCGCGTTGCTCGGCAGAATGTGAAACGTATTCATATGTAGTAAAAACCTGAGAAATCCGTCCGTTTTCGTCATGTGTTATCGAATCGAATTAAAGCAAGGAGGTTACATTGGCCGCTCTTCTCTCTGAAACGGTTACATTTATCGTCTGCAAAGCTATGTCGCGTGCTTCGGTATGCGGAGACACTAAAAGCACCATAGTAGGACACACAAGAAACTTCTAAATTGATGTAATAACCAGTAAGAAACAGTACAATTCAAGTTTTAGTGATCGATTATTGACTTTTTAGCCGGCTTTGGTACCTGGGACATGAGCTAGAACTTTAAGATTTTGCATGAAAGGAGAACTAGCAGCTGCGTTGCACAAGAAAATGTGAAAAGTGTTCATATGTAAATAAAACACTCGAAATTCGCTAGTTTTCGTCATTTGTTATCAAATCGACTTTAAGACAAATCATCACTTTGGTCGCGCTTCTCTCTGAAACGGTTACATTTATCGTCTGCAAAGCTATGTCGCGTGCTGCGGTATGCGGAGACACTAAAAGCAACATAGTAGGACACAGAAGGAACTTCTAAGTTGATGTAATAGCCAGCAAGAAACAGTAGAATTCAAGTTTTAGTTATCGATTATTGACCTTTTACCCTTCTTTGGTGCCTTGGACATGAGCTAGGAACTTAATATTTTGCATGAAAGGAAGACTAGCAGCCGCGTTGCACGGGAGAATGTGTAAAGTGTTCATATGTAGCAAAAACCTGAGAAATCCGTCTGTTTTCGTCATTTGTTATCGGATCGACTTAAAGCAAGGTTGTTACATTGGCCGCTCTTCTCTCTGAAACGGTTACATTTATCTTCTGCAAAGCTATGTCGCGTTCTGCCATATGCGGAGACACTAAAAGCACCATAGTGGAACACAGAAGAAGCATCTAAGTTGATGTAATAGCCATTAAGAAACAGTACAATTCAAGTTTTGTTATCGATTATTGAACTTTTACCCTGCTTAGGTGCCTCGGACATGAGCTGGGACCTTTAGATTTTGCTGGAAAGGAAGACTAGCAGCCGCGTTGCACGGGAGAATGTGAAAAGTGTTCATATGTAGCAAAAACATGAGAAATCAGACCGTTTTCGTCATTTGTTATCCAATCGACTTAATGTCAGATCGTCTCATTGGCCGCTAATCACTCTTAAACGGTGACGTATATCGTCTGCAAAGCTATGTCGCGTTCTGCGGTATGCGGAGACACTAAAAGCACCATAGTAGAACACAGACGAAGCTTCCAAGTTGATGTAATAGCCAGTAAGAAGCAGTACCAATCAAGTTTCTGTTATCAATTATTGCCTTTATAGCCGGCTTTGGTGACTTGGACATGAGCTAGTACCTTAAGATTTTGCATAAAAGTAGGACCAGCAGCCGCGTTGTTAGGGACATTGTGAAACGTATTCATACGTAGTAAAAACCTGAGAAATCCGTCCGTTTTCGTCATTTGTTATCGAATCGACTTAAAGCCAGATCGTCACATTGCCGCTCTTCCCTCTGAAATGGTTGTACTTATCGTCTCCAAAGCTATGTCGCGGGCTTCGGTATGTGGAGACACTAAAAGCACCATAGTAGAACACATATTAAGCTTCTAAGTTGATGTAATAGCCAGTAAGAAGTAGTACAATTCAAGTTTTAGGTATCGATTATTGACTTTTTAGCTGGCTTTGGTGCCTTGGAAATGAGCTAGGAACTTAAGATTTGGCATGAAAGGAGGACTAAGATGCGTTGCGTGGGATAATCTGAAAAGTGTTCATATGTAGTAAAAATCTGAGAAATCCGTCCGTTTTCGTCATTTGTTATCGAATCGACTTAAAGCCAGATCGTTACATTGGCCGCTCTTCTCTCTGAAACGGTTGTACTTATCGTCTGCAAAGCTATGTCGCGTGCTTCGGTATGCGGAGACACAAAAAGCACCACAGTAGAACACAGATGAAGCTTCTAAGTTGATGTAATAGCCCGTAAGAAGTGTTACAATTCATGTTTTAGTTATCGATTATTGACTTTTTAACTGGCATTGGTGCCTTGGACATGAGCTAGGAACTTAACATTTTGCATGAAAGGAGGACTAGCAGCCGAGTTGCACGGGAGAATGTGAAAAGTGTTCATATGTATTAAAAACCTGAGAAATCCGTCCGTTTTCGTCATTTCTTATCGAATCGACTTAAAGCCAGATCGTCACATTGGCCG
The DNA here is from genome assembly GCF_023897955.1 of Schistocerca gregaria. NCBI lineage: Eukaryota > Metazoa > Arthropoda > Insecta > Orthoptera > Acrididae > Schistocerca > Schistocerca gregaria. Next base: position 610,717 of record NW_026061801.1, on the reverse strand, counting down.
CTCTTCTCTCTGAAACGGTTGTACTTATCGTCTGCAAAGCTATGTCGCGTGCTGCGGTATGCGGAGACACAAAAAGCACCACAGTAGAACACAGATGAAGCTTCTAACTTGATGTAATAGCCAGTAAGAAGTAGTACAATTCATGTTTTAGTTATCGATTATTGACTTTTTAAGTGGCATTGGTGCCTTGGACATGAGGTAGGAACTTAACATTTTGCATGAAAGGAGGACTAGCAGCCGCGTTTGCACGGGAGAATGTGAAAAGTGTTCATATGTGGGATACATCTGAGAAATCCGTCCGTATTCGTCATTTGTTATCGAATCGACTTAAAGCCAGATCGTCACATTGGCCGCTCTTCTCTCTGAAACGGTTGTACTTATCGTCTGTAAAGCTATGTCGCGTGCTGCGGTACACAGAGACACTAAAAGCACCATAGTGGAACACAGATGAAGCTTCTAAGTTAATGTAATAGCAAGGAAGAAGTAGTAAAATTCGAGTTTTAGGTATCGATTATTGATATTTTAGCTGGCTTTGGTGCCTTGGACATGATCTAGGACCTTAAGATTTTGTTTGAAGGGAGGACTAGCAGCCGCGTTGCACGTTAGTATGTGGAAAGTGTTCATATGTAGTGAAAACCAGAGAAATCCGTCCGTTTTCGTCATCTGTTATCGAATCGACTTAAAGCCAGATCGTAAGATTTTTTACTCTTCTCTCAGAAACGGTTGTACTTATCGTCTGCAAAGCTATGTCGCGTGCTGCGGTATGCGGAGACACTGAAATCACCATAGTTGAAGACAGATGGAGCTTCTAAATTGATGTAATAGCCAGTAAGAAGTAGTACAAGTCAATTTTTAGGTATTGATTATTGACTTTTTAGCTGGCTTTGGTGCCTTGGACATGAGCTAGGACTTTAAGATTCTGCATGAAAAGAGGACTATCAGCCGCGTTGCACGGGAGAATGTGAAAAGTGTTCATATGTAGTAAAAACCTGAGAAATCCGTCCGTTTTCGTCATTTGTTATCGAATCGACTTAAAGCAAGGTTGTTACATTGGCCCCTCTTCTCTCTGAAACGGTTACATTTATCTTCTGCAAAGCTATGTCGCGTGCTGCGGTATGCGGAGACACTAAAAGCACCATAGTAGAACACAGAAGAAACTTCTAAGTTAATATAATAGAAAGTAAGAAACAGTACAATTCAAGTTATGTTATCGATTATTGACCTTTTACCCAACTTTGGTGCCTTGGACATGGGCTAGGACCTTAAGATTTGGCTTGAAAGGAAGACTAGCAGCCGCATTGCACGGGAGAATATGAAAAGTGTTCATATGTAGCAAAAACATGAGAAATCAGTCCGCTTTCGTCATTTGTTATTGAATCGACTTAATGTCAGATCGTCTCACTGGCCGCGCATCATTCTTAAACGGTGACATATATCGTCTGCAAAGCTATGTGGCGTTCTGCGGTATGATGAGACTCTAAAAGCACAATAGTAGAACACAGACGAAGCTTCCAAGTTGATGTAATAGCCAGTAAGAAGCAGTACAAATCAAGTTATAGTGATCGATTATTGACATTTTAGCCGGCTTTGGTACCTGGGACATGAGCTAGAACCTTAAGAATTTGCATGAAAGGTGAACTAGCAGCTGCGTTGCACGAGAAAATGTGAAAAGTGTTCATATGTAAATAAAACATGAGAAATTCGCTAGTTTTCGTCATTTGTTGTCAAATCGACTTTAAGCCAGATCATCACTTTGGTCGCGCTTCTCTCTGAAACGGTTACATTTATCGTCTGCAAAGCTATGTCGCGTGCTGCGGTATGCGGAGACACTAAAAGCAACATAGTAGGACACAGAAGAAACTTCTAAGTTGATGTAATAGCCAGTAAGAAACAGTACAATTCAAGTTTTAGTTATCGATTTTTGACCTTTTACCCTTCTTTGATGCCTTGGACATGAGCTAGGACCTTACGATTTGCATGAAAGGAAGACTAGCAGCCGCGTTGCGCGGGAGAATGTGAAAAGTGTTCATATATAGCAAAAAACTGAGAAATCCGTCCGTTTTCTTTATTTGTTATCGAATCGACTTAAACCAAGGTGGTTACATTGGCCGCTCATCTATCTGAAAGGGTTACATTTATCTTCTGCAAAGCTATGTCGCGTTCTGCGGTATGCGGAGACACTAAAAGCACCATAGTAGAACACAGATGAAGCTCCTAAGTTGATGTAATAGCTTGTAAGTAGTAGTGCAATTCAAGTTTTAGGTATCGATTATTGACTTTTTACCCTTCTTTGGTGCCTTGGACATGAGCTAGGAACTTAAGATTTTGCATGAAAGGAGGCCTAGCAGCCGCGTTGCACGGGAGAATGTGAAAAGTGTTCGTATGTAGTAAAACCTGAGAAATCTGTCCGTATTAGTCATTTGTTATCGAATCGACTTAAAGCCAGATCGTCACATAGGCCGCTCTTCTCTCTGAAACGGTTGTACTTATCGTCTGCAAAGCTATGTCGCGTGCTGCGGTATGCGGAGACACTAAAAGCACCATAGTAGAACACAGATGAAGCTTCTATGTTGATGTAATAGCCAGTAAGAAGTAGTACAATTCAAATTTTAGGTATCGATTATTGACTTTTAAGCTGGCTTTGTTGCCTTGGACATGAGCTAGGACCGTAACATTTTGCATGAAAGGAGGACTAGCAGCCGAGTAGCACTTGAGAATGTGAAAAGTGTTCATCTGTAGTAAAAACCTGAGAAATCCGTCCGTTTTCGTCATTTGTTATCGAATCGACTTAAAGCCAGATCGTCACATTAGCCGCAGTTCTGTCTGAAACGGTTACATTTATCGTCTGCAAAGCTATGTCGCGTGCTGCGGTATGCAGAGACACTAAAAGCACCATAGTAGAACACAGATGAAGCTTCTAAGTTGATGTAATAGCTAATATGAAGTAGTACAATTCAAGTTTTTGTTATCGATTATTGACTTTTTACCCTTCTTTGGTACCTTGGACGTGAGCTAGGAACTTAAGATTTTGCATGAAAGAATGACTAGCAGCCGCGTTGCACGGGAGAATGTGAAAAGTGTTCATATGTGGTATAAAGCTGAGGAATAAGTCCGTATTCGTCATTTGTTATCGAATCAACTTAATGCCAGATCGTCACATTGGCCGCTCTTCTCTCTGAAACGGTTGTACTTATCGTATGCAAAGCTATGTCGCGTTCTGCGGTATGCAGAGACACTAAAAGCACCATAGTAGAACACAGATGAAGCTTCTAAGTTGATGTAATAGCTAGTATGAAGTAGTACAATTCAAGTTTTTGTTATCGATTATTGACTTTTTACCCTTCTTTGGTACCTTGGACATGAGCTAGGAACTTAAGATTTTGCATGAAAGGATGACTAGCAGCCGAGTTGCACGGGAGAATGTGAAAAGTGTTCATATGTAGTAAAAGCCTGAGAAATCCGTCCGTTTTCGTCATTTGTTATCGAATCGACTTAAAGCCAGATCGTCACATTGGCCGCTCTTCTCTCTGAAACGGTTGTACTTATCGTCTGCAAAGCTATGTCGCGTGCTGCGGTATCCGGAGACACTAAAAGCACCATAGTAGAACACAGATGAAGCTTCTATGTTGATGTAATAGCCAGTAAGAAGTAGTACAATTCAAATTTTAGGTATCGATTATTGACTTTTTCAGCTGGCTTTGGTGCCTTGGACATGAGCTAGGACCTTAAGATTCTGCATGAAAGGAGGACTAGCAGCCGAGTTGCACGGGAGAGTGTGAAAAGTGTTCATACGTAGTAAAAACCTGAGAAATCCGTCCATTTTCGTCATTTGTTATCGAATCGACTTAAATCCAGATCGTCACATTGGCCGCTCTTCTCTCTGAAACGGTTACATTTATCGTCTGCATGGCTGTGTCGCGTGCTGCGGTATGCGGAGACACTAAAAGCACCACAGTAGAACACAGATGAAGCTTCTAAGTTGATGTAATAGCCAGTAAGAAGTAGTACATTTCAAGTTTTATTTATCGATTATTGACTTTTTAACTGGCTTTGTTGCCTTGGAGATGAGCTAGGAACTTAAGATTTTGCATGAAAGTAGGACTAGCAGCCGCGATGCGCGGGAGAATGTGAAAAGTGTTCATATGTTGTAAAAACCTGAGAAATCCGTCCATTTTCGTCATTTGTTATCGAATCGACTTAAAGAAAGATCGTCAAATTGGCCGCTCTTCTCTCTGAAACGGTTGTACTTATCGTCTGCAAAGCTATGTCGCTTGTTGCGGTATGCGGAGACACTAAAAGCACCATAGTAGAACACAGATGATGCATCTAAGTTGATGTAATAGACAGTAAGAAATAGTACAATTCAAGTTCTGGTATCGATTATTGAATTTTAGCTGGCTTTGGTGTTTTGGACATGAGCTAGGAACTTAACATTTTGCATGAAAGGAGGACTAGCAGCCGAGTTGCGTGGGAGAATGTGAAAAGTGTTCATATGTAGTAAAAACTTGAGAAATCCGTAGGTTTTCGTCATTTGTTACCGAATCGACTTAAAGCCAGATCGTCACATTGGCCGCTCTTCTCTCTGAAACGGTTGTACTTATCGTCCGCAAAGCTATGTCGCATGCTGCGGTATGTGGAGACACTAATAGCACCATAGTAGAACACAGATGAAGCTTCTAAGTTGATGTAATAGCTAGTATGAAGTAGTACAATTCAAGTTATTACTATCGATTATTGACTTTTTACCCATCTTTGGTGCCTTGAACATGACCTATGAACTTATGATATTGCATGAAAGGAGGACTAGCAGGCGCGATGCACGGGATAATGTGAAAAGTGTTCATATGTAGTAATACCTGAGAAATCCGTCCGTATTCGTCATTTGTTATCAAATCGATTAAAGCCAGATCGTCACATTGGAAGCTCTTCTCTCTGAAACGGTTGTACTTATCGTGTACAAAGCTATGTCACGTGCTGCGGTATGCGGAGACACTAAAAGCACCATAGTAGAACACAGATGAAGCTCCTAAGTTGATGTAATAGCTTGTAAGTAGTAGTACAATTCAAGTTTTAGGTATCGATTTTTGACCTTTTACCCTTCTTTGATGCCTTGGACATGAGCTAGGACCTTACTATTTGCATGAAAGGAAGACTAGCAGCCGCGTTGCGCGGGAGAATGTGTAAAGTGTTCATATATAGCAAAAAACTGAGAAATCCGTCCGTTTTCTTTATTTGTTATCGAATCGACTTAAACCAAGGTGGTTACATTGGCCGCTCATCTATCTGAAAGGGTTACATTTATCTTCTGCAAAGCTATGTCGCGTTCTGCGGTATGCGGAGACACTAAAAGCACCATAGTGGAACACAGAAGAAGCATCTAAGTTGATATAACAGCCGTTAAGAAACAGTACAATTCAAGTTTTAGTTATCGATTATTGAACTTTTACCCTTCTTTGGTGCCTTGGACATGAGCTAGGACCTTAAGATTCTGCATGAAAGGATGACTAGCAGCCGAGTTGCACGGGAGAAAGTGAAAAGTGTTCATACGTATTAAAAACCGGAGAAATCCGTCCGTTTTCGTCATTTGTTAGCGAATAGTCTTAAAGCCAGATCGTCACATTGGACGCAGTTCTGTCTTAAACGGTTACATTTATCGTCTGCTAAGCTATGTCGCGTGCTGCGGTATGCAGAGACACTATAAGCACCATAGTAGAACACAGATGAAGCTCCTAAGTTGATGTAATAGCTTGTAAGTAGTAGTGCAATTCAAGTTTTAGGTATCGATTATTGACTTTTTACCCTTCTTTGGTGCCTTGGACATGAGCTAGGAACTTAAGATTTTGCATGAAAGGAGGCCTAGCAGCCGCGTTGCACGGGAGAATGTGAAAAGTGTTCGTATGTAGTAAAACCTGAGAAATCTGTCCGTATTAGTCATTTGTTATCGAATCGACTTAAAGCCAGATCGTCACATAGGCCGCTCTTCTCTCTGAAACGGTTGTACTTATCGTCTGCAAAGCTATGTCGCGTGCTGCGGTATGCGGAGACACTAAAAGCACCATACTAGAACACAGATGAAGCTTCTATGTTGATGTAATAGCCAGTAAGAAGTAGTACAATTCAAATTTTAGGTATCGATTATTGACTTTTAAGCTGGCTTTGTTGCCTTGGACATGAGCTAGGACCGTAACATTTTGCATGAAAGGAGGACTAGCAGCCGAGTAGCACTTGAGAATGTGAAAAGTGTTCATCTGTAGTAAAAACCTGAGAAATCCGTCCGTTTTCGTCATTTGTTATCGAATCGACTTAAAGCCAGATCGTCACATTAGCCGCAGTTCTGTCTGAAACGGTTACATTTATCGTCTGCAAAGCTATGTCGCGTGCTGCGGTATGCAGAGACACTAAAAGCACCATAGTAGAACACAGATGAAGCTTCTAAGTTGATGTAATAGCTAATATGAAGTAGTACAATTCAAGTTTTTGTTATCGATTATTGACTTTTTACCCTTCTTTGGTACCTTGGACGTGAGCTAGGAACTTAAGATTTTGCATGAAAGAATGACTAGCAGCCGCGTTGCACGGGAGAATGTGAAAAGTGTTCATATGTGGTATAAAGCTGAGGAATAAGTCCGTATTCGTCATTTGTTATCGAATCAACTTAATGCCAGATCGTCACATTGGCCGCTCTTCTCTCTGAAACGGTTGTACTTATCGTATGCAAAGCTATGTCGCGTTCTGCGGTATGCAGAGACACTAAAAGCACCATAGTAGAACACAGATGAAGCTTCTAAGTTGATGTAATAGCTAGTATGAAGTAGTACAATTCAAGTTTTTGTTATCGATTATTGACTTTTTACCCTTCTTTGGTACCTTGGACATGAGCTAGGAACTTAAGATTTTGCATGAAAGGATGGCTAGCAGCCGAGTTGCACGGGAGAATGTGAAAAGTGTTCATATGTAGTAAAAGCCTGAGAAATCCGTCCGTTTTCGTCATTTGTTATCGAATCGACTTAAAGCCAGATCGTCACATTGGCCGCTCTTCTCTCTGAAACGGTTGTACTTATCGTCTGCAAAGCTATGTCGCGTGCTGCGGTATCCGGAGACACTAAAAGCACCATAGTAGAACACAGATGAAGCTTCTATGTTGATGTAATAGCCAGTAAGAAGTAGTACAATTCAAATTTTAGGTATCGATTATTGACTTTTTCAGCTGGCTTTGGTGCCTTGGACATGAGCTAGGACCTTAAGATTCTGCATGAAAGGAGGACTAGCAGCCGAGTTGCACGGGAGAGTGTGAAAAGTGTTCATACGTAGTAAAAACCTGAGAAATCCGTCCATTTTCGTCATTTGTTATCGAATCGACTTAAATCCAGATCGTCACATTGGCCGCTCTTCTCTCTGAAACGGTTACATTTATCGTCTGCATGGCTGTGTCGCGTGCTGCGGTATGCGGAGACACTAAAAGCACCACAGTAGAACACAGATGAAGCTTCTAAGTTGATGTAATAGCCAGTAAGAAGTAGTACATTTCAAGTTTTATTTATCGATTATTGACTTTTTAACTGGCTTTGTTGCCTTGGAGATGAGCTAGGAACTTAAGATTTTGCATGAAAGTAGGACTAGCAGCCGCGATGCGCGGGAGAATGTGAAAAGTGTTCATATGTTGTAAAAACCTGAGAAATCCGTCCATTTTCGTCATTTGTTATCGAATCGACTTAAAGAAAGATCGTCAAATTGGCCGCTCTTCTCTCTGAAACGGTTGTACTTATCGTCTGCAAAGCTATGTCGCTTGTTGCGGTATGCGGAGACACTAAAAGCACCATAGTAGAACACAGATGATGCATCTAAGTTGATGTAATAGACAGTAAGAAATAGTACAATTCAAGTTCTGGTATCGATTATTGAATTTTAGCTGGCTTTGGTGTTTTGGACATGAGCTAGGAACTTAACATTTTGCATGAAAGGAGGACTAGCAGCCGAGTTGCGTGGGAGAATGTGAAAAGTGTTCATATGTAGTAAAAACTTGAGAAATCCGTAGGTTTTCGTCATTTGTTACCGAATCGACTTAAAGCCAGATCGTCACATTGGCCGCTCTTCTCTCTGAAACGGTTGTACTTATCGTCCGCAAAGCTATGTCGCATGCTGCGGTATGTGGAGACACTAATAGCACCATAGTAGAACACAGATGAAGCTTCTAAGTTGATGTAATAGCTAGTATGAAGTAGTACAATTCAAGTTATTACTATCGATTATTGACTTTTTACCCATCTTTGGTGCCTTGAACATGACCTATGAACTTATGATATTGCATGAAAGGAGGACTAGCAGGCGCGATGCACGGGATAATGTGAAAAGTGTTCATATGTAGTAATACCTGAGAAATCCGTCCGTATTCGTCATTTGTTATCAAATCGATTAAAGCCAGATCGTCACATTGGAAGCTCTTCTCTCTGAAACGGTTGTACTTATCGTGTACAAAGCTATGTCACGTGCTGCGGTATGCGGAGACACTAAAAGCACCATAGTAGAACACAGATGAAGCTCCTAAGTTGATGTAATAGCTTGTAAGTAGTAGTACAATTCAAGTTTTAGGTATCGATTTTTGACCTTTTACCCTTCTTTGATGCCTTGGACATGAGCTAGGACCTTACTATTTGCATGAAAGGAAGACTAGCAGCCGCGTTGCGCGGGAGAATGTGTAAAGTGTTCATATATAGCAAAAAACTGAGAAATCCGTCCGTTTTCTTTATTTGTTATCGAATCGACTTAAACCAAGGTGGTTACATTGGCCGCTCATCTATCTGAAAGGGTTACATTTATCTTCTGCAAAGCTATGTCGCGTTCTGCGGTATGCGGAGACACTAAAAGCACCATAGTGGAACACAGAAGAAGCATCTAAGTTGATATAACAGCCGTTAAGAAACAGTACAATTCAAGTTTTAGTTATCGATTATTGAACTTTTACCCTTCTTTGGTGCCTTGGACATGAGCTAGGACCTTAAGATTCTGCATGAAAGGATGACTAGCAGCCGAGTTGCACGGGAGAAAGCGACAAGTGTTCATACGTATTAAAAACCGGAGAAATCCGTCCGTTTTCGTCATTTGTTAGCGAATAGTCTTAAAGCCAGATCGTCACATTGGACGCAGTTCTGTCTTAAACGGTTACATTTATCGTCTGCTAAGCTATGTCGCGTGCTGCGGTATGCAGAGACACTATAAGCACCATAGTAGAACACAGATGAAGCTCCTAAGTTGATGTAATAGCTTGTAAGTAGTAGTGCAATTCAAGTTTTAGGTATCGATTATTGACTTTTTACCCTTCTTTGGTGCCTTGGACATGAGCTAGGAACTTAAGATTTTGCATGAAAGGAGGCCTAGCAGCCGCGTTGCACGGGAGAATGTGAAAAGTGTTCGTATGTAGTAAAACCTGAGAAATCTGTCCGTATTAGTCATTTGTTATCGAATCGACTTAAAGCCAGATCGTCACATAGGCCGCTCTTCTCTCTGAAACGGTTGTACTTATCGTCTGCAAAGCTATGTCGCGTGCTGCGGTATGCGGAGACACTAAAAGCACCATACTAGAACACAGATGAAGCTTCTATGTTGATGTAATAGCCAGTAAGAAGTAGTACAATTCAAATTTTAGGTATCGATTATTGACTTTTAAGCTGGCTTTGTTGCCTTGGACATGAGCTAGGACCGTAACATTTTGCATGAAAGGAGGACTAGCAGCCGAGTAGCACTTGAGAATGTGAAAAGTGTTCATCTGTAGTAAAAACCTGAGAAATCCGTCCGTTTTCGTCATTTGTTATCGAATCGACTTAAAGCCAGATCGTCACATTAGCCGCAGTTCTGTCTGAAACGGTTACATTTATCGTCTGCAAAGCTATGTCGCGTGCTGCGGTATGCAGAGACACTAAAAGCACCATAGTAGAACACAGATGAAGCTTCTAAGTTGATGTAATAGCTAATATGAAGTAGTACAATTCAAGTTTTTGTTATCGATTATTGACTTTTTACCCTTCTTTGGTACCTTGGACGTGAGCTAGGAACTTAAGATTTTGCATGAAAGAATGACTAGCAGCCGCGTTGCACGGGAGAATGTGAAAAGTGTTCATATGTGGTATAAAGCTGAGGAATAAGTCTGTATTCGTCATTTGTTATCGAATCAACTTAATGCCAGATCGTCACATTGGCCGCTCTTCTCTCTGAAACGGTTGTACTTATCGTATGCAAAGCTATGTCGCGTTCTGCGGTATGCAGAGACACTAAAAGCACCATAGTAGAACACAGATGAAGCTTCTAAGTTGATGTAATAGCTAGTATGAAGTAGTACAATTCAAGTTTTTGTTATCGATTATTGACTTTTTACCCTTCTTTGGTACCTTGGACATGAGCTAGGAACTTAAGATTTTGCATGAAAGGATGACTAGCAGCCGAGTTGCACGGGAGAATGTGAAAAGTGTTCATATGTAGTAAAAGCCTGAGAAATCCGTCCGTTTTCTTCATTTGTTATCGAATCGACTTAAAGCCAGATCGTCACATTGGCCGCTCTTCTCTCTGAAACGGTTGTACTTATCGTCTGCAAAGCTATGTCGCGTGCTGCGGTATCCGGAGACACTAAAAGCACCATAGTAGAACACAGATGAAGCTTCTATGTTGATGTAATAGCCAGTAAGAAGTAGTACAATTCAAATTTTAGGTATCGATTATTGACTTTTTCAGCTGGCTTTGGTGCCTTGGACATGAGCTAGGACCTTAAGATTCTGCATGAAAGGAGGACTAGCAGCCGAGTTGCACGGGAGAGTGTGAAAAGTGTTCATACGTAGTAAAAACCTGAGAAATCCGTCCATTTTCGTCATTTGTTATCGAATCGACTTAAATCCAGATCGTCACATTGGCCGCTCTTCTCTCTGAAACGGTTACATTTATCGTCTGCATGGCTGTGTCGCGTGCTGCGGTATGCGGAGACACTAAAAGCACCACAGTAGAACACAGATGAAGCTTCTAAGTTGATGTAATAGCCAGTAAGAAGTAGTACATTTCAAGTTTTAGTTATCGATTATTGACTTTTTAACTGGCTTTTGTGCCTTGGACATGAGCTAGGAACTTAAGATTTTGCATGAAAGGAGGACTAGCAGCCGCGATGCGCGGGAGAATGTGAAAAGTGTTCATATGTAGTAAAAGCCTGAGAAATCCGTCCGTTTTCGTTATTTGTTATCGAATCGACTTAAAGCCAGATCGTCACATTGCCCGCTTTTCTCTCTGAAACGGTTACATTTATCGTCTGCAAAGCTATGTCACGTGCTGCGGTATGTGGAGACACTAAAAGCACCACATTAGAACACAGATGAAGCTTCTAAGTCGATGTAATAGCCAGTAAGAAGTAGTACAATTCAAGTTTTATTTATCGATTATTGACTTTTTAACTGGCTTTGTTGCCTTGGAGATGAGCTAGGAACTTAAGATTTTGCATGAAAGTAGGACTAGCAGCCGCGATGCGCGGGAGAATGTGAAAAGTGTTCATATGTTGTAAAAACCTGAGAAATCCGTCCATTTTCGTCATTTGTTATCGAATCGACTTAAAGAAAGATCGTCAAATTGGCCGCTCTTCTCTCTGAAACGGTTGTACTTATCGTCTGCAAAGCTATGTCGCTTGTTGCGGTATGCGGAGACACTAAAAGCACCATAGTAGAACACAGATGATGCATCTAAGTTGATGTAATAGACAGTAAGAAATAGTGCAATTCAAGTTCTGGTATCGATTATTGAATTTTAGCTGGCTTTGGTGTTTTGGACATGAGCTAGGAACTTAACATTTTGCATGAAAGGAGGACTAGCAGCCGAGTTGCGTGGGAGAATGTGAAAAGTGTTCATATGTAGTAAAAACTTGAGAAATCCGTAGGTTTTCGTCATTTGTTACCGAATCGACTTAAAGCCAGATCGTCACATTGGCCGCTCTTCTCTCTGAAACGGTTGTACTTATCGTCCGCAAAGCTATGTCGCATGCTGCGGTATGTGGAGACACTAATAGCACCATAGTAGAACACAGATGAAGCTTCTAAGTTGATGTAATAGCTAGTATGAAGTAGTACAATTCAAGTTATTACTATCGATTATTGACTTTTTACCCATCTTTGGTGCCTTGAACATGACCTATGAACTTATGATATTGCATGAAAGGAGGACTAGCAGGCGCGATGCACGGGATAACGTGAAAAGTGTTCATATGTAGTAATACCTGAGAAATCCGTCCGTATTCGTCATTTGTTATCAAATCGATTAAAGCCAGATCGTCACATTGGAAGCTCTTCTCTCTGAAACGGTTGTACTTATCGTGTACAAAGCTATGTCACGTGCTGCGGTATGCGGAGACACTAAAAGCACCATAGTAGAACACAGATGAAGCTCCTAAGTTGATGTAATAGCTTGTAAGTAGTAGTACAATTCAAGTTTTAGGTATCGATTATTGACTTTTTACCCTTCTTTGGTGCCTTGGTCATGAGCTAGGAACTTAAGATTTTGCATGAAAGGAGGAATAGGAGCCGCGTTGCACGGGAGAATGTGAAAAGTGTTCGTATGTAGTAAAACCTAAGAAATCCGTCCGTTTTCGTCATTTCTTATCGAATCGACTTAAAGCCAGATCGTCACATTGTACGCTCATCTCTCTGAAACGGTTGTACTTATCTTCTGCAAAGCTATGTCGCGTGCTGCGGTATGCGGAGACACTAAAAGCACCATAGTAGAACACAGATGAAGCTTCTAAGTTTATGTAATAGCCAGTAAGAAGTAGTACAATTCAAGTTTTTGTTATCGGTTATTGACTTTTTACCCATCTTTGGTGCCTTGGACATGACCTAGGAACTTAAGATATTGCACGAAAGGAGGACTAGCAGCCGCATGCACGGGATAATGTGAAAAGTGTTCATATGTAGTAAAAACCTGAGAAATCCGTCCATTTTCGTCATTTGTTATCGAATCGACTTAAATCCAGATCGTCACATTGGCCGCTCTTCTCTCTGAAACGGTTACATTTATCGTCTGCATGGCTGTGTCGCGTGCTGCGGTATGCGGAGACATTAAAAGCACCACAGTAGAACACAGATGAAGCTTCTAAGTTGATGTAATAGCCAGTAAGAAGTAGTACATTTCAAGTTTTAGTTATCGATTATTGACTTTTTAACTGGCTTTTGTGCCTTGCACATGAGCTAGGAACTTAAGATTTTGCATGAAAGGAGGACTAGCAGCCGCGATGCGCGGGAGAATGTGAAAAGTGTTCATATGTAGTAAAAGCCTGAGAAATCCGTCCGTTTTCGTTATTTGTTATCGAATCGACTTAAAGCCAGATCGTCACATTGCCCGCTTTTCTCACTGAAACGGTTACATTTATCGTCTGCAAAGCTATGTCACGTGCTGCGGTATGTGGAGACACTAAAAGCACCACATTAGAACACAGATGAAGCTTCTAAGTTGATGTAATAGCCAGTAAGAAGTAGTATAATTCAAGTTTTATTTATCGATTATTGACTTTTTAACTGGCTTTGTTGCCTTGGAGATGAGCTAGGAACTTAAGATTTTGCATGAAAGTAGGACTAGCAGCCGCGATGCGCGGGAGAATGTGAAAAGTGTTCATATGTTGTAAAAACCTGAGAAATCCGTCCATTTTCGTCATTTGTTATAGAATCGACTTAAAGAAAGATCGTCAAATTGGCCGCTCTTCTCTCTGAAACGGTTGTACTTATCGTCTGCAAAGCTATGTCGCTTGTTGCGGTATGCGGAGACACTAAAAGCACCATAGTAGAACACAGATGATGCATCTAAGTTGATGTAATAGACAGTAAGAAATAGTACAATTCGAGTTTTGGTATCGATTATTGAATTTTAGCTGGCTTTGGTGTTTTGGACATGAGCTAGGAACTTAACATTTTGCATGAAAGGAGGACTAGCAGCCGAGTTGCGTGGGAGAATGTGAAAAGTGTTCATATGTAGTAAAAACTTGAGAAATCCGTAGGTTTTCGTCATTTGTTACCGAATCGACTTAAAGCCAGATCGTCACATTGGCCGCTCTTCTCTCTGAAACGGTTGTACTTATCGTCCGCAAAGCTATGTCGCATGCTGCGGTATGTGGAGACACTAATAGCACCATAGTAGAACACAGATGAAGCTTCTAAGTTGATGAAATAGCTAGTATGAAGTAGTACAATTCAAGTTATTACTATCGATTATTGACTTTTTACCCATCTTTGGTGCCTTGAACATGACCTATGAACTTATGATATTGCATGAAAGGAGGACTAGCAGGCGCGATGCACGGGATAATGTGAAAAGTGTTCATATGTAGTAATACCTGAGAAATCCGTCCGTATTCGTCATTTGTTATCAAATCGATTAAAGCCAGATCGTCACATTGGAAGCTCTTCTCTCTGAAACGGTTGTACTTATCGTGTACAAAGCTATGTCACGTGCTGCGGTATGCGGAGACACTAAAAGCACCATAGTAGAACACAGATGAAGCTCCTAAGTTGATGTAATAGCTTGTAAGTAGTAGTACAATTCAAGTTTTAGGTATCGATTATTGACTTTTTACCCTTCTTTGGTGCCTTGGTCATGAGCTAGGAACTTAAGATTTTGCATGAAAGGAGGACTAGGAGCCGCGTTGCACGGGAGAATGTGAAAAGTGTTCGTATGTAGTAAAACCTAAGAAATCCGTCCGTTTTCGTCATTTCTTATCGAATCGACTTAAAGCCAGATCGTCACATTGGCCGCTCTTCTCTCTGAAACGGTTGTACTTATCGTCTGCAAAGCTATGTCGCGTGCTGCGGTATCCGGAGACACTAAAAGCACCATAGTAGAACACAGATGAAGCTTCTATGTTGATGTAATAGCCAGTAAGAAGTAGTACAATTCAAATTTTAGGTATTGAATATTGACTTTTTAGCTGGCTTTGGTGCCTTGGACATGAGCTAGGACCTTAAGATTCTGCATGAATGGAGGACTAGCAGCTGAGTTGCACGGGAGAATGTGAAAAGTGTTCATATGTAGTAAAAACCTAAGAAATCCGTTCGTTTTCGTCATTTGTTATCGAATCGACTTAAAGCCAGATCGTCACATTGGCCGCTCTTCTCTCTGAAACGGTTGTACTTATCGTCTGCAAAGCTATGTCGCGTACTGCGGTATGCTGAGACACTAAAAGCACCATAGTAGAACACAGATCAAGCTTCTAAGTTGATGTAATAGCCAGTAAGAAGTAGTACAATTCAAGTTTTAGGTATTGAATATTGACCTTTTAGCTGGCTTTCGTGCCTTGGACATGAGCTAGGACTTTAAGATTCTGCATAAAAGGAGGACTAGCAGCAGAGTTGCACGGGAGAATGTGAAAAGTGTTCAGATGTAGTAAAAACCTGAGAAATCCGTCCTTTTTCGTCATTTGTTATCGAATCGACTTAAAGCCAGATCGTCACATTGGCCGCTATTCTCTCTGAAACGGTTGTACATATCGTCTGCAAAGCTATGTCGCGTGCTGCGGTATGCGGAGACACTAATATCACCATAGTAGAACACAGATGAAGCTTCTAAGTTGATGCAATAGCCAGTAAGAAGTAGAACAATTCAAGTTTTAGTTATCGATTATTGAATTTTTAGCTGGCTTCGGTACCTTGGACATGAGCTAGGACCTTAAGATTCTGCATGAAAGGAGGACTAGCAGCCGAGTTGCACGTCAGAATGTGAAAAGTGTTCATATGTAGTAAAAACCTGAGAAATCAGTCCGTTTTCGTCATTTGTTATCGAATCGACTTAAAGCCAGATGGTCACTTTGGCCGCTCTTCTCTCTGAAACGGTTGTACATATCGTCTGCAAAGCTATGTCGCGTGCAGCGGTATGTGGAGGCACTAAAATCACCATAGTAGAACACAGATGAAGCATCTAAGTTGATGTAATAGCCAGTAAGAAGAAGTACAATTCAAGTTTTAGGAATCGATTATTGACTTTTTAGCTGGCTTTGCTGCCTTGGACATGAGCTAGGACTTTACGATTCTGCATGAAAGAAGGACTAGCAGCCGAGTTGCGCGGGAGAATGTGAAAAGTGTTCATATGTAGTAAAAACCTGAGTAATCCGTCCGTTTTCGTCATTTGTTATCGAAGCGACTTAAAGACAGATCGTCACATTGGCCGCTATTCTCTCTGAAACGGTTGTACTTATTGTCTGAAAAGCTATGTCGCGTGCTGCGGCATGCTGAGACACTAAAAGCACCATAGTAGAACACAGATGAAGCTTCTAAGTTGATGTAATAGCCAGTAAGAAGTAGTACAATTCAAGTTTTAGGTATTGAATATGGACCTTTTAGCTGGCTTTGGTGCCTTGGACATGAGCTAGGACCTTAAGATGCTGCATGAAAGGAGGACTAGCAGCCGAGTTGCACGGGAGAATGTGAAAAGTGTTCATATGTAATAATAACCTGAGAAATCCGTCCTTTTTCGTCATTTGTTATCGAATCGACTTAAAGCCAGATCGTCACATTGGCCGCTCTTCTCTCTGAAACGGTTGTGCTTATCGTCTGCAAAGCTATGTCGCGTGTTGCCGTAGGCGGAAACAGGAAAAGCACCATAGTAGAACACTGACGAAGCTTCTAAGTTGATGTAATAGCCAGTAAGAAGTAGTCCAATTCAAGATTTAGGTATCGATTATTGACTTTTTAGCTGGCTTTCGTGCCTTGGACATGAGCTAGGACTTAAAGATTCTGCATAAAAGGAGGACTAGCAGCCCAGTTGAACGGGAGAATGTGAAAAGTGTTCATATGTAGTAAAAACCTGAGAAATCCGTCCGTTTTCGTCATTTGTTATCGAATCGACTTAAAGCCAGATCGTCACATTGGCCGCTCTTCTCTCTGAAACGGTTGTACTTATCGTCTGCAAAGCTATGTCGCGTACTGCGGTATGCTGAGACACTAAAAGCACCATAGTAGAACACAGATGAAGCTACTAAGTTGATGTAATAGCCAGTAAGAAGTAGTACAATTCAAGTTTTAGGTACTGAATATTGTATTTTTAGCTGGCTTTGGTGCCTTGGACATGAGCTAGGACCTTAAGATTCTGCATGAAAGGAGGACTAGCAGCCGAGTTGCACGGGAGAATGTGAAAAGTGTTCATATGTAGTAATAACCTGAGAAATCCGTCCTTTTTCGTCATTTGTTATCGAATCGACTTAAAGCCAGATCGTCACATTGGCCGCTCTTCTCTCTGAAACGGTTGTACTTATCGTCTGCAAAGCTATGTCACGTGCTGCGGTATGCGGTGACACTAAAATCACCACAGTAGAACACAGATGAAGCTTCTAAGTTGATGTAATATCCAGTAAGATGTAGTACTATTCAAGTTTTAGGTATCGATTATTGACTTTTTAGCTAGCTTTGGTGCATTGGACATGAGGTAGGACCTTAAGATTCTGCATGAATGGAGGACTAGCAGCCGAGTTCCACGGGAGAATGTGAAAATTGTTCATATGTAGTAAAAACCTGAGACATCCGTCCGTTTTCGTCATTTGTTATCGAATCGACTTAAAGCCAGATCGTCACATTGGCCGCTCTTCTCTCTGAAACGGTTGTACTTATCGTCTGCAAAACTGTGTCGCGTGCTGCGGTATGCGGAGAAACTAAAAGCACCGTAGTAGAACACAGATGAAGCTTGGAAGTTGATGTAATAGCCAGTAAGAAGTAGTACAATTCAAGTTTTAGGTATTGATTATTGACTTTTTAGCTGGCTTTGGTGCCTTGGACATGAGCTAGGACCTTAAGATTCTGCATGAAAGGAGGACTAGCAGTCGAGTTGCACGGGAGAATGTGAAAAGTGTTCATATGTAGTAAAAACCTGAGAAATCCGTCCGTTTTCGTCATCTGTTATCGAATCGACTAATAGCCAGATCGTCACATTGGCCGCTCTTCTCTCTGAAACGGTTGTACTTATCGTCTGCAAAGCTATGTCACGTGCTGCGGTATGCGGTGACACTAAAATCACCACAGTAGAACACAGATGAAGCTTCTAAGTTGATGTAATATCCAGTAAGATGTAGTACAATTCAAGTTTTAGGTATCGATTATTGACTTTTTAGCTAGCTTTGGTGCATTGGACATGAGCTAGGACCTTAAGACTTTGCATGAAACGTGGACTAGCAGCCGAGTTCCACGGGAGAATGTGAAAATTGTTCATATGTAGTAAAAACCTGAGAAATCCGTCCGTTTTCGTCATTTGTTATCGAATCGACTTAAAGCCAGATCGTCACATTGGCCGCTCTTCTCTCTGAAACGGTTGTACTTATCGTCTGCAAAACTGTGTCGCGTGCTGCGGTATGCGGAGAAACTAAAAGCACCGTAGTAGAACACAGATGAAGCTTATAAGTTGATGTAATAGCCAGTAAGAAGTAGTACAATTCAAGTTTTAGGTATTGATTATTGACTTTTTAGCTGGCTTTGGTGCCTTGGACATGAGCTAGGACCTTAAGATTCTGCATGAATGGAGGTCTAGCAGCCGAGTTGCACGGGAGAATGTGAAAAGTGTTCATATGTAGTAAAAACCTAAGAAATCCGTTCGTTTTCGTCATTTGTTATCGAATCGACTTAAAGCCAAATCGTCACATTGGCCGCTCTTCTCTCTGAAACGGTTGTACTTATCGTCTGCAAAGCTATGTCGCGTGCTGCGGTATGCTGAGACACTAAAAGCACCACAGTAGAACACAGATCAAGCTTCTAAGTTGATGTAATAGCCACTAAGAAGTAGTACAATTCAAGTTTTAGGTATTGAATATTGACCTTTTAGCTGGCTTTCGTGCCTTGGACATGAGCTAGGACTTTAAGATTCTGCATAAAAGGAGGACTAGCAGCAGAGTTGCACGGGAGAATGTGAAAAGTGTTCATATGTAGTAAAAACCTGAGAAATCCGTCCGTTTTCTTCATTTGTTATCGAATCGACTTAAAGCCAGATCGTGACATTGGCCGCTCTTCTCTCTGAAGCGAATGTACTTATCGTCTGCAAAGCTATGTCGCGTGCTGCGGTATGCGGAGACACTAAAATCACCATAGTAGAACACAGATGAAGCTTCTAAGTTGATGCAATAGCCAGTAAGAAGTAGAACAATTCAAGTTTTAGGTATCGATTATTGACTTTTTAGCTGGCTTCGGTACCTTGGACATGAGCTAGGACCTTAAGATTCTGCATGAAAGGAGGACTAGCAGCCGAGTTGCACGTCAGAATGTGAAAAGTGTTCATATGTAGTAAAAACCTAAGAAATCCGTCCGTTTTCGTCATTTGTTATCGAATCGACTTAAAGCCAGATCGTCACATTGGCCGCTCTTCTCTCTGAAACGGTTGTACATATCGTCTGCAAAGCTATGTCGCGTGCAGCGGTATGTGGAGACACTAAAATCACCATAGTAGAACACAGATGAAGCATCTAAGTTGATGTAATAGCCAGTAAGAAGTAGTACAATTCAAGTTTTAGGAATCGATTATTGACTTTTAAGCTGGCTTTGGTGCCTTGGACATGAGCTAGGACCTTAAGATTCTGCATGAAAGGAGGACTAGCAGCCGAGTTGCACGGGAGAATGTGAAAAGTGTTCATATGTAGTAATAACCTGAGAAATCCGTCCTTTTTCGTCATTTGTTATCGAATCGACTTAAAGCCAGATCGTCACATTGGCCGCTCTTCTCTCTCAAACGATTGTGCTTATCGTCTGCAAAGCTATGTCGCGTACTGCGGTATTCGGAGACACTAATAGCACCATAGTAGAACACAGATGAAGCTTCTAAGATGATGTAATAGCTAGTAAGAAGAAGTACAATTCAAGTATTAGGTATCGGTTATTGTCTTTTTAGCTGGCTTTGGTGCCTTGGACATGAGCTAGGACCTTAAGATTCTGCATGAAAGGAGGACTAGCAGCCGAGTTGCACGGGAGAATGTGAAAATTGTTCATATGTAGTAATAACCTGAGAAATCCGTCCTTTTTCGTCATTTGTTATCGAATCGACTTAAAGCCAGATCGTCACATTGGCCGGTCTTCTCTCTGAAACGATTGTGCTTATCGTCTGCAAAGCTATGTCGCGTACTGCGGTATTCGGAGACACTAAAAGCACCATAGTAGAACACAGATGAAGCTTCTAAGATGATGTAATAGCCAGTAAGAAGAAGTACAATTCAAGTATTAGGTATCGGTTATTGTCTTTTTAGCTGGCTTTGGTGCATTGGACATGAGCTAGGACCTTAAGATTCTGCATGAAAGGTGGACTAGCAGCCGAGTTCCACGGGAGAATGTGAAAATTGTTCAAATGTAGTAAAAACCTAAGACATCCGTCCGTTTTCGTCATTTGTTATCGAATCGACTTAAAGCCAGATCGTCACATTGGCCGCTCTTCTCTCTGAAACGGTTGTACTTATCGTCTGCAAAACTGTGTCGCGTGCTGCGGTATGCGGAGAAACTAAAAGCACCGTAGTAGAACACAGATGAAGCTTGTAAGTTGATGTAATAGCCAGTAAGAAGTAGTACAATTCAAGTTTTAGGTATTGATTATTGACTTTTTAGCTGGCTTTAGTGCCTTGGACATGAGCTAGGACCTTAAGATTCTGCATGAATGGAGGACTAGCAGCCGAGTTGCACGGGAGAATGTGAAAAGTGTTCATATGTAGTAAAAACCTGAGAAATCCGTCCGTTTTCGTCATTTGTTACCAAATCGACTTAAAGCCAGATCGACACATTGGCCGCTCTTCTCTCTGAAACGGTTGTACTTATCGTCTTCAAAGCTATGTCGCGTGTTGCCGTAGGCGGAAACAGGAAAAGCACCATAGTAGAACACAGATGAAGCTTCTAAGTTGATGTAATAGCCAGTAAGAAGTAGTACAATTCAAGTTTTAGGTACTGAATATTGTATTTTTAGCTGGCTTTGGTGCCTTGGACATGAGCTAGGACCTTAATATTCTGCATGAAAGGAGGACTGGCAGCCGAGTTGCACGGTAGAACGTGAAAAGTGTTCAAATTTAGTAAAAACCTGAGAAATACGTCCGTTTTCGTCATTTGTTATCGAATCGACTTAAAGCCAGATCGTCACATTGGCCGCTCTTCTCTCTGAAACGGTTGTACTTATCGTCTGCAAAGCTATGTCGCGTACTGCGGTATGCTGAGACACTAAAAGCACCATAGTAGAACACAGATCAAGCTTCTAAGTTTATGTAATAGCCAGTAAGAAGTAGTACAATTCAAGTTTTAGGTATTGAATGTTGACCTTTTAGCTGGCTTTCGTGCCTTGGACATGAGCTAGGACTTTAAGATTCTGCATAAAAGGAGGACTAGCAGCAGAGTTGCACGGGAGAATGTGAAAAGTGTTCAGATGTAGTAAAAACCTGAGAAATCCGTCCTTTTTCGTCATTTGTTATCGAATCGACTTAAAGCCAGATCGTCACAAATGCCGCTCTTCTCTCTGAAGCGATTGAACTTATCGTCTGCAAAGCTATGTCGCGTGCTGCGGTATGCGGAGACACTAAAAGCACCATAGTAGAACACAGACGATGCTTCTAAGTTGATCTAATAGCCTGTAAGAAGTAGTACAATTTAAGTTTTAGGTATCGATTATTGACTTTTTAACTGGCTTTGGTGCCTTGGCCATGAGCTAGGACCTTGACATTCTGCATGAAAGGAGGACTAGCAGCCGAGTTGCACGGGAGAATGTGAAAAGTGTTCATATGTAGTAAAAACCTGAGAAATTCGTCCGTTTTCGTCATTTGTTATCGAATCGACTTAAAACCAGATCGTCACATTGGCCGCTCTTCTCTTTGAAACGGTTGTACTTATCGTCAGCAAAGGTATGTCGCGAGCTGCGGTATGCGGAGACACTAAAATCACCATAGTAGAACACAGATGAAGCTTCTACGTTGATGCAATAGCCAGTAAGAAGTAGAACAATTCAAGTTTTAGGTATCGATTATTGACTTTTTAGCTGGCTTCGGTACCTTGGACATGAGTTAGGACCTTAAGATCCTGCATGAAAGGAGGACTAGCAGCCGAGTTGCACGGGAGAATGTGAAAAGTGTTCATATGTAGCAAAACCTGAGAAATCCGTCCGTTTTCGTCATCTGTTATCGAATCGACTTAAAGCCAGATCGTCACATTGGCCGCTCTTCTCTCTGAAACGGTTGTACTTATCGTCTGCAAAGCTATGTCACGTGCTGCGGTATGCGGAGACACTAAAATCACCACAGTAGAACACAGATGAAGCTTCTAAGTTGATGTAATATCCAGTAAGATGTAGTACAATTCAAGTTTTAGGTATCGATTATTGACTTTTTAGCTAGCTTTGGTGCATTCGACATGAGCTAGGACCTTAAGATTCTGCATGAAAGGTGGACTAGCAGCCGAGTTCCACGGGAGAATGTGAAAATTGTTCATATGTAGTAAAAACCTGAGAAATCCGTCCGTTTTCGTTATTTGTTATCGAATCGACTTAAAGCCAGATCGTCACATTGGCCGCTCTTCTCTATGAAACGGTTGTACTTATCGTCTGCAAAACTGTGTCGCGTGCTGCGGTATGCGGAGAAACTAAAAGCACCGTAGTAGAACACAGATGAAGCTTGTAAGTTGATGTAATAGCCAGTAAGAAGTAGTACAATTCAAGTTTTAGGTATTGATTATTGACTTTTTAGCTGGATTTGGTGCCTTGGACATGAGCTAGGACCTTAAGATTCTGCATGAATGGAGGACTAGCAGCCGAGTTGCACGGGGAATGTGAAAAGTGTTCATATGTAGTAAAAACCTAAGAAATCCGTTCGATTTCGTCATTTGTTATCGAATCGACTTAAAGCCAGATCGTCACATTGGCCGCTCTTCTCTCTGAAACGGTTGTACTTATCGTCTGCAAAGCTATGTCGCGTACTGGGTATGCTGAGACACTAAAAGCACCATAGTAGAACACAGATCAAGCTTCTAAGTTGATCTAATAGCCTGTAAGAAGTAGTACAATTCAAGTTTTAGGTATCGATTATTGACTTTTTAACTGGCTTTGGTGCCTTGGCCATGAGCTAGGACCTTGACATTCTGCATGAAAGGAGGACTAGCTGCGAAGTTGCACGGGAGAATGTGAAAAGTGTTCATATGTAGTAAAAACCTGAGAAATTCGTCCGTTTTCGTCATTTGTTATCGAATCGACTTAAAGCCAGATCGTCACATTGGCCGCTCTTCTCTTTGAAACGGTTGTACTTATCGTCTGCAAAGCTATGTCGCGTGCTGCGGTATGCGGAGACACTAAAATCACCATAGTAGAACACAGATGAAGCTTCTAAGTTGATGCAATAGCCAGTAAGAAGTAGAACAATTCAAGTTTTAGGTATCGATTATTGACTTTTTAGCTGGCTTCGGTACCTTGGACATGAGCTAGGACCTTAAGATTCTGCATGAAAGGAGGACTAGCAGCCGAGTTGCACGGGAGAATGTGAAAAGTGTTCATATGTAGTAAAAACCTGAGAAATCCGTCCGTTTTCGTCATCTGTTATAGAATCGACTTAAAGCCAGATCGTCACATTGGCCGCTCTTCTCTCTGAAACGGTTGTACTTATCGTCTGCAAAGCTATGTCACGTGCTGTGGTATGCTGTGACACTAAAATCACCACAGTAGAACACAGATGAAGCTTCTAAGTTGATGTAATATCCAGTAAGATGTAGTACAATTCAAGTTTTAGGTATCGATTATTGACTTTTTAGCTAGCTTTGGTGCATTCGACATGAGCTAGGACCTTAAGATTCTGCATGAAAGGTGGACTAGCAGCCGAGTTCCACGGGAGAATGTGAAAATTGTTCATATGTAGTAAAAACCTGAGAAATCCGTCCGTTTTCGTCATTTGTTATCGAATCGACTTAAAGCCAGATCGTCACATTGGCCGCTCTTCTCTATGAAACGGTTGTACTTATCGTCTGCAAAACTGTGTCGCGTGCTGCGGTATGCGGAGAAACTAAAAGCACCGTAGTAGAACACAGATGAAGCTTGTAAGTTGATGTAATAGCCAGTAAGAAGTAGTACAACTCAAGTTTTAGGTATTGATTATTGACTTTTTAGCTGGCTTTGGTGCCTTGGACATGAGCTAGGACCTTAAGATTCTGCATGAATGGAGGACTAGCAGCCGAGTTGCACGGGAGAATGTGAAAAGTGTTCATATGTAGTAAAAACCTAAGAAATCCGTTCGTTTTCGTCATTTGTTATCGAATCGACTTAAAGCCAGATCGTCACATTGGCCGCTCTTCTCTCTGAAACGGTTGTACTTATCGTCTGCAAAGCTATGTCGCGTACTGCGGTATGCTGAGACACTAAAAGCACCATAGTAGAACACAGATCAAGCTTCTAAGTTGATGTAATAGCCAGTAAGAAGTAGTACAATTCAAGTTTTAGGTTTTGAATATTGACCTTTTAGCTGGCTTTCGTGCCTTGGACATGAGCTAGGACTTTAAGATTCTGCATAAAAGGAGGACTAGCAGCAGAGTTGCACGGGAGAATG
Source organism: Schistocerca gregaria (assembly GCF_023897955.1). Classification (NCBI taxonomy): domain Eukaryota; kingdom Metazoa; phylum Arthropoda; class Insecta; order Orthoptera; family Acrididae; genus Schistocerca; species Schistocerca gregaria. Next base: position 586,197 of record NW_026061801.1, on the reverse strand, counting down.
TGAAAAGTGTTCATATGTAGTAAAAACCTGAGAAATCCGTCCTTCTTCGTCATTTGTTATCGAATCGACTTAGTCAGATCGTCACATTGGCCGCTCTTCTCTCTGAAGCGGTTGTACTTATCGTCTGCAAAGCTATGTCGCGTTCTGCGGTATGCGGAGACACTAAAAGCACCATAGTAGAACACAGACGAAGCTTCTAAGTTGATCTAATAGCCTGTAAGAAGTAGTACAATTCAAGTTTTAGGTATCGATTATTGACTTTTTAACTGGCTTTGGTGCCTTGCCATGAGCTAGGACCTTGACATTCTGCATGAAAGGAGGACTAGCAGCCGAGTTGCACGGGAGAATGTGAAAAGTGTTCATATGTAGTAAAAACCTGAGAAATTCGTCCGTTTTCGTCATTTGTTATCGAATCGACTTAAAGCCAGATCGTCACATTGGCCGCTCTTCTCTCTGAAACGGTTGTACTTATCGTCTGCAAAGCTATGTCGCGTGCTGCGGTATGAGGAGACACTAAAAGCACCATAGTAGAACACAGATCAAGCTTCTAAGTTGTAATAGCCAGTACGAAGTAGTACACTTCAAGTTATAGGTATTGAATATGGACCTTTTAGCTGGCTTTGGTGCCTTGGACATGAGCTAGGACCTTAAGATTCTGCATGAAAGGAGGACTAGCAGCCGAGTTGCACGGGAGAATGTGAAAAGTGTTCATATGTAGTAATAACCTGAGAAATCCGTCCTTTTTCGTCATTTGTTATCGAATCGACTTAAAGCCAGATCGTCACATTGGCCGCTCTTCTCTCTGAAACGATTGTGCTTATCGTCTGCAAAGCTATGTCACGTGTTGCCGTAGGCGGAAACAGGAAAAGCACCATAGTAGAACACAGATGAAGCTTCTAAGATGATGCAATAGCCAGTAAGAAGTAGAACAATTCAAGTTTTAGGTATCGATTAATGACTTTTTAGCTGGCTTTGGTGCCTTGGACATGAGCTAGGACCGTTACATTCTGCATGAAAGAAGGACTAGTAGCCGAGTTGCACGGGAGAATGTGAAAATTGTTCATATGTAGTAAATACCTGAGAAATCCCTCCGTTTTCGTCATTTGTTATCGAATCGACTTAAAGCCAGATGGTCACATAAGCCGCTCTTCTCTCTGAAGCGGTTGTACATATCGTCTGCAAAGCTATGTCGCGTGCAGCGGCATGTGGAGACACTAAAATCACCATAGTAGAACACAGATGAAGCATCTAAGTTGATGTAATAGCCAGTAAGAAGTAGTACAATTGAAGTTTTAGGAATCGATTATTGACTTTTTAGCTGGCTTTGGTGCCTTGGACATGAGCTAGGACCTTAAGATTCTGCATGAAAGGAGGACTAGCAGCCGAGTTGCACGGGAGAATGTGAAAAGTGTTCAAATGTAGTAAAATCATGAGAAATCCGTCCGTTTTCGTCATTTGTTATCGAATCGACTTAAATCCACATCGTCACATTGGCCGCTCTTCTCTCTGAAACGGTTGGGCTTATCGTCTGCAAAATTATGTCGCGTGCTGCGGTATGCGGAGAAACTAAAAGCACCGTAGTAGAACACAGATGAAGCATCTAAGTGGATGTAATAGCCAGTAAGAAGTAGTCCAATTCAAGTTTTAGGTATCGATTATTGACTTTTTAGCTGGCTTTGGTGCCTTGGACATGAGCTAGGACTTTAAGAATCTGCATAAAAGGAGGACTAGCAGCCCAGTTGCACAGGAGAATGTGAAAAGTGTTCACATGTAGTAAAAACCTGAGACATCCGTCAGTTTTCGTCATTTGCTATTCAATCGACTTAAAGCCAGATCGTCACATTGGCAGCTCTTCTCTCTGAAACGGTTGTACTTATCGTCTGCAAAGCTATGTCGCGTGCTGCGGTATGCGGAGAAACTAAAAGCACCGTAGTAGAACACAGATGAAGCTTCTAAGTGGATGTAATAGCCATTAAGAAGTAATCCAATTCAAGTTTTAGGTACCGATAATTGACTTTTTAGCTGGCTTTGGTGCCTTGGACATGAGCTAGAACCTTAAGATTCTGCATGAAAGGAAGACTAGCAGCCGAGTTGCACGGGAGAATGTGAAAAGAGTTCACATGTAGAAAAACCTGAGAAATCCGTCCGTTTTCGTCATTTGTTATTGAATCGGCTTAAAGCCAGATCGTCACATTGGCCGCTCTTCTCTCTGAAACGGTTGTACATATCGTCTGCAAATCTATGTCGTGTACTGCGGTATGCTGAGACACTAAAAGAACCATACTAGAACACAGATGAAGCATCTAAGTTGATTTAATAGCCAGTAAGAAGTAGTACAATTCAAGTTTTAGGAATCGATTATTGACCTTTTAGCTGGCTTTGGTGCCTTGGACATGAGCTAGGACCTTAAGATTCTGCATGAAAGGACAACTAGCAGCCGATTTGCACGGGAGAATGTGAAAAGTGTTCATATGTAGTATAAACCTGAGATATCGGTCCGTTTTCGTCATTTGTTATCGAATCGACTTAAAGCCAGCTCGTCACATTGGCCGCTCTTCTCTCTGAAACGGTTGTACTTTTCGTCTGCAAAGCTATGTCGCGTGCTGCGGTATGCGGAGACACTAAAATCACCATAGTAGAACACAGATGAAGCATCTAAGTTGATGTAATAGCCTGTAAGAAGTAGTACAATTCAAGTTTTAGGAATCGATTATTGACTTTTTAGCTGGCTTTTGCCTTGGACATGAGCTAGGACCTTAAGATTCTGCATAAAAGGAGGACTAGCAGCCCAGTTGCACGGGAGAATGTGAAAAGTGTTCACATGTAGTAAAAACCTGAGACATCCGTCCGTTTTCGTCATTTGTTATTGAATCGACTTAAAGTCAGATCGTCACATTGGCCGCTCTACTCTCTGAAACGGTTGTACTTATCGTCTGCAAAGCTATGTCGCGTGCTGCGGTATGCGGAGACACTAAAATCACCATAGTAGAACACAGATGAAGCTTCTAAGTTGATGCAATAGCCAGTAAGAAGTAGAACAATTCAAGTTTTAGGTATCGATTATTGACTTTTTAGCTGGCTTTTGCCTTGGACATGAGCTAGGACTTTAAGATTCTGCATGAAAGGAGGACTAGCAACACAGTTGCACGGGAGAATGTGAAAAGTGTTCACATGTAGTAAAAACCTGAGACTTCCGTCCGTTTTCGTCATTTGTTATTGAATCGACTTAAAGCCAGATGGTCTCATTGGCCACTCTTCTCTCTGAAACGGTTGTACATATCGTCTGCAAAGCTATGTCGCGTGCAGCGGTATGTGGAGACACTAAAATCACCATAGTAGAACACAGATGAAGCTTCTAAGTTGATGTAATAGCCAGTAAGAGGTAGTACAATTCAAGTTTTAGGAATCGATTATTGACTTTTTAGCTGGCTTTGGTGCCTTGGACATGAGCTAGGACCTTAAGATTCTGCATGACAGGAGGACTAGCAGCCGAGTTGCACGGGAGAATGTGAAAAGTGTTCATATGTAGTAAAATCCAGAGAAATCCGTCTGTTTTCGTCATTTGTTATTGAATCGACATAAAGCCAGATCGTCACATTGGCCGCTCTTCTCTCTGAAACGGTTGTACATATCGTCTGCAAAGGTATGTCGCGTGCAGCGGTATGTGGAGACACTAAAATCACCATAGCAGAACACAGATGAAGCATCTAAGTTGATGTAATAGCCAGTAAGAAGTTGTACAATTCAAGTTTTTGGAATCGATTATTGACTTTTTACCTGGCTTTTGCCTTGGACATGAGCTAGGACTTAAAGATTCTGCATAAAAGGAGGACTAGCAGCCCAGTTGCACGGGAGAATGTGAAAAGTGTTCACATGTAGTAAAAACCCGAGAAATCCGTCCGTTTTCGTCATTTGTTATCGAATCGACTTAAAGCCAGATCGTCACATTGGCCGCTCTTCTCTCTGAAACGGTTGTACTTATCGTCTGCAAAGCTATGTCGCGTGCTGCGGTATGCGGAGACACTAAAATCACAATAGTAGAACACAGATGAAGCTTCTAAATTGATGCAATATCCAGTAAGAAGTAGAACAATTCAAGTTTTAGGTATCGATTATTGACTTTTTAGCTGGCTTCGGTACCTTGGACATGAGCTAGGACCTTAAGATTCTGCATGAAAGGAGGACTAGCAGCCGAGTTGCACGAAAAAATGTAAAAAGTGTTCATATGTAGTAAAAACCTGAGAACTACGTCCGTTTTCGTCATTTGTTATCGAATCGACTTAAAGCCAAATCGTCACATTGGGTACTCTTCTCTCTGAAACGGTTGTACTTATCGTCTGCAAAGCTATGTCGCGTGCTGCGGTAAGCGGAGACACTAAAATCACCATAGTAGAACACAGATGAAGCTTCTAAGTTGATGCAATAGCCAGTAAGAAGTAGAACAATTCAAGTTTTAGGTATCGATTATTGACTTTTTAGCTGGCTTCGGTACCTTGGACATGAGCTAGGACCTTAAGATTCTGTATGAAAGGAGGACTAGCAGCCGAGTTGCACGAGAGAATGTAAAAAGTGTTCATATGTAGTAAAAACCTGAGAAATCCGTCCGTTTTCGTCATTTGCTATCGAATCGACTTAAAGCCAGATCGTCACATTGGCCGCTCTTCTCTCTGAAACGGTTGTACTTATCGTCTGCAAAGCTATGTCGCGTGCTGCGGTGTGAGGAGACACTAAAAGCACCATAGTAGAACAAAGATCAAGCTTCCAAGTTGATGTAATAGCCAGTAAGAAGTAGTACAATTCAAGTTTTAGGTATCGATTATTGACTTTTTAGCTGGCTTTGGTGCCTTGGAGATGAGCTAGGACCTTGACATTCTGCATGAAAGAAGGACTAGCAGCCGATTTGCACGGGAGACTGTGAAAAGTTTTCATATGTAGTAAAAACCTGAGAAATCCGTCCGTTTTCGTCATTTGTTATCGAATCGACTTAAAGCCATATCGTCACATTGGGTACTCTTCTCTCTGAAACGGTTGTACTTATCGTCTGCAAAGCTATGTCGCGTGCTGCGGTATGTGGAGACACTAAAAGCACCATAGTAGAACACAGATGAAGCTTCTAAGTTGATGTAATAGCCAGTAAGAAGTAGTAGAATTCAAGTTTTAGGTATCGATTATTGACTTTTTAGCTGGCTTTCGTGCCTTGGACATGAGCAAGGACCTTAAGATTCTGCATGAAAGGAGGACTAGCAGCCGCGTTCTCGGGAGAATGTGAAAAGTGTTCATATGTAGTAAAAACCTGAGAAATCCGTCCGGTTTCGTCATTTGTTATCGAATCTAGTTAAAGCCAGATCGTCACATTGGCCGCTCTTCTCTCTGAAACGGTTGTACTTATCGTCTGCAAAGCTATGTCGCGTGCTGCGGTATGCGGAGACACTAAAAGCACCATAGTAGAACACATATGAAGCTTCAAAGTTGATGTAATAGCCAGTAACAAGTAGTACAGTTCAAGTTTTAGGTATCGATTATTGACTTTTTAGCTGGCTTTGGTGCATTGGACATGAGCTAGGACCTTAACGTTCTGCATGAAAGGAGGACTAGCAGCCGAGTTGCATGGGAGAATGTGAAAAGTGTTCATATGTAGTAAAAACCTTAGAAATCCGTCCGTTTTCGTCATTTGTTATCGAATCGACTTAAAGCCAGATTGTCTCATTGGCCACTCTTCTCCGTGAAACGGTTGTACTTATCGTCTGCAAAGCTATGTCGCGTGCTGCGGTATGCGGAGACACGAAAATCTTCATAGTAGAACACAGATGAAGCTTCTAAGTTGATGTAATAGCCAGTAAGAAGTAGTACAATTCAAGTTTTAGGTATCGATTATTGACTTTTTAGCTGGCTTTGGTGCCTTGGACATGAGCTAGGACCTTGAGATTCTGCGTGAAAGGAGGACTAGCAGCAGAGTTGCACGGGAGAATGTGAAAAGTGTTCGCATGTTGTAAAAACCTGAGAAATCCGTCCGTTTTCGTCGTTTGTTATCGAATCGACTTAAAGCCAGATCGTCACATTGGCCGCTCTTCTCTCTGAAACGGTTGTGCTTATCGTCTGCAAAACTATGTCGCGTGCTGCGGTATGCGGAGAAACTAAAAGCACCGTAGTAGAACACAGATGAAGCTTCTAAGTTGATGCAATAGTCAGTAAGAAGGAGTACAGTTCAAGTTTTAGGTATCTATTATTGACTTTTTAGCTGTCTTTGGTGCCTTGGACATGAGCTAGGACCTTAAGATTCTGCATGAATGGAGGACTATCAGCCGAGTCGCACGGGAGAATGTGAAAAGTGTTCACATGTAGTAAAAACCTTAGAAATCCGTCCGTATTCGTCATTTGTCATCTAATCGACTTAAAGCCAGATCTTCACATTGGCCGCTCTTCTCTCTGAAACGGTTGTACTTATCTTCTGCAAAGCTATGTCGCGTGCTGCGGTATGTGGAGACACTAAAAGCACCATAGTAGAACAGAGATGAAGCTTCTAAGTTGATGTAATAGCCAGTAAGAAGAAGTAGAATTCAAGTTTTAGGTATCGATTATTGACTTTTTAGCTGGCCTTGGTGCCTTGGACATGAGCAAGGACCTTAAGATTCTGCATGAAAGGAGGACTAGCAGCCGAGTTGCACGGGAGAATGTGAAAAGTGTTCATATGTAGTGAAAACCTGAGAAATCCGTCCGTTTTCGTCATTTGTTATCGAATCGACTTAAAGCAAGATCGTCACATTGGCCGCTCTTCTCTCTGAAACGGTTCTACTTATCGTCTACAAAGCTATGTCGCGTGCTGCGGTATGCGGAGACACTAAAAGCACCATAGTAGAACACAGATGAAGCTTCTAAGTTGATGCAATAGTCAGTAAGAAGTAGTACAGTTCAAGTTTTAGGTATCAATTATTGACTTTTTAGCTGTCTTTGGTGCCTTGGACATGAGCTAGGACCTTAAGATTCTGCATGAAAGGAGGACTATCAGCCGAGTTGCACGGGAGAATGTGAAAAGTGTTCATATGTAGTAAAAACCTTAGAAATCCGTCCGGTTTCGTCATTTGTTATCGAATCGACTTAAAGCCAGATCTTCACATTGGCCGCTCTTCTCTCTGAAACGGTTGTACTTATCTTCTGCAAAGCTATGTCGCGTGATGCGGTATGTGGAGACACTAAAAGCACCATAGTAGAACAGAGATGAAGCTTCTAAGTTGATGTAATAGCCAGTAAGAAGAAGTAGAATTCAAGTTTTAGGAATCGATTATTGACTTTTTAGCTGGCTTTGGTGCCTTGGACATGAGCTACGACCTTGAGATTCTGCGTGAGTGGAGGACTAGCAGCAGAGTCGCACGGGAGAATGTGAAAAGTGTTCGCATGTAGTAAAAACCTGAGAAATCCGTCCGTTTTCTTCATTTGTTATCGAATCGACTTAAAGCCAGAACGCCACATTGGCCGCTCTTCTCTCTGAAACGGTTGTACTTATCTTCTGCAAAGCTATGTCGCGTGCTGCGGTATGTGGAGACACTAAAAGCACCATAGTAGAACAGAGATGAAGCTTGTAAATTGATGTAATAGCCAGTAAGAAGTAGTACAATTCAAGTTTTAGGAACTGAATATTGAATATTTAGCTGGCTTTGGTGCCTTGGACATGAGCTAGGACCTTAATATTCTGCATGAAAGGAGGACTAGCAGCCGAGTTGCACGGGAGAATGTGAAAAGTGTTCATATGTAATAAAAACCTGAGAAATCCGTCCGTTTTCGTCATTTGTTATCGAATCGACTTAAAGCCAGATCGTCACATTGGACGCTCGTCTCTCTGAAACGGTTGTACTTATCGTCTACAAAGCTATGTCGCGTGCTGCGGTATACGGAGACACTAAAATCACCATAGTAGAACACAGATGAAGCTACTAAGTTGATGCAATAGCCAGTAAAAAGTAGTCCAATTCAAGATTTAGGTATTGAATATTGACCTTTTAGCTGGCTTTGGTGCCTTGGACATGAGCAAGGACCTTAAGATTCTGCATGAAAGGTGGACTAGCAGCCGAGTTGCACGGGAGAATGTGAAAAGTGTTCATATGTAGTAAAAACCTGAGAAATCCGTCCGTTTTCGTCATTTGTTATCGAATCGACTTAAAGCCAGATCATCACATTTGCCGCTCTGCTCTCTGAAACGGTTGTACTTATCGTCTGCAAAGCTTTGTCGCGTACTGCGGTATTCGGGGACACTAAAAGCACCATAGTAGAACACAGATGAAGCTCCTAAGATGATGTAATAGCCAGTAAGAAGTAGTACAATTCAAGTTTTAGATAATGAATATTGACCTTTTAGCTGGCTTTGGTGCCTTGGACATGAGCTAGGACCTTAAGATTCTGCATGAAAGGAGGACTAGCAGCCGAGTTGCACGGGAGAATGTGAAAAGTGTTCACATGTAGTAAAAACCTGAGAAATCCGTCCGTCTTCGTCATTTGTTATCGAATCGACTTAAAGCCAGTTCGTCACATTGGCCGCTCTGCTCTCTGAAACGGTTGTACTTATCGTCTGCAAAGCTATGTCGATTACTGCTTTATTCGGAGACACTAAAAGCACCATAGTAGAACACAGATGAAGCTCCTAAGATGACGTAATAGCCAGTAAGAAGTAGTACATTTCAAGTTTTAGGTATCGGTTATTGACTTTTTAGCTGGCTTTGGTGCCTTGGACATGAGCTAGGACCTTAAGATTCTGCATGAAAGGAGGACTAGCAGCCGAGTTGAACGGGAGAATGTGAAAAGTGTTCATATGTAGTAAAAACCTGAGAAATCCGTCCGTTTTCGTCATTTGTTATCGAATCGACTTAAAGGCAGATCGTCACAATTGCCGCTCTTCTCTCTGAAACGGTTGTACTTATCGTCTGCAAAGCTATGTCGCGTGCTGCGGTATGCGGAGACACTAAAATCACCATAGTAGAACACAGATGAAGCTTCTAAGTTGATGCAATAGCCAGTAAGAAGTAGAACAATTCAAGTTTTAGGTATCGATTATTGACTTTTTAGCTGGCTTCGGTACCTTGGACATGAGCTAGGACCTTAAGATTCTGCATGAAAGGAGGACTAGCAGCCGAGTTGCACGAGAAAATGTAATAAGTGTTCATATGTAGTAAAAAGCTGAGAAATCCGTCCGTTTTCGTCATTTGTTATCGAATCGACTTAAAGCCAGATCGTCACATTGGCTACTCTTCTCTCTGAAACGGTTGTACTTATCGTCCGCAAAGCTATGACGCGTGCTGCGGTATGCGGAGACACTAAAATCACCATAGTAGAACACAGATGAAGCTTCTAAGTTGATGCAATAGCCAGTAAGAAGTAGAACAATTCAAGTTTTAGGTATCGATTATTGACTTTTTAGCTGGCTTCGGTAACTTGGACATGGGCTAGGACCTTAAGATTCTGCATGAAAGGAGGACTAGCAGCCGAGTTGCACGAGAGAATGTAAAAAGTGTTCATATGTAGTAAAAACCTGAGAAATCCGTCCGTTTTCGTCATTTGTTATCGAATCGAATTAAAGCCAGATCGTCACATTGGCCGCTCTTCTCTCTGAAACGGTTGTACTTATCGTCTGCAAAGCTATGTCGCGTGCTGCTGTATGCTGAGACACTAAAAGCACCATAGTAGAACACAGATGAAGCTTCTAAGTTGATGTAATAGCCAGTAAAAAGTAGTACAATACAAGTTTTAGGTATCGATTATTGACTTTTTAGCTGGCTTTGGTGCCTTGGACATGAGCTAGGACCTTGACATTCTGCATGATAGAAGGACTAGCAGCCGAGTTGCACGGGAGACTGTGAAAAGTTTTCATATGTAGTAAAAACCTGAGAAATCCGTCCGTCTTCGTCATTTGTTATCGAATCGACTTGAAGCCGGATCTTCACATTGGCCGCTCTTCTCTCTGAAACGGTTGTACTTATCTTCTGCAAAGCTATGTCGCGTGCTGCGGTATGTGGAGACACTAAAAGCACCATAGTAGAACAGAGATGAAGATTCTAAGTTGATGTAATAGCCAGTAAGAAGAAGTAGAATTCAAACTTTAGGTATCGATTATTGACTTTTTAGCTGGCTTAGGTGCCTTGGACATGAGCTACGACCTTGAGATTCTGCGTGAATGGAGGACTAGCAGCAGAGTTGCACGGGAGAATGTGAAAAGTGTTCGCATGTAGTAAAAACCTGAGAAATCCGTCCGTTTTCTTCATTTGTTATCGAATCGACTTAAAGCCAGATCGTCACATTGGCCGCTCTTCTCTCTGAAACGGTTGTACTTATCTTCTGCAAAGCTATGTCGCGTGCTGCGGTATGTGGAGACACTAAAAGCACCATAGTAGAACAGAGATGAAGCTTGTAAGTTGATGTAATAGCCAGTAAGAAGTAGTACAATTCAAGTTTTATTAACTGAATATTGAATATTTAGCTGGCTTTGGTGCCTTGGACATGAGCTAGGACCTTAAGATTCTGCATGAAAGGAGAACTAGCAGCCGACTTGCACGGGAGAATGTGAAAAGTGTTCATATGTAGTAAAAACCTGAGAAATCCGTCTGTTTTCGTCATTTGTTATCGAATCGAGTTAAAGCCAGATCGTCACATTGGCCGCTCTTATCTCTGAAACGGTTGTACTTATCGTCTGCAAAGCTATGTCGCGTGCTGCGCTAATCGTTGGCACTAAAAGCACCATAGTAGAACACAGATGAAGCTTCTAAGTTGATGTAATAGCCAGTAAGAAGTAGTACAATTCAAGTTTTAGGAATCGATTATTGACTTCTTAGCTGGCTTTGGTGCCTTGGACATGAGCTATTACCTTAAGATTCTGCATGAAAGTAGGACTAGCAGCCGAGTTGCACGGGAGACTGTGAAAAGTGTTCATATGTAGTAAAAACCTGAGAAATCCGTCCGTCTTCGTCATTTGTTATCGAATCGACTTAAAGCCAGATCGTCACATTGGCCGCTCTTCTCTCTGAAACGGTTGTACTTATCGTCTACAAAGCTATGTCGCGTGCTGCGGTATGCGGAGACACTAAAAGCACCGTAGTAGAACACAGATGAAGCTTCTAAGTTGATGTAATAGCCAGTAAGAAGTTAGGTATCGATTATTGACTTTTTAGCTGGCTTTGGTGCCTTGGACATGAGCTAGGACCTTAACATTCTGCATGAAAGGAGGACTAGCAGCCGCGTTGCTCGGGAGAATGTGAAAAGTGTTCATATGTAGTAACAACCTGAGAAATCCGTCCGGTTTCGTTATTTGTTATCGAATCGACTTAAAGCCAGATCGTCACATTGGCCGCTCTTCTCTCTGAAACGGTTGTACTTATCGTCTGCAAAGCTATGTCGCGTGCTGCGGTATTCGGAGACACTAAAAGCACCATAGTAGAACACAGATGAAGCTCCTAAGATGATGTAATAGCCAGTAGGAAGTAGTACAATTCAAGTTTTAGGTAATGAATATTGACCTTTTAGCTGGCTTTGGTGCATTGGACATGGGCTAGGACCTTAAGATTCTGCATGAAAGGAGGACTAGCAGCCGAGTTGCACGAGAGAATGTGAAAAGTGTTCATATGTAGTAAAAACCTGAGAAATCCGTCCGTTTTCGTCATTTGCTATCGAATCGACTTAAAGCCAGATCGTCACATTGGCCGCTCTTCTCTCTGAAACGGTTGTACGTATCGTCTGCAAAGCTATGTCGCGTACTGCGGTATTCGGAGACACTAAAAGCACCATAGTAGAACACAGATGAAGCTCCTAAGATGATGTAATAGCCAGCAAGAAGTAGTACAATTCACGTTGTAGGTATCGGTTATTGACTTTTTAGCTGGCTTTGGTGCCTTGGACATGAGCTAGGACCTTAAGATTCTGCATGAAAGGAAGACTAGCAGCCGACTTGCACGGGAGAATGTGAAAAGTGTTCATATGTAGTAAAAACCTGAGAAATCCGTTCGTTTTCGTCATTTGTTATGGAATCGAGTTAAAGCTAGATCGTCACATTGGCTGCTCTTCTCTCTGAAACGGTTGTACTTATCGTCTGCAAAGCTATGTCGCGTGCTGCGCTACGCGGAGGCACTAAAAGCACCATAGTAGAACACAGATGAAGCTTCTAAGTCTATATAATAGCCAGTAAGAAGTAGTACAATTCAAGTTCTAGATATCGATTATTGACTTCTTAGCTGGCTTTGGTGCCTTGGACATGAGCTATTACCTTAAGATTCTGCATGAAAGTAGGACTAGCAGCCGAGTTGCACGGGAGAATTTGTAAAATGTTCATATGTAGTAAAAACCTGAGAAATCCGTCCGTTTTCGTCATTTCTTATCGAATCGACTTAAAGCCAGATCGTCACATTGGCCGCTCTTCTCTCTGAAACGGTTGTACTTATCGTCTGCAAAGCTGTGTCGCGTGCTGCGGTATGCGGAGAAACTAAAAGCAACGTAGTAGAACACAGATGAAGCTTCTAAGTTGATGTAATAGCCAGTAAGAAGTTAGGTATCGATTATTGACTTTTTAGCTGGCTTTGGTGCCTTGGACATGAGCTAGGACCTTAACATTCTGCATGAAAGGAGGACTAGCAGCCAAGTTGCACGAGAGAATGTGAAAAGTGTTCATATGTAGTAAAAACCTGAGAAATCCGTCCGTTTTCGTCATTTGCTATCGAATCGACTTAAAGCCAGATCGTCACATTGGCCGCTCTTCTCTCTGAAACGGTTGTACGTATCGTCTGCAAAGCTATGTCGCGTACTGCGGTATTCGGAGACACTAAAAGCACCATAGTAGAACACAGATGAAGCTCCTAAGATGATGAATAGCCAGTAAGAAGTAGTACAATTCAAGTTTTAGGTAATGAATATTGACCTTTTAGCTGGCTTTGGTGCCTTGGACATGAGCTAGGACCTTAAGATTCTGCATGAAAGGAGGACTAGCAGCCGAGTTGCACGAGAGATTGTGAAAAGTTTTCATATGTAGTAAAAACCTGAGAAATCCGTCCGTTTTCGTCATTTGTTATCGAATCGACTTAAAGCCAGATCGTCACATTGGCCGCGCTTCTCTCTGAAACGGTTGTATTTATCGTCTGCAAAGCTATGTCGCGTGCTGCGGTATGCGGAGACACTAAAAGCACCATAGTAGAACACAGATCAAGCTTCTAAGTTGATGTAATAGCCAGTAAGAAGTAGTACAGTTCAAGTTTTAGGTATTGAATATTGACCTTTTACCTGGCTTTGGTGCCTTGGACATGAGCAAGGACCTTAAGATTCTGACTGAAAGGAGGACTAGCAGCCGAGTTGCACGGGAGACTGTGAAAAGTGTTCATATGTAGTAAAAAAATGAGAAATCCGTCCGTTTTCGTCATTTGTTATCGAATCGACGTAAAGCCAGATCGTCACATTGGCCGCTCTGCTCTCTGAAACGGTTGTACTTATTGTCTGCAAAGCTATGTCGCGTACTGCGGTATTCGGAGACACTAAAAGCACCATAGTAGAACACAGATGAAGCTCCTAAGATGATGTAATAGCCAGTAAGAAGTAGTACAATTCAAGTTGTAGGTATCGGTTATTGACTTTTTAGCTGGCCTTGGTGCCTTGGACATGAGCTAGGACCTTAAGATTTTGCATGAAAGGAGGACTAGCAGCCGACTTGCACGGGAGAATGTGAAAAGAGTTCATATGTAGTAAAAACCTGAGAAATCCGTCCGTTTTCGTCATTTGTTATCGAATCGAGTTAAAGCCAGATCGTCACATTGGCCGCTCTTCTCTCTTAAACGGTTGTACTTATCGTCTGAAAAGCTATGTCGCGTGCTGCGCTAAACGGAGGCACTAAAAGCACCATAGTAGAACACAGATGAAGCTTCTAAGTTGATGTAATAGCCAGTAAGAAGTAGTACAATTCAAGTTTTAGGTATCGATTATTGATTTCTTAGCTTGCTTTGGTGCCTTGGACATGGGCTATTACCTTAAGATTCTGCATGAAAGTAGGACTAGCAGCCGAGTTGCACGGGAGACTGCGAAAAGTGTTCATATGCAGCAAAAACCTGGGAAATCCGTCCATTTTCGTCATTTGTTATCGAATCGACTTAAAGCCAGATCGTCACATTGGCCGCTCTTCTCTCTGAAACGGTTGTACTTATCGTCTGCAAAGCTATGTCGCGTGCTGCGGTATGCGGAGACAGTAAAAGCCCCATAGTAGAACACATATGAAGCTTCAAAGTTGATGTAATAGCCAGTAACAAGTAGTACAGTTCAAGTTTTAGGTATCGATTATTGACTTTTTAGCTGGCTTTGGTGCATTGGACATGAGCAAGGACCTTAACGTTCTGCATGAAAGGAGGACTAGCTGCCGAGTTGCATGGGAGAATGTGAAAAGTGTTCATATGTAGTAAAATCCTTGTAAATCCGTCCGTTTTCGTCATTTGTTATCGAATCGACTTATAGCCAGGTCGTCACATTGGCCACTCTTCTCCGTGAAACGGTTGTACTTATCGTCTGCAAAGCTATGTCGCGTGCTGCGGTACGCGGAGACACGAAAATCATCATAGTAGAACACAGATGAAGCTTCTAAGTTGGTGTAATAGCCAGTAAGAAGTAGTACAATTCAAGTTTTAGGTATCGATTATTGTCTTTTTAGCTGGCTTTGGTGCTTTGGACATGAGCTAGGACCTTGAGATTCTGCGTGAAAGGAGGACTAGCAGCAGAGTTGCACGGGAGAATGTGAAAAGTGTTCGCATGTAGTAAAAACCTGAGAAATCCGTCCGTTTTCGTCATTTGTTATCGAATCGACTTAAAGCCAGATCGTCACATTGGCCGCCTTTCTCTCTGAAACGGTTGTGCTTATCGTCTGCAAAACTATGTCGCGTGCTGCGGTATGCGGAGAAACTAAAAGCACCGTAGTAGAACACAGATGAAACTTCTAAGTTGATGTAATAGCCAGTTAGAAGTAGTACAGTTCAAGTTTTAGGTATCGATTATTGACTTTTTAGCTGGCTTTGGTGACTTGGACATGAGCTAGGACCTTAAGATTCTGCATGAAAGGAACTAGAAACCGAGTTGCACGGGAGAATGTGAAAAGTGTTCATATGTAATAAAAACCTGAGAAATCCGTCCGTTTTCGTCATTTGTTATCGAATCGACTTAAAGCCAGATCGTCAAATTGGCCGCTCTTCTCTCTGAAACGGTTGTACTTATCGTCTACAAAGCTATGTCGTGTGCTGCGGTATGCGGAGACACTAAAAGCACCATAGTAGAACACAGATGATGCTTCTAAGTTGATGTAATAGCCAGTAAGAAGTAGTACAATTCAAGTTTTAGGTATCGATTATTGACTTTTTAGCTGGCTTTGGTGCCTTGGACATGAGCTACGACTTTGAGATTCTGCGTGAATGGAGGACTAGCAGCAGAGTTGCACGGGAGAATGTGAAAAGTGTTCGCATGTAGTAAAAACCTGAGAAATCCGTAAGTTTTCTTCATTTGTTATCGAATCGACTTAAAGCCAGATCGTCACATTGGCCGCTCTTCTCTCTGAAACGGTTGTACTTATCGTCTGCAAAGCTATGTCGCGTGCTGCGGTATGCTGAGACACTAAAAGCACCATAGTACAACACAGATCAAGCTTCTAAGTTGATGTAATAGCCAGTAAGAAGTAGTACAATTCAAGTTTTAGGTATTGAATATTGACCTTTTAGCTGGCTTTGGTGCCTTGGACATGAGCTAGGACCTTAAGATTCTGCATAAAAGGTGGACTAGCAGCCCAGTTGCACGGGAGAATGTGAAAAGTGTTCACATGTAGTAAAAACCTGAGACATCCGTCCGTTTTCGTCATTTGTTATCGAATCGACGTAAAGCCAGATCGTCACATTGGCCGCTCTTCTCTCTGAAACGGTTGTACTTATCTTCTGCAAAGCTATGTTGCGTGCTGCGTTATGTGGAGACACTAAAAGCACCATAGTAGAACAGAGATGAAGCTTCTAATTTGATGTAGTAGCCAGTAAGAAGTAGTAGAATTCAAGTTTTAGGTATTGATTATTGACTTTTTAGCTGGCTTTGGTGCCTTGGACATTAGCTAGGACCTTAAGATTCTGCATGAAAGGAGGACTAGCAGCCGAGTTGCACGGGAGAATGTGAAAAGTGTTCATATGTAATAAAAACCTGAGAAATCCGTCCGTTTTCGTCATTTGTTATCGAATCGTCTTAAAGCCAGATCGTCACATTGACCGCTCTTCTCTCTGAAACGGTTGTACTTATCGTCTGCAAATCTATGTCGCGTGCTGGGGTATGCGGAGACACTAAAAGCGCCATAGTAGAACACAGATTAAGCTTCTAAGTTGATGTAATAGCCAGTAAGAAGTAGTACAATTGAAGTTTTAGTTATCGATTACTGACTTTGTAGCTGGCTTTGATGCCTTGGACATGAGCTAGGACCTTAAGATTCTGCATGAAAGGAGGACAATCAGCCGAGTTGCACGGGAGAAGTGAAAAGTTTTCATATGTAGTAAAAACCTGAGAAATCCGTCCGTTTTCATCATTTGTTATCGAATCGACTTAAAGCCAAATCGTCACATAGGCCGCTCTTCTCTCTGAAACGGTTGTGCTTATCGACTGCAAAACTATGTCGCGTGCTGCGATATGCGGAGAAACTAAAAGCACCATAGTAGAACACAGATGAAGCTTCTAAGTTGATGTAATAGCCAGTAAGAAGTAGTACAATTCAAGTTTTATTAACTGAATATTGAATATTTAGCTGGCTTTGGTGCCTTGGACATGAGCTAGGACCTTAAGATTCTGCATGAAAGGAGAACTAGCAGCCGACTTGCACGGGAGAATGTGAAAAGTGTTCATATGTAGTAAAAACCTGAGAAATCCGTCCGTTTTCGTCATTTGTTATCGAATCGAGTTAAAGCCAGATCGTCACATTGGCCGCTCTTATCTCTGAAACGGTTGTACTTATCGTCTGCAAAGCTATGTCGCATGCTGCGCTAATCGTTGGCACTAAAAGCACCATAGTAGAACACAGATGAAGCTTCTAAGTTGATGTAATAGCCAGTAAGAAGTAGTACAATTCAAGTTTTAGGTATCGATTATTGACTTCTTAGCTGGCTTTGGTGCCTTGGACATGAGCTATTACCTTAAGATTCTGCATGAAAGTAGGACTAGCAGCCGAGTTGCACGGGAGACTGTGAAAAGTGTTCATATGTAGTAAAAACTTGAGAAATCCGTCCGTCTTCGTCATTTGTTATCGAATCGACTTAAAGCCAGATCGTCACATTGGCCGCTCTTCTCTCTGAAACGGTTGTACTTATCGTCTACAAAGCTATGTCGCGTGCTGCGGTATGCGGAGACACTAAAAGCACCGTAGTAGAACACAGATGAAGCTTCTAAGTTGATGTAATAGCCAGTAAGAAGTTAGGTATCGATTATTGACATTTTAGCTGGCTTTGGTGCCTTGGACATGAGCTAGGACCTTAACATTCTGCATGAAAGGAGGACTAGCAGCCGCGTTGCTCGGGAGAATGTGAAAAGTGTTCATATGTAGTAACAACCTGAGAAATCCGTCCGGTTTCGTTATTTGTTATCGAATCGACTTAAAGCCAGATCGTCACATTGGCCGCTCTTCTCTCTGAAACGGTTGTACTTATCGTCTGCAAAGCTATGTCGCGTGCTGCGGTATTCGGAGACACTAAAAGCACCATAGTAGAACACAGATGAAGCTCCTAAGATGATGTAATAGCCAGTAGGAAGTAGTACAATTCAAGTTTTAGGTAATGAATATTGACCTTTTAGCTGGCTTTGGTGCCTTGGACATGGGCTAGGACCTTAAGATTCTGCATGAAAGGAGGACTAGCAGCCGAGTTGCACGAGAGAATGTGAAAAGTGTTCATATGTAGTAAAAACCTGAGAAATCCGTCCGTTTTCGTCATTTGCTATCGAATCGACTTAAAGCCAGATCGTCACATTGGCCGCTCTTCTCTCTGAAACGGTTGTACGTATCGTCTGCAAAGCTATGTCGCGTACTGCGGTATTCGGAGACACTAAAAGCACCATAGTAGAACACAGATGAAGCTCCTAAGATGATGTAATAGCCAGTAAGAAGTAGTACAATTCACGTTGTAGGTATCGGTTATTGACTTTTTAGCTGGCTTTGGTGCCTTGGACATGAGCTAGGACCTTAAGATTCTGCATGAAAGGAAGACTAGCAGCCGACTTGCACGGGAGAATGTGAAAAGTGTTCATATGTAGTAAAAACCTGAGAAATCCGTTGGTTTTCGTCATTTGTTATGGAATCGAGTTAAAGCTAGATCGTCACATTGGCTGCTCTTCTCTCTGAAACGGTTGTACTTATCGTCTGCAAAGCTATGTCGCGTGCTGCGCTACGCGGAGGCACTAAAAGCACCATAGTAGAACACAGATGAAGCTTCTAAGTCTATATAATAGCCAGTAAGAAGTAGTACAATTCAAGTTCTAGGTATCGATTATTGATTTCTTAGCTGGCTTTGGTGCCTTGGACATGAGCTATTATCTTAAGATTCTGCATGAAAGTAGGACTAGCAGCCGAGTTGCACGGGAGAATTTGTAAAGTGTTCATATGTAGTAAAAACCTGAGAAATCCGTCCGTTTTCGTCATTTCTTATCGAATCGACTTAAAGCCAGATCGTCACATTGGCCGCTCTTCTCTCTGAAACGGTTGTACTTATCGTCTGCAAAGCTGTGTCGCGTGCTGCGGTATGCGGAGAAACTAAAAGCAACGTAGTAGAACACAGATGAAGCTTCTAAGTTGATGTAATAGCCAGTAAGAAGTTAGGTATCGATTATTGACTTTTTAGCTGGCTTTGGTGCCTTGGACATGAGCTAGGACCTTAACATTCTGCATGAAAGGAGGACTAGCAGCCGAGTTGCACGAGAGAATGTGAAAAGTGTTCATATGTAGTAAAAACCTGAGAAATCCGTCCGTTTTCGTCATTTGCTATCGAATCGACTTAAAGCCAGATCGTCACATTGGCCGCTCTTCTCTCTGAAACGGTTGTACGTATCGTCTGCAAAGCTATGTCGCGTACTGCGGTATTCGGAGACACTAAAAGCACCATAGTAGAACACAGATGAAGCTCCTAAGATGATGAATAGCCAGTAAGAAGTAGTACAATTCAAGTTTTAGGTAATGAATATTGACCTTTTAGCTGGCTTTGGTGCCTTGGACATGAGCTAGGACCTTAAGATTCTGCATGAAAGGAGGACTAGCAGCCGAGTTGCACGAGAGACTGTGAAAAGTTTTCATATGTAGTAAAAACCTGAGAAATCCGTCCGTTTTCGTCATTTGTTATCGAATCGACTTAAAGCCAGATCGTCACATTGGCCGCGCTTCTCTCTGAAACGGTTGTATTTATCGTCTGCAAAGCTATGTCGCGTGCTGCGGTATGCGGAGACACTAAAAGCACCATAGTAGAACACAGATCAAGCTTCTAAGTTGATGTAATAGCCAGTAAGAAGTAGTACAGTTCAAGTTTTAGGTATTGAATATTGACCTTTTAGCTGGCTTTGGTGCCTTGGACATGAGCAAGGACCTTAAGATTCTGACTGAAAGGAGGACTAGCAGCCGAGTTGCACGGGAGACTGTGAAAAGTGTTCATATGTAGTAAAAACCTGAGAAATCCGTCCGTTTTCGTCATTTGTTATCGAATCGACGTAAAGCCAGATCGTCACATTGGCCGCTCTTCTCTCTGAAACGGTTGTACTTATTGTCTGCAAAGCTATGTCGCGTACTGCGGTATTCGGAGACACTAAAAGCACCATAGTAGAACACAGATGAAGCTCCTAAGATGATGTAATAGCCAGTAAGAAGTAGTACAATTCAAGTTGTAGGTATCGGTTATTGACTTTTTAGCTGGCCTTGGTGCCTTGGACATGAGCTAGGACCTTAAGATTCTGCATGAAAGGAGGACTAGCAGACGAGTTGCACGAGAGAATGTGAAAAGTGTTCATATGTAGTAAAAACCTGAGAAATCCGTCCGTTTTCGTCATTTGCTATCGAATCGACTTAAAGCCAGATCGTCACATTGGCCGCTCTTCTCTCTGAAACGGTTGTACGTATCGTCTGCAAAGCTATGTCGCGTACTGCGGTATTCGGAGACACTAAAAGCACCATAGTAGAACACAGATGAAGCTCCTAAGATGATGAATAGCAAGTAAGAAGTAGTACAATTCAAGTTTTAGGTAATGAATATTGACCTTTTAGCTGGCTTTGGTGCCTTGGACATGAGCTAGGACCTTAAGATTCTGCATGAAAGGAGGACTAGCAGCCGAGTTGCACGAGAGATTGTGAAAAGTTTTCATATGTAGTAAAAACCTGAGAAATCCGTCCGTTTTCGTCATTTGTTATCGAATCGACTTAATGCCAGATCGTCACATTGGCCGCGCTTCTCTCTGAAACGGTTGTATTTATCGTCTGCAAAGCTATGTCGCGTGCTGCGGTATGCGGAGACAGTAAACGCCCCATAGTAGAACACATATGAAGCTTCAAAGTTGATGTAATAGCCAGTAACAAGTAGTACAGTTCAAGTTTTAGGTATCGATTATTGACTTTTTAGCTGGCTTTGGTGCATTGGACATGAGCAAGGACCTTAACGTTCTGCATGAAAGGAGGACTAGCAGCCGAGTTGCATGGGAGAATGTGAAAAGTGTTCATATGTAGTAAAATCCTTGTAAATCCGTCCGTTTTCGTCATTTGTTATCAAATCGACTTATAGCCATGTCGTCACATTGGCCACTCTTCTCCGTGAAACGGTTGTACTTATCGTCTGCAAAGCTATGTCGCGTGCTGCGGTATGCGGAGACACGAAAATCATCATAGTAGAACACAGATGAAGCTTCTAAGTTGGTGTAATAGCCAGTAAGAAGTAGTACAATTCAAGTTTTAGGTATCGATTATTGTCTTTTTAGCTGGCTTTGGTGCTTTGGACATGAGCTAGGACCTTGAGATTCTGCGTGAAAGGAGGAATAGCAGCAGAGTTGCACGGGAGAATGTGAAAAGTGTTCGCATGTAGTAAAAACCTGAGAAATCCGTCCGTTTTCGTCATTTGTTATCGAATCGACTTAAAGCCAGATCGTCACATTGGCCGCCTTTCTCTCTGAAACGGTTGTGCTTATCGTCTGCAAAACTATGTCGCGTGCTGTGGTATGCGGAGAAACTAAAAGCACCGTAGTAGAACACAGATGAAACTTCTAAGTTGATGTAATAGCCAGTTAGAAGTAGTACAGTTCAAGTTTTAGGTATCGATTATTGACTTTTTAGCTGGCTTTGGTGACTTGGACATGAGCTAGGACCTTAAGATTCTGCATGAAAGGAACTAGAAACCGAGTTGCACGGGAGAATGTGAAAAGTGTTCATATGTAATAAAAACCTGAGAAATCCGTCCGTTTTCGTCATTTGTTATCGAATCGACTTAAAGCCAGATCGTCAAATTGGCCGCTCTTCTCTCTGAAACGGTTGTACTTATCGTCTACAAAGCTATGTCGTGTGCTGCGGTATGCGGAGACACTAAAAGCACCATAGTAGAACACAGATGAAGCTTCTAAGTTGATGTAATAGCCAGTAAGAAGTAGTACAATTCAAGTTTTAGGTATCGATTATTGACTTTTTAGCTGGCTTTGGTGCCTTGGACATGAGCTACGACCTTGAGATTCTGCGTGAATGGAGGACTAGCAGCAGAGTTGCACGGGAGAATGTGAAAAGTGTTCGCATGTAGTAAAAACCTGAGAAATCCGTAAGTTTTCTTCATTTGTTATCGAATCGACTTAAAGCCAGATCGTCACATTGGCCGCTCTTCTCTCTGAAACGGTTGTACTTATCGTCTGCAAAGCTATGTCGCGTGCTGCGGTATGCTGAGACACTAAAAGCACCATAGTACAACACAGATCAAGCTTCTAAGTTGATGTAATAGCCAGTAAGAAGTAGTACAATTCAAGTTTTAGGTACTGAATATTGACCTTTTAGCTGGCTTTGGTGCCTTGGACATGAGCTAGGACCTTAAGATTCTGCATAAAAGGAGGACTAGCAGCCCAGTTGCACGGGAGAATGTGAAAAGTGTTCACATGTAGTAAAAACCTGAGACATCCGTCCGTTTTCGTCATTTGTTATCGAATCGACGTAAAGCCAGATCGTCACATTGGCCGCACTTCTCTCTGAAACGGTTGTACTTATCTTCTGCAAAGCTATGTTGCGTGCTGCGTTATGTGGATACACTAAAAGCACCATAGTAGAACAGAGATGAAGCTTCTAATTTGATGTAGTAGCCAGTAAGAAGTAGTAGAATTCAAGTTTTAGGTATTGATTATTGACTTTTTAGCTGGCTTTGGTGCCTTGGACATTAGCTAGGACCTTAAGATTCTGCATGAAAGGAGGACTAGCAGCCGAGTTGCACGGGAGAATGTGAAAAGTGTTCATATGTAATAAAAACCTGAGAAATCCGTCCGTTTTCGTCATTTGTTATCGAATCGTCTTAAAGCCAGATCGTCACATTGACCGCTCTTCTCTCTGAAACGGTTGTACTTATCGTCTGCAAATCTATGTCGCGTGCTGGGGTATGCGGAGACACTAAAAGCGCCATAGTAGAACACAGATTAAGCTTCTAAGTTGATGTAATAGCCAGTAAGAAGTTAGGTATCGATTATTGACTTTTTAGCTGGCTTTGGTGCCTTGGACATGAGCTAGGACCTTAACATTCTGCATGAAAGGAGGACTAGCAGCCGCGTTGCTCGGGAGAATGTGAAAAGTGTTCATATGTAGTAACAACCTGAGA
This sequence comes from Schistocerca gregaria, assembly GCF_023897955.1. Taxonomy (NCBI): domain Eukaryota; kingdom Metazoa; phylum Arthropoda; class Insecta; order Orthoptera; family Acrididae; genus Schistocerca; species Schistocerca gregaria. The sequence goes on along the minus strand of NW_026061801.1, from coordinate 563,386 downwards.
AATCCGTCCGGTTTCGTTATTTGTTATCGAATCGACTTAAAGCCAGATCGTCACATTGGCCGCTCTTCTCTCTGAAACGGTTGTACTTATCGTCTGCAAAGCTATGTCGCGTGCTGCGGTATTCGGAGACACTAAAAGCACCATAGTAGAACACAGATGAAGCTCCTAAGATGATGTAATAGCCAGTAGGAAGTAGTACAATTCAAGTTTTAGGTAATGAATATTGACCTTTTAGCTGGCTTTGGTGCCTTGGACATGGGCTAGGACCTTAAGATTCTGCATGAAAGGAGGACTAGCAGCCGATTTGCACGAGAGAATGTGAAAAGTGTTCATATGTAGTAAAAACCTGAGAAATCCGTCCGTTTTCGTCATTTGCTATCGAATCGACTTAAAGCCAGATCGTCACATTGGCCGCTCTTCTCTCTGAAACGGTTGTAAGTATCGTCTGCAAAGCTATGTCGCGTACTGCGGTATTCGGAGACACTAAAAGCACCATAGTAGAACACAGATGAAGCTCCTAAGATGATGTAATAGCCAGTAAGAAGTAGTACAATTCACGTTGTAGGTATCGGTTATTGACTTTTTAGCTGGCTTTGGTGCCTTGGACATGAGCTAGGACCTTAAGATTCTGCATGAAAGGAAGACTAGCAGCCGACTTGCACGGGAGAATGTGAAAAGTGTTCATATGTAGTAAAAACCTGAGAAATCCGTTCGTTTTCGTCATTTGTTATGGAATCGAGTTAAAGCTAGATCGTCACATTGGCTGCTCTTCTCTCTGAAACGGTTGTACTTATCGTCTGCAAAGCTATGTCGCGTGCTGCGCTACGCGGAGGCACTAAAAGCACCATAGTAGAACACAGATGAAGCTTCTAAGTCTATAAAATAGCCAGTAAGAAGTAGTACAATTCAAGTTCTAGGTATCGATTATTGACTTCTTAGCTGGCTTTGGTGCCTTGGACATGAGCTATTACCTTAAGATTCTGCATGAAAGTAGGACTAGCAGCCGAGTTGCACGGGAGAATTTGTAAAGTGTTCATATGTAGTAAAAACCTGAGAAATCCGTCCGTTTTCGTCATTTCTTATCGAATCGACTTAAAGCCAGATCGTCACATTGGCCGCTCTTCTCTCTGAAACGGTTGTACTTATCGTCTGCAAAGCTGTGTCGCGTGCTGCGGTATGCGGAGAAACTAAAAGCAACGTAGTAGAACACAGATGAAGCTTCTAAGTTGATGTAATAGCCAGTAAGAAGTTAGGTATCGATTATTGACTTTTTAGCTGGCTTTGGTGCCTTGGACATGAGCTAGGACCTTAACATTCTGCATGAAAGGAGGACTAGCAGCCGAGTTGCACGAGAGAATGTGAAAAGTGTTCATATGTAGTAAAAACCTGAGAAATCCGTCCGTTTTCGTCATTTGCTATCGAATCGACTTAAAGCCAGATCGTCACATTGGCCGCTCTTCTCTCTGAAACGGTTGTACGTATCGTCTGCAAAGCTATGTCGCGTACTGCGGTATTCGGAGACACTAAAAGCACCATAGTAGAACACAGATGAAGCTCCTAAGATGATGAATAGCCAGTAAGAAGTAGTACAATTCAAGTTTTAGGTAATGAATATTGACCTTTTAGCTGGCTTTGGTGCCTTGGACATGAGCTAGGACCTTAAGATTCTGCATGAAAGGAGGACTAGCAGCCGAGTTGCACGAGAGATTGTGAAAAGTTTTCATATGTAGTAAAAACCTGAGAAATCCGTCCGTTTTCGTCATTTGTTATCGAATCGACTTAAAACCAGATCGTCACATTGGCCGCGCTTCTCTCTGAAACGGTTGTATTTATCGTCTGCAAAGCTATGTCGCGTGCTGCGGTATGCGGAGACACTAAAAGCACCATAGTAGAACACAGATGAAGCTTCTAAGTTGATGTAATAGCCAGTAAGAAGTAGTACAGTTCAAGTTTTAGGTATTGAATATTGACCTTTTAGCTGGCTTTGGTGCCTTGGACATGAGCAAGGACCTTAAGATTCTGACTGAAAGGAGGACTAGCAGCCGAGTTGCACGGGAGACTGTGAAAAGTGTTCATATGTAGTAAAAACCTGAGAAATCCGTCCGTTTTCGTCATTTGTTATCGAATCGACGTAAAGCCAGATCGTCACATTGGCCGCTCTGCTCTCTGAAACGGTTGTACTTATTGTCTGCAAAGCTATGTCGCGTACTGCGGTATTCGGAGACACTAAAAGCACCATAGTAGAACACAGATGAAGCTCCTAAGATGATGTAATAGCCAGTAAGAAGTAGTACAATTCAAGTTGTAGGTATCGGTTATTGAATTTTTAGCTGGCCTTGGTGCCTTGGACATGAGCTAGGACCTTCAGATTTTGCATGAAAGGAGGACTAGCAGCCGACTTGCACGGGAGAATGTGAAAAGAGTTCATATGTAGTAAAAACCTGAGAAATCCGTCCATTTTCGTCATTTGTTATCGAATCGACTTAAAGCCAGATCGTCACATTGGCCGCTCTTCTCTCTGAAACGGTTGTACTTATCGTCTGCAAAGCTATGTCGCGTGCTGCGGTATGCGGAGACAGTAAAAGCCCCATAGTAGAACACATATGAAGCTTCAAAGTTGATGTAATAGCCAGTAACAAGTAGTACAGTTCAAGTTTTAGGTATCGATTATTGACTTTTTAGCTGGCTTTGGTGCATTGGACATGAGCAAGGACCTTAACGTTCTGCATGAAAGGAGGACTAGCAGCCGAGTTGCATGGGAGAATGTGAAAACTGTTCATATGTAGTAAAATCCTTGTAAATCCGTCCGTTTTCGTCATTTGTTATCGAATCGAATTATAGCCAGGTCGTCACATTGGCCACTCTTCTCCATGAAACGGTTGTACTTATCGTCTGCAAAGCTATGTCGCGTGCTGCGGTATGCGGAGACACGAAAATCATCATAGTAGAACACAGATGAAGCTTCTAAGTTGGTGTAATAGCCAGTAAGAAGTAGTACAATTCAAGTTTTAGGTATCGATTATTGTCTTTTTAGCTGGCTTTGGTGCTTTGGACATGGGCTAGGACCTTGAGATTCTGCGTGAAAGGAGGACTAGCAGCAGATTGGCACGGGAGAATGTGAAAAGTGTTCGCATGTAGTAAAAACCTGAGAAATCCGTCCGTTTTCGTCATTTGTTATCGAATCGACTTAAAGCCAGATCGTCACATTGGCCGCCTTTCTCTCTGAAACGGTTGTGCTTATCGTCTGCAAAACTACGTCGCGTGCTGCGGTATGCGGAGAAGCTAAAAGCACCGTAGTAGAACACAGATGAAACTTCTAAGTTGATGTAATAGCCAGTTAGAAGTAGTACAGTTCAAGTTTTAGGTATCGATTATTGACTTTTTAGCTGGCTTTGGTGACTTGGACATGAGCTAGGACCTTAAGATTCTGCATGAAAGGAACTAGAAACCGAGTTGCACGGGAGAATGTGAAAAGTGTTCATATGTAATAAAAACCTGAGAAATCCGTCCGTTTTCGTCATTTGTTATCGAATCGACTTAAAGCCAGATCGTCAAATTGGCCGCTCTTCTCTCTGAAACGGTTGTACTTATCGTCTACAAAGCTATGTCGTGTGCTGCGGTATGCGGAGACACTAAAAGCACCATAGTAGAACACAGATGAAGCTTCTAAGTTGATGTAATAGCCAGTAAGAAGTAGTACAATTCAAGTTTTAGGTATCGATTATTGACTTTTTAGCTGGCTTTGGTGCCTTGGACATGAGCTACGACCTTGAGATTCTGCGTGAATGGAGGACTAGCAGCAGAGTTGCACGGGAGAATGTGAAAAGTGTTCGCATGTAGTAAAAACCTGAGAAATCCGTAAGTTTTCTTCATTTGTTATCGAATCGACTTAAAGCCAGATCGTCACATTGGCCGCTCTTCTCTCTGAAACGGTTGTACTTATCGTCTGCAAAGCTATGTCGCGTGCTGCGGTATGCTGAGACACTAAAAGCACCATAGTACAACACAGATCAAGCTTCTAAGTTGATGTAATAGCCAGTAAGAAGTAGTACAATTCAAGTTTTAGGTATTGGATATTGACTTTTTAGCTGGCTTTGGTGCCTTGGACATGAGCTAGGACCTTAAGATTCTGCATAAAAGGAGGACTAGCAGCCCAGTTGCACGGGAGAATGTGAAAAGAGTTCATATGTAGTAAAAACCTGAGAAATCCGTCCATTTTCGTCATTTGTTATCGAATCGACTTAAAGCCAGATCGTCACATTGGCCGCTCTTCTCTCTGAAACGGTTGTACTTATCGTCTGCAAAGCTATGTCGCGTGCTGCGGTATGCGGAGACAGTAAAAGCCCCATAGTAGAACACATATGAAGCTTCAAAGTTGATGTAATAGCCAGTAACAAGTAGTACAGTTCAAGTTTTAGGTATCGATTATTGACTTTTTAGCTGGCTTTGGTGCATTGGACATGAGCAAGGACCTTAACGTTCTGCATGAAAGGAGGACTAGCAGCCGAGTTGCATGTGAGAATGTGAAAACTGTTCATATGTAGTAAAATCCTTGTAAATCCGTCCGTTTTCGTCATTTGTTATCGAATCGAATTATAGCCAGGTCGTCACATTGGCCACTCTTCTCCATGAAACGGTTGTACTTATCGTCTGCAAAGCTATGTCGCGTGCTGCGGTATGCGGAGACACGAAAATCATCATAGTAGAACACAGATGAAGCTTCTAAGTTGGTGTAATAGCCAGTAAGAAGTAGTACAATTCAAGTTTTAGGTATCGATTATTGTCTTTTTAGCTGGCTTTGGTGCTTTGGACATGAGCTAGGACCTTGAGATTCTGCGTGAAAGGAGGACTAGCAGCAGAGTTGCACGGGAGAATGTGAAAAGTGTTCGCATGTAGTAAAAACCTGAGAAATCCGTCCGTTTTCGTCATTTGTTATCGAATCGACTTAAAGCCAGATCGTCACATTGGCCGCCTTTCTCTCTGAAACGGTTGTGCTTATCGTCTGCAAAACTACGTCGCGTGCTGCGGTATGCGGAGAAACTAAAAGCACCGTAGTAGAACACAGATGAAACTTCTAAGTTGATGTAATAGCCAGTTAGAAGTAGTACAGTTCAAGTTTTAGGTATCGATTATTGACTTTTTAGCTGGCTTTGGTGACTTGGACATGAGCTAGGACCTTAAGATTCTGCATGAAAAGAACTAGAAACCGAGTTGCACGGGAGAATGTGAAAAGTGTTCATATGTAATAAAAACCTGAGAAATCCGTCCGTTTTCGTCATTTGTTATCGAATCGACTTAAAGCCAGATCGTCAAATTGGCCGCTCTTCTCTCTGAAACGGTTGTACTTATCGTCTACAAAGCTATGTCGTGTGCTGCGGTATGCGGAGACACTAAAAGCACCATAGTAGAACACAGATGAAGCTTCTAAGTTGATGTAATAGCCAGTAAGAAGTAGTACAATTCAAGTTTTAGGTATCGATTATTGACTTTTTAGCTGGCTTTGGTGCCTTGGACATGAGCTACGACCTTGAGATTCTGCGTGAATGGAGGACTAGCAGCAGAGTTGCACGGGAGAATGTGAAAAGTGTTCGCATGTAGTAAAAACCTGAGAAATCCGTAAGTTTTCTTCATTTGTTATCGAATCGACTTAAAGCCAGATCGTCACATTGGCCGCTCTTCTCTCTGAAACGGTTGTACTTATCGTCTGCAAAGCTATGTCGCGTGCTGCGGTATGCTGAGACACTAAAAGCACCATAGTACAACACAGATCAAGCTTCTAAGTTGATGTAATAGCCAGTAAGAAGTAGTACAATTCAAGTTTTAGGTATTGGATATTGACTTTTTAGCTGGCTTTGGTGCCTTGGACATGAGCTAGGACCTTAAGATTCTGCATAAAAGGAGGACTAGCAGCCCAGTTGCACGGGAGAATGTGAAAAGTGTTCACATGTAGTAAAAACCTGAGACATCCGTCCGTTTTCGTCATTTGTTATCGAATCGACGTAAAGCCAGATCGTCACATTGGCCGCACTTCTCTCTGAAACGGTTGTACTTATCTTCTGCAAAGCTATGTTGCGTGCTGCGTTATGTGGATACACTAAAAGCACCATAGTAGAACAGAGATGAAGCTTCTAATTTGATGTAGTAGCCAGTAAGAAGTAGTAGAATTCAAGTTTTACGTATTGATTATTGACTTTTTAGCTGGCTTTGGTGCCTTGGACATTAGCTAGGACCTTAAGATTCTGCATGAAAGGAGGACTAGCAGCCGAGTTGCACGGGAGAATTTGAAAAGTGTTCATATGTAGTAAAAACCTGAGAAATCCGTCCGTTTTAGTCATTTGTTATCGAATCGACTTAAAGCCAGATCGTCACATTAACCGCTCTTCTCTCTGAAACGGTTGTACTTATCGTCTGCAAAGCTGTGTCGCGTGGTGCGGTATGCGGAGAAACTAAAAGCACCGTAGTAGAACACAGATGAAGCTTCTAAGTTGATGTAATAGCCAGTAAGAGGTTAGGTATCGATTATTGACTTTTTAGCTGGTTTTGGTGCCTTGGACATGAGCTAGGACCTTAACATTCTTCATAAAAGGAGGACTAGCAGCCGCGTTGCACGGGAGAATGTGAAAAGTGTTCATATGTAGTAAAAACCTGAGAAATCCGTCAGGTTTCGTCATTTGTTATCGAATCGACTTAAAGCCAGATCGTCACATTGGCCGCTCTTCTCTCTGAAACGGTTGTACTTATCGTCTGCAAAGCTATGTCGCGTGCTGCGGTATGCGGAGACACTAAAAGCACCATAGTAGAACACAGATGAAGCTTCTAAGTTGATGTAATAGCCAGTAAGAAGTAGTCCAATTCAAGTTTTAGGTATCGATTATTGACTTTTTTGCTGGCTTTGGTGCCTTGGACATGAGCTAGGACCTTAAGATTCTGCATAAAAGGAGGACTAGCAGCCCAGTTGCACGGGAGAATGTGAAAAGTGCTCATATGTCGTAAAAACCTGAGAAATCCGTCTGTTTTCGTCACTTGTTATCGAATCGACTTAAAGCCACATCGTCACATTGGCCGCTCTTCTCTCTGAAACGGTTGTACTTATCGTCTGCAAAGCTATGTCGCGTGCTGCGGTATGCGGAGACAGTAAAAGCCCCATAGTAGAACACATATGAAGCTTCAAAGTTGATGTAATAGCCAGTTACAAGTAGTACAGTTCAAGTTTTAGGTATCGATTATTGACTTTTTAGCTGGCTTTGGTGCATTGGACATGAGCAAGGACCGTAACGTTCTGCATTAAAGGAGGACTAGCAGCCGAGTTGCATGGGAGAATGTGAAAAGTGTTCATATGTAGTAAAATCCTTGTAAATCCGTCCGTTTTCGTCATTTGTTATCGAATCGACTTATAGCCAGGTCGTCACATTGGCCACTCTTCTCCGTGAAACGGTTGTACTTATCGTCTGCAAAGCTATGTCGCGTGCTGCGGTATGCGGAGACACGAAAATCATCATAGTAGAACACAGATGAAGCTTCTAAGTTGGTGTAATAGCCAGTAAGAAGTAGTACAATTCAAGTTTTAGGTATCGATTATTGTCTTTTTAGCTGGCTTTGGTGCTTTGGACATGAGCTAGGACCTTGAGATTCTGCGTGAAAGGAGGACTAACAGCAGAGTTGCACGGGAGAATGTGAAAAGTGTTCGCATGTAGTAAAAACCTGAGAAATCCGTCCGTTTTCGTCATTTGTTATCGAATCGACTTAAAGCCAGATCGTCACATTGGCCGCCTTTCTCTCTGAAACGGTTGTGCTTATCGTCTGCAAAACTATGTCGCGTGCTGCGGTATGCGGAGAAACTAAAAGCACCGTAGTAGAACACAGATGAAGCTTCTAAGTTGATGTAATAGCCAGTTAGAAATAGTACAGTTCAAGTTTTAGGTATCGATTATTGACTTTTTAGCTGGCTTTGGTGACTTGGACATGAGCTAGGACCTTAAGATTCTGCATGAAAGGAACTAGAAACCGAGTTGCACGGGAGAATGTGAAAAGTGTTCATATGTAATAAAAACCTGAGAAATCCGTCCGTTTTCGTCATTTGTTATCGAATCGACTTAAAGCCAGATCGTCAAATTGGCCGCTCTTCTCTCTGAAACGGTTGTACTTATCGTCTACAAAGCTATGTCGTGTGCTGCGGTATGCGGAGACACTAAAAGCACCATAGTAGAACACAGATGAAGCTTCTAAGTTGATGTAATAGCCAGTAAGAAGTAGTACAATTCACGTTTTAGGTATAGATTATTGACTTTTTAGCTGGCTTTGGTGCCTTGGACATGAGCTACGACCTTGAGATTCTGCGTGAATGGAGGACCAGCAGCAGAGTTGCACGGGAGAAAGTGAAAAGTGTTCGCATGTAGTAAAAACCTGAGAAATCCGTAAGTTTTCTTCATTTGTTATCGAATCGACTTAAAGCCAGATCGTCACATTGGCCGCTCTTCTCTCTGAAACGGTTGTACTTATCGTCTGCAAAGCTATGTCGCGTGCTGCGGTATGCTGAGACACTAAAAGCACCATAGTACAACACAGATCAAGCTTCTAAGTTGATGTAATAGCCAGTAAGAAGTAGTACAATTCAAGTTTTAGGTATTGAATATTGACCTTTTAGCTGGCTTTGGTGCCTTGGACATGAGCTAGGACCTTAAGATTCTGCATAAAAGGAGGACTAGCAGCCCAGTTGCACGGGAGAATGTGAAAAGTGTTCACATGTAGTAAAAACCTGAGACATCCGTCCGTTTTCGTCATTTGTTATCGAATCGTCTTAAAGCCAGATCGTCACATTGGCCGCACTTCTCTCTGAAACGGTTGTACTTATCTTCTGCAAAGCTATGTTGCGTGCTGCGTTATGTGGAGACACTAAAAGCACCATAGTAGAACAGAGATGAAGCTTCTAAGTTGATGTAGTAGCCACTAAGAAGTAGTAGAATTCAAGTTTTAGGTATTGATTATTGACTTTTTAGCTGGCTTTGGTGCCTTGGACATTAGCTAGGACCTTAAGATTCTGCATGAAAGGAGGACTAGCAGCCGAGTTGCACGGGAGAATGTGAAAAGTGTTCATATGTAATAAAAACCTGAGAAATCCGTCCGTTTTCGTCATTTGTTATCGAATCGTCTTAAAGCCAGATCGTCACATTGACCGCTCTTCTCTCTGAAACGGTTGTACTTATCGTCTGCAAATCTATGTCGCGTGCTGGGGTATGCGGAGACACTAAAAGCGCCATAGTAGAACACAGATTAAGCTTCTAAGTTGATGTAATAGCCAGTAAGAAGTAGTACAATTGAAGTTTTAGTTATCGATTACTGACTTTGTAGCTGGCTTTGATGCCTTGGACATGAGCTAGGACCTTAAGATTCTGCATGAAAGGAGGACTAGCAGCCGAGTTGCACGGGAGAATGTGAAAAGTGTTCGCATGTAGTAAAAACCTGAGAAATCCGTCCGATTTCGTCATTTATACTTATCGTCTACAAAGCTATGTCGCGTGCTACGGTATGCGGAGACACTAAAAGCACCATAGTAGAACACAGATGAAGCTTCTAAGATGATGTAATAGCCAGTAAGAAATAGTACAATTCAAGTTTTAGATATCGTTATTGTCTTTTTAGCTGGCTTTGGTGCCTTGGACATGGGCTATGACCTTAAGATTCTGCATGAAAGGAGGACTAGCAGCCGAGTTGCACGGGAGTATGTGAAAAGTGTTCATATGTAGTAAAAACCTGAGAAATCCGTCCGTTTGCGTCATTTGTTATCGAATCGACTTATAGCCAGATCGTCACATTGGCCGCTCTTCTCTCTGAAACGGTTGTACTTATCGTCTACAAAGCTATGTCGCGAGCTGCGGTATGCGGAGACACTAAAAGCACCATAGTAGAACACAGATGAAGCTTCTAAGTTGATGTAATAGCCAGTAAGAAGTAGTACAACTCAAGTTTTAGGTATCGGTTATTGACTTTTTAGCTGGCTTTGGTGACTTGGACATGAGCTAGGACCTTAATATTCTGCATGAAAGGAGGACTAGCTGCCGAGTTGCACGGGAGAATGTGAAAAGTGTTCATATATAGTAAAAACCCAAGAAATCCGTCCGTTTTCGTCATTTGTTATCGAATCGTCTTAAAGCCAGATCGTCACATTGACCGCTCTTGTCTCTGAAACGGTTGTACTTATCGTCTGCAAAGCTATGTCGCCTGCTGCGGTATGCGGAGACACTAAAAGCACCATAGTAGAACACAGATGAAGCTTCTAAGTTGATGTAATAGCCAGTAAGAAGTAGTACAATTACAGTTTTAAGTATTGATTATTGACCTTTTAGCTGCCTTGGTGCCTTGGACATGAGCTAGGACCTTGAGATTCTGCATGAAAGGAGGAGTAGCAGCCGAGTTTCACGGGAGAATGTGAAAAGTGTTCGCATGTAGTAAAAACCTGAGAAATCCGTCCGTTTTCGTCATTTGTTATCGAATCGACTTATAGCCAGATCGTCACATTGGCCGCTCTTCTCTCTGATACGGTTGTACTTATCGTCTGCAAAGCTATGTCGCGTGCTGCGGTATGCGGAGACACTAAAATCACCATAGTAGAACACAGATGAAGCATCTAAGTTGATGTAATAGCCAGTAAGGAGTAGTACAATTCAAGTTTTAGGTATTGAATATTGACCTTTTAGCTGGCTTTGGTGCCTTGGACATGAGCTAGGACCTTAAGATTCTGCATAAAAGGAGGACTAGCAGCCCAGTTGCACGGGAGAATGTGAAAAGTGTTCACATGTAGTAAAAACCTGAGACATCCGTCCGTTTTCGTCATTTGTTATCGAATCGACTTAAAGCCAGATCGTCACATTGGCCGCACTTCTCCCTGAAACGGTTGTACTTATCTTCTGCAAAGCTATGTTGCGTGCTGCGTTATGTGGAGACACTAAAAGCACCATAGTAGAACAGAGATGAAGCTTCTAAGTTGATGTAGTAGCCAGTAAGAAGTAGTAGAATTCAAGTTTTAGGTATTGATTATTGACTTTTTAGCTGGCTTTGGTGCCTTGGACATTAGCTAGGATCTTAAGATTCTGCATGAAAGGAGGACTAGCAGCCGAGTTGCACGGGAGAATGTGAAAAGTGTTCATATGTAATAAAAACCTGAGAAATCCGTCCGTTTTCGTCATTTGTTATCGAATCGTCTTAAAGCCAGATCGTCACATTGACCGCTCTTCTCTCTGAAACGGTTGTACTTATCGTCTGCAAATCTATGTCGCGTGCTGGGGTATGCAGAGACACTAAAACCACCATAGTAGAACACAGATTAAGCTTCTAAGTTGATGTAATAGCCAGTAAGAAGTAGTACAATTGAAGTTTTAGTTATCGATTACTGACTTTGTAGCTGGCTTTGATGCCTTGGACATGAGCTAGGACCTTAAGATTCTGCATGAAAGGAGGACTAGCAGCCGAGTTGCACGGGAGAATGTGAAAAGTGTTCATATGTAGTAAAAACCTGAGAAATCCGTCCGTTTTCGTTATTTGTTATCGAATCGACTTAAAGCCAGATCCTCACATTGGTCACTCTTCTCTCTGAAACGGTTGTACTTATTGTCTGCAAAGCTATGTCGCGTGCTGCGGTATGCGGAGACACGAAAATCATCATCGTAGAACACAGATAAAGCTTCTAAGTTGATGTAATAGCCAGTAAGAACTACTACAATTCAAGTTTTAGGTATCGATTATTGACTTTTTAGCTGGCTTTGGTGCCTTGGACATGAGCTAGGACCTTACGATTCTGCATGAAAGGAGGACTAGCAGCCGAGTTGCACGTGAGAATGTGAAAAGTGTTTATATGTAGTAAAAACCTGAGAAATACGTCCGTTTTCGTCATTTGTTATCGAATCGACTTAAAGCCAAATCGTCACATTGGCCGCTCTGCTCTCTGAAACGGTTGTACTTATCGTCTGCAAAGCTATGTCGCGTACTGCGGTATTCGGAGACACTAAACGCACCATAGTAGAACACAGATGAAGCTTCTAAGATGATGTAATAGCCAGTAAGAAATAGTACAATTCAAGTTTTAGATATCGTTATTGTCTTTTTAGCTGGCTTTGGTGCCTTGGACATGGGCTATGACCTTAAGATTCTGCATGAAAGGAGGACTAGCAGCCGAGTTGCACGGGAGTATGTGAAAAGTGTTCATATGTAGTAAAAACCTGAGAAATCCGTCCGTTTGCGTCATTTGTTATCGAATCGACTTATAGCCAGATCGTCACATTGGCCGCTCTTCTCTCTGAAACGGTTGTACTTATCGTCTACAAAGCTATGTCGCGTGCTGCGGTATGCGGAGACACTAAAAGCACCATAGTAGAACACAGATGAAGCTTCTAAGTTGATGTAATAGCCAGTAAGAAGTAGTACAACTCAAGTTTTAGGTATCGGTTATTGACTTTTTAGCTGGCTTTGGTGACTTGGACATGAGCTAGGACCTTAATATTCTGCATGAAAGGAGGACTAGCTGCCGAGTTGCACGGGAGAATGTGAAAAGTGTTCATATATAGTAAAAACCCAAGAAATCCGTCCGTTTTCGTCATTTGTTATCGAATCGTCTTAAAGCCAGATCGTCACATTGACCGCTCTTGTCTCTGAAACGGTTGTACTTATCGTCTGCAAAGCTATGTCGCCTGCTGCGGTATGCGGAGACACTAAAAGCACCATAGTAGAACACAGATGAAGCTTCTAAGTTGATGTAATAGCCAGTAAGAAGTAGTACAATTCAAGTTTTAAGTATTGATTATTGACCTTCTAGCTGCCTTGGTGCCTTGGACATGAGCTAGGACCTTGAGATTCTGCATGAAGAGAGGAGTAGCAGCCGAGTTTCACGGGAGAATGTGAAAAGTGTTCGCATGTAGTAAATACCTGAGAAATCCGTCCGTTTTCGTCATTTGTTATCGAATCGACTTATAGCCAGATCGTCACATTGGCCGCTCTTCTCTCTGATACGGTTGTACTTATCGTCTGCAAAGCTATGTCGCGTGCTGCGGTATGCGGAGACACTAAAATCACCATAGTAGAACACAGATGAAGCATCTAAGTTGATGTAATAGCCAGTAAGAAGTAGTACAATTCAAGTTTTAGGTATTGAATATTGACCTTTTAGCTGGCTTTGGTGCCTTGGACATGAGCTAGGACCTTAAGATTCTGCATAAAAGGAGGACTAGCAGCCCAGTTGCACGGGAGAATGTGAAAAGTGTTCACATGTAGTAAAAACCTGAGACATCCGTCCGTTTTCGTCATTTGTTATCGAATCGACTTAAAGCCAGATCGTCACATTGGCCGCACTTCTCTCTGAAACGGTTGTACTTATCTTCTGCAAAGCTATGTTGCGTGCTGCGTTATGTGGAGACACTAAAAGCACCATAGTAGAACAGAGATGAAGCTTCTAAGTTGATGTAGTAGCCAGTAAGAAGTAGTAGAATTCAAGTTTTAGGTATTGATTATTGACTTTTTAGCTGGCTTTGGTGCCTTGGACATTAGCTAGGATCTTAAGATTCTGCATGAAAGGAGGACTAGCAGCCGAGTTGCACGGGAGAATGTGAAAAGTGTTCATATGTAATAAAAACCTGAGAAATCCGTCCGTTTTCGTCATTTGTTATCGAATCGTCTTAAAGCCAGATCGTCACATTGACCGCTCTTCTCTCTGAAACGGTTGTACTTATCGTCTGCAAATCTATGTCGCGTGCTGGGGTATGCAGAGACACTAAAACCACCATAGTAGAACACAGATTAAGCTTCTAAGTTGATGTAATAGCCAGTAAGAAGTAGTACAATTGAAGTTTTAGTTATCGATTACTGACTTTGTAGCTGGCTTTGATGCCTTGGACATGAGCTAGGACCTTAAGATTCTGCATGAAAGGAGGACTAGCAGCCGAGTTGCACGGGAGAATGTGAAAAGTGTTCATATGTAGTAAAAACCTGAGAAATCCGTCCGTTTTCGTCATTTGTTATCGAATCGACTTAAAGCCAGATCCTCACATTGGTCACTCTTCTCTCTGAAACGGTTGTACTTATTGTCTGCAAAGCTATGTCGCGTGCTGCGGTATGCGGAGACACGAAAATCATCATCGTAGAACACAGATAAAGCTTCTAAGTTGATGTAATAGCCAGTAAGAACTACTACAATTCAAGTTTTAGGTATCGATTATTGACTTTTTAGCTGGCTTTGGTGCCTTGGACATGAGCTAGGACCTTACGATTCTGCATGAAAGGAGGACTAGCAGCCGAGTTGCACGTGAGAATGTGAAAAGTGTTTATATGTAGTAAAAACCTGAGAAATACGTCCGTTTTCGTCATTTGTTATCGAATCGACTTAAAGCCAAATCGTCACATTGGCCGCTCTGCTCTCTGAAACGGTTGTACTTATCGTCTGCAAAGCTATGTCGCGTACTGCGGTATTCGGAGACACTAAACGCACCATAGTAGAACACAGATGAAGCTTCTAAGATGATGTAATAGCCAGTAAGAAATAGTACAATTCAAGTTTTAGATATCGTTATTGACTTTTTAGCTGGCTTTGGTGCCTTGGACATGAGCTAGGACCTTACGATTCTGCATGAAAGGAGGACTAGCAGCCGAGTTGCACGGGAGAATGTGAAAAGTGTTCATATCTACTAAAAACCTGAGAAATCCGTCCGTTTGCGTCATTTGTTATCGAATCGACTTAAAGCCAGATCGTCACATTGGCCGCTCTTCTCTCTTAAACCGTTGTACTTATCGTCTGCAAAGCTATGTCGCGTGCTGCGATATGCGGAGACACTAAAAGTACCATAGTAGAACACAGATGAGGCTTCTAAGTTGATGTAATAGCCAGTAAGAAGTAGTACAATTCAAGTTTTTGATATTGATTATTGACTTTTTAGCTGGCTTTGGTGCCTTGGACATGATCTAGGACCTTAAGATTCTGCATGAAAGAAGGACTAGCAGCCGAGTTGCCCGGGAGAATGTGAAAAGTGTTCATATGTAGTAAAGATCTGAGACATCCGTCCGTTTTCGTCATTTGTTATCGAATCGACTTAAAGCCAGATCGTAACATTAGCCGCTCTTCTCTCTAAAACGGTTGTACTTATCGTCTGCTAAGCTGTGTCGCGTGCTGCGGTCTGCGGAGAAACTAAAAGCACCGTAGTAGAACATAGATGAAGCATCTAAGTTGATGTACTAGCCAGTAAGAAGTAGTCCAATTCAAGTTTTAGGTATCGATTATTGACTTTTTAGATGGCTTTGGTGAGTTGGACATGAGCTAGGACCTTAAGATTCTGCATGAAAGGAGGACTAGCAGCCGAGTTGCACGGGAGAATGTGAAAACTGTTCATATGTAGTAAAAACCTGAGAAATCCGTCCGTTTTCGTCATTTGTTATCGAATCGACTTAAAGCCAGATGGTCACATTGGCCGCTCTTCTCTCTGAAACGGTTGTACTTAACGTCTGCAAAGCTATGTCACGTACAGCGGTATTCGGAGACTCTAAAAACACCATAGTAGAACACAGATAAAGCTTCCAAGTTGATGTAATAGCCAGTAAGAACTAGTACAATTCAAGTTTTAGGTATCGATTATTGACTTTTTAGCTGGCTTTGGTGCCTTGGACAAGAGGTAGGACCTTATGATTCTGCATGAAAGGAGGACTAGCAGCCGAGTCGCACGGGAGAATGTGAAAAGTGTTTATATGTAGTAAAAACCTGAGAAATCCGTCCGTTTTCGTCATTTGTTATCGAATCGACTTAAAGCCAAATCGTCACATTGGCCGCTCTGCTCTCTGAAACGGTTGTACTTATCGTCTGCAAAGCTATGTCGCGTACTGCGGTATTCGGAGACACTAAACGCACCATAGTAGAACACAGATGAAGCTTCAAAGTTGATGTAATAGCCAGTAAGAAGTAGAACAATTCAAGTTTTAGGTATCGATTATTGACTTTTTAGCTGGCTTTGGTGCTTTGGACATGAGCTAGGACCTTAAGATTCTGCATAAAAGGAGGACTAGCAGCCGAGTTGCACGGGAGAATGTGAAAGGTGTTCATATGTAGTAAAAACCTGAGAAATCCGTCCGTTTTCGTCATTTGTTATCGAATCGACTTAAAGCCAGATCGTCACATTGGCCGCTTTTCTCTCTAAAACGGTTGTACTTACCGTCTCCAAAGCTATGTCGCGTGCAGCGGTATGCGGAAACACTAAAATCACCATAGTAGAACACAGATGAAGCATCTAAGTTGATGTAATAGCCAGTAAGAAGTAGTCCAAATCAAGTTTTAGGTATCGATAATTGAATTTTAGTTGGCTTTGGTGACTTCGACATGAGCTAGGACCTTAAGATTCTGCATGAAAGGAGGACTAGCAGCCGAGTTCCAGGGGAGAATGTGAAAAGTGTTCATATGTAGTAAAACCCTGAGAAATCCGTCCGTTTTCGTCATTTGTTATCGAATCGACTTAAAGCCAGATCGTCACATTGGCCGCTCTTCTCTCTGAACGGTTGTACTTATCGTCTGCAAAGCTATGACGCGTACTGCGATATTCGGAGACACTAAAAACACCATAGTAGAACACAGATGAAGCTTTTAAGATGATGTAATAGCCAGTAAGAAGTAGTACAATTCAAGTTTTAGATATCGTTATTGACTTTTTAGCAGGCTTTGGTGCCTTGGATATGAGCAAGGACCTTAAGATTATGCATGAAAGGAGGACTAGCAGCCGAGTTGCACGGGAGAATGTGAAAGGTGTTCATATCTAGTAAAAACCTGAGTAATCCGTCCGTTTTCGTCATTTGTTATCGAATCGACTTAAAGACAGATCGTCACATTGGCCGCTCTTCTCTCTGAAACGGTTGTACTTATCGTCTGAAAAGCTATTTCGCGTGCTGCGGTATGTGGAGAACTAAAAGCACCATAGTAGAACACAGATGAAGCTTCTAAGTTGATGCAATAGCCAGTAAGAAGTAGTACAATTCACGTTTTAGGTATCGATTATTGACTTTTTAGCTGGCTTCGGTGCCTTGGACATGAGCTAGGACCTTAAGATTCTGCATGAGAGGAGGACTAGCAGCCGAGTTGCACGGGAGAATGTGAAAAGTGTTCATATGTAGTAAAAACCTGAGAAATCCGTCCGTTTTCGTCATTTGTTATCGAATCGACTTAAAGCCAGATGGACACATTGGCCGCTCTTCTCTCTTAAACGGTTGTACTTATCGTCTGCAGAGCTATGTCGCGTGCTGCGGTATGTGGAGACACTAAAATCACCATAGTAGAACACAGATGAAGCTTCTAAGTTGATGTAATAGCCAGTAAGAAATAGTACAATTCAAGTTTTAGGTATCGATTATTGACTTTTTAGCTGGCTTTGGTGCCTTGGATATGAGCTAGGACCTTGAGATTCAGCATGAAAGGAGGACTAGCAGCCGAGTTGCACGGGAGAATGTGAAAGGTGTTCATATGTAGTAAAAACCTGAGAAATCCGTCCGTTTTCGTCATTTGCTATCGAATCGACTTAAAGCCAGATCGTCACATTGGCCGCTCTTCTCTCTGAAACGGTTGTACTTATCGTCTGCAAAGCTATGACGCGTACTGCGATATTCGGAGACACTAAGAACACCATGGTAGAACACAGATGAAGCTTTTAAGATGATGTAATAGCCAGTATGAAGTAGTACAATTCAATTTTTAGGTATCGGTTATTGACTTTTTAGCTGGCTTTGGTGCCTTGGACATGAGCCAGGACCTTAAGATTCTGCATGAAAGGAGGACTAGCAGCCGAGTTGCACGGGAGAATGTGAAAAGTGTTCATGTATAGTAGAAACCTGAGAAATCCGTCCGTTTTCGTCATTTGTTATCGAATCGACTTAAAGCCAGATCGTCACATTGGCCGCTCTTCTCTCTGAAACGGTTGTACTTATCGTCTGAAAAGCTATGTCGCGTGCTGCGGTATGCAGGAACGCTAAAATCACCATAGTAGAACACAGATGAAGCTTCTAAGTTGATGCAATAGCCAGTAAGAAGTAGTACAATTCACGTTTTAGGTATCGATTATTGACTTTTTAGCTGGCTTCGGTGCCTTGGACATGAGCTAGGACCTTAAGATTCTGCATGAGAGGAGGACTAGCAGCCGAGTTGCACGGGAGAATGTGAAAAGTGTTCATATGTAGTAAAAACCTGAGAAATCCGTCCGTTTTCGTCATTTGTTATCGAATCGACTTAAAGCCAGATGGACACATTGGCCGCTCTTCTCTCTTAAACGGTTGTACTTATCGTCTGCAGAGCTATGTCGCGTGCTGCGGTATGTGGAGACACTAAAATCACCATAGTAGAACACAGATGAAGCTTCTAAGTTGATGTAATAGCCAGTAAGAAATAGTACAATTCAAGTTTTTGGTATCGATTATTGACTTTTTAGCTGGCTTTGGTGCCTTGGACATGAGCTAGGACCTTGAGATTCGGCATGAAAGGAGGACTAGCAGCCGAGTTGCACGGGAGAATGTGAAAAGTGTTCATATGTAGTAAAAACCTGAGAAATCCGTCCGTTTTCGTCATTTGTTATCGAATCGACTTAAAGCCAGATCGTCACATTGGCCGCTCTTCTCTCTGAAACGGTAGTACTTATCGTCTGCAAAGCTATGACGCGTACTGCGATATTCGGAAACACTAAAAACACCATAGTAGAACACAGATGAAGCTTTTAAGATGATGTAATAGCCAGTAAGAAGTAGTACAATTCAATTTTTAGGTATCGGTTATTGACTTTTTAGCTGGCTTTGGTACCTTGGACATGAGCCAGGACCTTAAGATTCTGCATGAAAGGAGGACTAGCAGCCGAGTTGCACGGGAGAATGTGAAAAGTGTTCATATGTAGTAAAAACCTGAGACATCCGTCCGTTTTCGTCATTTGTTATCGAATCGACTTAAAGCCAGATCGTCACATTGGCCACTCTTCTCTCTGTAACGGTTGTACTTATTGTCTGCAAAGTTATGTCGCGTGCTGCGGTATGCGGAGACACGAAAATCATCATAGTAGAACGCAGATAAAGCTTCTAAGTTGATGTAATAACCAGTATGAAGTAGTACAATTCAAGTTTTAGGTATCGATTATTGACTTTTTAGCTGGCTTTGGTGCCTTGGACGTGAGATAGGACCTTAAGATTCAGTATGAAAGTAGGACTAGCAGCCGAGTTGCACGGGAGAATGTGAAAAGTGTTCAAATGTAGTAAAAACCTGAGAAATCCGTCCGTTTTCGTCATTTGTTGTCGAATCGACTTAAAGCCAAATCGGGACATTGGCCGCTCTGCTCTCTGAAACGTTTGTACTTATCGTCTGCAAAGCTATGTCGCGTACTGCGGTATTCGGAGACACTAAACGCACCATAGTAGAACACAGATGAAGCTTCTAAGATGATATAATAGCCAGTAAGAAATAGTACAATTCAAGTTTTAGGTATAGTTATTGACTTTTTAGCTGGCTTTGGTGCCTTGGACATGAGCTATGACCTTAAGATTCTGCATGAAAGGAGGACTAGCACTCGAGTTGCACGGGAGAATGTGAAAAGTGTTCATATGTAGTAAAAGCCAACCTGAGAAATCCGTCCGTTTTCGTCATTTGTTATCGAACCGACTTAAAGCCAAATCATCACATTGGCAGCTCTGCTCTCTCAAACGGTTGTACTTATCGTCTGCAAAGCTATGTCGCGTACTGCGGTATTCGGAGACACTAAAAACACCTAGTAGAACACAGATGAAGCTTTTAAGATGATGTAATAGCCAGTAAGAAGTAGTACAATTCAATTTTTAGGTATCGGTTATTGACTTTTTAGCTGGCTTTGGTGCCTTGGACATGAGCCAGGACCTTAAGATTCTGCATGAAAGGAGGACTAGCAGCCAAGTTGCACGGGAGAATGTGAAAAGTGTTCATATGTAGTAAAAACCTGAGAAATCCGTCCGTTTTCGTCATTTGTTATCGAATCGACTTAAAGCCAAATCGTCACATGGCCGCTCTGCTCTCTGAAACGGTTGTACTTATCGTCTGCAAAGCTATGTCGCGTACTGCGGTATTCGGAGACACTAAACGCACCATAGTAGAACACAGATGAAGCTTCTAAGTTGATGTAATAGCCAGTAAGAAGTAGAACAATTCAAGTTTTAGGTATCGATAATTGACTTTTTGGCTGGCTTTGGTGCTTTGGACATGAGCTAGGACCTTAAGATTCTGCATAAAAGGAGGACTAGCAGCCGAGTTGCACGGGAGAATGTGAAAAGTGTTCATATGTAGTAAAAACCTGAGACATCCGTCCGTTTTCGTCATTTGTTATCGAATCGACTTAAAGACAGATCGTCACATTGGCCGCTCTTCTCTCTAAAACGGTTGTACTTACCGTCTGCAAAGCTATGTCGCGTGCAGCGGTATGCGGAAACACTAAAATCACCATAGTAGAACACAGATGAAGCATCTAAGTTGATGTAATAGCCAGTAAGAAGTAGTCCAATTCAAGTTTTAGGTATCGATAATTGACTTTTTAGTTGGCTTTGGTGACTTCGACATGAGCTAGGACCTTAAGATTCTGCATGAAAGGAGGACTAGCAGCCGAGTTCCAGGGGAGAATGTGAAAAGTGTTCATATGTAGTAAAACCCTAAAAAATCCGTCCGTTTTCGTCATTTGTTATCGAATCGACTTAAAGCCAGATCGTCACATTGGCCGCTCTTCTCTCTGAACGGTTGTACTTATCGTCTGCAAAGCTATGACGCGTACTGCGATATTCGGAGACACTAAAAACACCATAGTAAAACACAGATGAAGCTTTTAAGATGATGTAATAGCCAGTAAGAAGTAGTACAATTCAAGTTTTAGATATCGTTATTGACTTTTTAGCTGGCTTTGGTGCCTTGGATATGAGCAAGGACCTTAAGATTATGCATGAAAGGAGGACTAGCAGCCGAGTTGCACGGGAGAATGTGAAAAGTGTTCATATGTAGTAAAAACCTGAGAAATCCGTCCGTTTTCGTCATTTGTTATCGAATCGACTTAAAGCCAGATGGACACATTGGCCGCTCTTCTCTCTTAAACGGTTGTACTTATCGTCTGCAGAGCTATGTCGCGTGCTGCGGTATGTGGAGACACTAAAATCACCATAGTAGAACACAGATGAAGCTTCTAAGTTGATGTAATAGCCAGTAAGAAATAGTACAATTCAAGTTTTAGGTATCGATTATTGACTTTTTAGCTGGCTTTGGTGCCTTGGATATGAGCTAGGACCTTGAGATTCAGCATGAAAGGAGGACTAGCAGCCGAGTTGCACGGGAGAATGTGAAAGGTGTTCATATGTAGTAAAAACCTGAGAAATCCGTCCGTTTTCGTCATTTGTTATCGAATCGACTTAAAGCCAGATCGTCACATTGGCCGCTCTTCTCTCTGAAACGGTTGTACTTATCGTCTGCAAAGCTATGACGCGTACTGCGATATTCGCAGACACTAAAAACACCATAGTAGAACACAGATGAAGCTTTTAAGATGATGTAATAGCCAGTAAGAAGTAGTACAATTCAATTTTTAGGTATCGGTTATTGACTTTTTAGCTGGCTTTGGTGCCTTGGACATGAGCCAGGACCTTAAGATTCTGCATGAAAGGAGGACTAGCAGCCGAGTTGCACGGGAGAATGTGAAAAGTGTTCATGTATAGTAGAAACCTGAGAAATCCGTCCGTTTTCGTCATTTGTTATCGAATCGACTTAAAGCCAGATCGTCACATGGGCCGCTCTTCTCTCTGAAACGGTTGTACTTATCGTCTGAAAAGCTATGTCGCGTGCTGCGGTATGCAGGAACGCTAAAATCACCATAGTAGAACACAGATGAAGCTTCTAAGTTGATGCAATAGCCAGTAAGAAGTAGTACAATTCACGTTTTAGGTATCGATTATTGACTTTTTAGCTGGCTTCGGTGCCTTGGACATGAGCTAGGACCTTGAGATTCGGCATGAAAGGAGGACTAGCAGCCGAGTTGCACGGGAGAATGTGAAAAGTGTTCATATGTAGTAAAAACCTGAGAAATCCGTCCGTTTTCGTCATTTGTTATCGAATCGACTTAAAGCCAGATCGTCACATTGGCCGCTCTTCTCTCTGAAACGGTTGTACTTATCGTCTGCAAAACTATGACGCGTACTGCGATATTCGGAAACACTAAAAATACCATAGTAGAACACAGATGAAGCTTTTAAGATGAAGTAATAGCCAGTAAGAAGTAGTACAATTCAATTTTTAGGTATCGGTTATTGACTTTTTAGCTGGCTTTGGTGCCTTGGACATGAGCCAGGACCTTAAGATTCTGCATGAAAGGAGGACTAGCAGCCGAGTTGCACGGGAGAATGTGAAAAGTGTTCATATGTAGTAAAAACCTGAGAAATCCGTCCGTTTTCGTCATTTGTTATCGAATCGACTTAAGGCCAGATCGTCACATTGGCCACTCTTCTCTCTGTAACGGTTGTACTTATTGTCTGCAAAGTTATGTCGCGTGCTGCGGTATGCGGAGACACGAAAATCATCATAGTAGAACGCAGATAAAGCTTCTAAGTTGATGTAATAACCAGTATGAAGTAGTACAATTCAAGTTTTAGGTATCGATTATTGACTTTTTAGCTGGCTTTGGTGCCTTGGACGTGAGCTAGGACCTTAAGATTCAGTATGAAAGTAGGACTAGCAGCCGAGTTGCACGGGAGAATGTGAAAAGTGTTCAAATGTAGTAAAAGCCAACCTGAGAAATCCGTCCGTTTTCGTCATTTGTTATCGAACCGACTTAAAGCCAAATCATCACATTGGCAGCTCTGCTCTCTGAAACGGTTGTACTTATCGTCTGCAAAGCTATGTCGCGTACTGCGGTATTCGGAGACACTAAAAGCACCATAGTAGAACACAGATGAAGCTTCTAAGTTGAAGTAATAGTCAGTAAGAAGTAGTAGAATTCAAGTTTTTCGTATCGATTATTGACTTTTTAGGTGGCTTTGGAGCCTTGGACATGAGCTATGACCTTAAGATTATGCATGAAAGGAGGACTAGCAGCCGAGTTGCACGGGAGAATGTGAAAAGTGTTCATATCTAGTAAAAACCTGAGTAATCCGTCCGTTTTCGTCATTTGTTATCGAATCGACTTAAAGACAGATCGTCACATTGGCCGCTCTTCTCTCTGAAACGGTTGTACTTATCGTCTGAAAAGCTATTTCGCGTGCTGCGGTATGCAGGGACGCTAAAATCACCATAGTAGAACACAGATGAAGCTTCTAAGTTGATGTAATAGCCAGTAAGAAATAGTACAATTCAAGTTTTTGGTATCGATTATTGACTTTTTAGCTGGCTTTGGTGCCTTGGACATGAGCTAGGACCTTGAGATTCGGCATGAAAGGAGGACTAGCAGCCGATTTGCACGGGAGAATGTGAAAAGTGTTCATATGTAGTAAAAACCTGAGAAATCCGTCCGTTTTCGTCATTTGTTATGGAATCGACTTAAAGCCAGATCGTCACATTGGCCGCTCTTCTCTCTGAAACGGTTGTACTTATCGTGTGCAAAGCTATGACGCGTACTGCGATATTCGGAGACACTAAAAACACCTAGTAGAACACAGATGAAGCTTTTAAGATGATGTAATAGCCAGTAAGAAGTAGTACAATTCAATTTTTAGGTATCGGTTATTGACTTTTTAGCTGGCTTTGGTGCCTTGGACATGAGCCAGGACCTTAAGATTCTGCATGAAAGGAGGACTAGCAGCCGAGTTGCACGGGAGAATGTGAAAAGTGTTCATATGTAGTAAAAACCTGAGAAATCCGTCCGTTTTCGTCATTTGTTATCGAATCGACTTAAAGCCAGATGGACACATTGGCCGCTCTTCTCTCTTAAACGGTTGTACTTATCGTCTGCAGAGCTATGTCGCGTGCTGCGGTATGTGGAGACACTAAAAACACCATAGTAGAACACAGATGAAGCTTCTAAGTTGATGTAATAGCCAGTAAGAAATAGTACAATTCAAGTTTTAGGTATCGATTATTGACTTTTTAGCTGGCTTTGGTGCCTTGGACATGAGCTAGGACCTTGAGATTCGGCATGAAAGGAGGACTAGCAGCCGAGTTGCACGGGAGAATGTGAAAAGTGTTCATATGTAGTAAAAACCTGAGAAATCCGTCCGTTTTCGTCATTTGTTATCGAATCGACTTAAAGCCAGATCGTCACATTGGCCGCTCTTCTCTCTGAAACGGTTCTACTTATCGTCTGCAAAGCTATGACGCGTACTGCGATATTCGGAGACACTAAAAACACCATAGTAGAACACAGATGAAGCTTTTAAGATGATGTAATAGCCAGTAAGAAGTAGTACAATTCAATTTTTAGGTATCGGTTATTGACTTTTTAGCTGGCTTTGGTGCCTTGTACATGAGCCAGGACCTTAAGATTCTGCATGAAAGGAGGACTAGCAGCCGAGTTGCACGGGAGAATGTGAAAAGTGTTCATATGTAGTAAAAACCTGAGAAATCCGTCCGTTTTCGTCATTTGTTATCGAATCGACTTAAAGCCAGATCGTCACATTGGCCACTCTTCTCTCTGTAACGGTTGTACTTATTGTCTGCAAAGTTATGTCGCGTGCTGCGGTATGCGGAGACACGAAAATCATCATAGTAGAACACAGATAAAGCTTCTAAGTTGATGTAATAACCAGTATGAAGTAGTACAATTCAAGTTTTAGGTATCGATTATTGTCTTTTTAGCTGGCTTTGGTGCCTTGGACGTGAGCTAGGACCTTAAGATTCAGCATGAAAGTAGGACTAGCAGCCGAGGTGCACGGGAGAATGTGAAAAGTGTTCAAATGTAGTAAAAACCTGAGAAATCCGTCCGTTTTCGTCATTTGTTGTCGAATCGACTTAAAGCCAAATCGGCACATTGGCCGCTCTGCTCTCTGAAACGTTTGTACTTATCGTCTGCAAAGCTATGTCGCGTACTGCGGTATTAGGAGACACTAAACGCACCATAGTAGAACACAGATGAAGGTTCTAAGTTGATGTAATAGCCAGTAAGAAGTAGTCCAATTCAAGTTTTATTTATCGATTATTGACTTTTTAGCTGGCTTTGGTGCCTTGGACATGAGCTAGGACCTTAAGATTCTGCATGAAAGGAGGACTAGCAGCCGAGTTGCACGGGAGAATGTGAAAAGTGTTCATTTGTAGTAAAAACCTAGAAATCCGCCCGTTTTTGTCATTTGTTATCGAATCGACTTAAAGCCAGATCGTCACATTGGTCGCTCTTCTCTCTGAAACGATTGTACTTATCGTCTGCAAAGCTATTTCGCGTGCTGCGGTATGCGGAGACACTAAGAGCACCATAGTAGAACACAGATGAAGGTTCTAAGTTGATGTAATAGCCAGTAAGAAGTAGACCAATTCAAGTTTTAGGTATCGATTATTGACTTTTTAGCTGGCTTTGGTTCCTTGGACATGAGCTAGGAACTTAAGATTCTGCATGAAAGGAGGACTAGCTGCCGAGTTGCACGGGAGAATGTGAAAAGTGTTCATATGTAGTAAAAACCTGAGAAATCCGTCCGTTTTCGTCATTTGTTATCGACTCGACTTAAAGCCAGATCTTCACATTGGCCGCTCTTCTCTCTGAAACGGTCCTAATTATCGTCTGCAAAGCTATGTCTCGTGCTCCGGTATGCGGAGACACTAAAAGCACCATAGTAGAAAACAGATGAAGCTTCTAAGTTGATGTAATAGCCAGTAAGATATAGTATAACTCAAGTTTTAGGTATCGATTATTGACTTTTTAGCTGGCTTTGGTGCCTTGGACATGAGCTAGGACCTTAAGATTCTGCATGAAAGGAGGACTAGCAGCCGAGTTGCACGGAAGAATGTGGAATGTGTTCATATGTGGTAAAAACCTAGAAATCCGTCCGTTTTCGTCATTTGTTATCGAATCGACTTAAGCCAGATCGTCACATTGGCCGCTCTTCTCTCTGAAACGGTTGTACTTATCGTCTGCAAAGCTACGTCGCGTGCTGCGGTATGCGGAGACACTAAAAGATCCATAGTAGAACACAGATGAAGCTTCTAAGTTGACGTAATAGCCAGTAAGAAGTACCACAATTCAAGTTTTAGGTATCGATTATTGACTTTTAGCTGGCTTTGGTGCCTTGGACATGAGCTAGGACCTTAAGATGCTGCATGAAAGGAGGACTATCAGCCGAGTTGTACCGGAGAATGTGAAAAGTGTTCATATGTAGTAAAAACCTAGAAATCCGTCCGTTTTCGTCATTTGTTATCGAATCCACTTAAAGCCAGATCGTCATATTGGCCGCATTTATGTCTAAAACGGTTGTACTTATCGACTGCAAAGCTATGTCGCGTGCTGCGGTATGCGGAGACACTAAAAGCATCATAGTAGAACACAGATGAAGCTTCTAAGTTGATGTAATAGACAGTAAGAAGTAGTACAATTCAAGTTTTAGGTATCGATTATTGACTTTATAGCTATCTTTGGTGCCTTGGCCATGAGCTAGGACCTTAAGATTCTGCTTGAAAGGAGGACTAGCAGCTGATTTGCACGGGAGAATGTGAAAAGTGTTCATATGTAGTAAAAACCTGAGAAATTCGTCCGTTTTCGTCATTTGTTATCGACTCGACTTAAAGCCAGATCTTCACATTGACCGCATTTCTGTCTAAAACGGTTGTACTTATCGTCTGCAAAGCTATGTTGCTTGCTGCGGTATGTGGAGACACTAAAAGCACCATAGTAGAACACATATGAAGCTTCTAAGTTGATGTAATAGCCAGTAAGATACAGTACAATTCAAGTTTCAGGTATCGATTATTGACTTTATAGCTGGCTCTGGAGACTTGGACATAGCTAGGACCTTAAGATTCTGCATGAAAGGAGGACTAGCAGCCGAGTTGCACGGGAGAATGTGAAAAGTGTTCATATGTAGTAAAAACCTGAGAAATCCGTCCGTATTCGTCATTTGTTATCGAATCGACTTAAAGCCAGATCGTCAAATTCGTCGCTGTTCTCTCTGAAACGATTGTACTTATCGTCTGCCAAGCTATGTCGCGTGCTGCGGTATGCGGAGACACTAAAAGCACCATAGTAGAAAACAGATGAAGCTTCTAAGTTGATGTAATAGCCAGTAAGAAGT
Source organism: Schistocerca gregaria (assembly GCF_023897955.1). Taxonomy (NCBI): domain Eukaryota; kingdom Metazoa; phylum Arthropoda; class Insecta; order Orthoptera; family Acrididae; genus Schistocerca; species Schistocerca gregaria. The sequence goes on along the minus strand of NW_026061801.1, from coordinate 536,200 downwards.
AGTCCAATTCAAGTTTTAGGTATCGATTATTGACTTTTTAGCTGGCTTTGGTTCCTTGGACATGAGCTAGGACCTTAAGATTCTGCATGAAAGGAGGAATAGCTGCCGAGTTGCACGGGAGAATGTGAAAAGTGTTCATATGTAGTAAAAACCTGAGAAATCGGTCCGTTTTCGTCATTTGTTATCGACTCGACTTAAAGCCAGATCATCACATTGGCCGCTCTTCTCTCTGAAACGGTCCTAATTATCGTCTGCAAAGCTATGTCTCGTGCTCCGGTATGCGGAGACACTAAAAGCACCATAGTAGAAAACAGATGAAGCTTCTAAGTTGATGTAATAGCCAGTAAGATATAGTACACTTCAAGTTTTAGGTTTCGATTATTGACTTTTTAGCTGGCTTTGGTGCCTTGGACATGAGCTAGGACCTTAAGATTCTGCATGAAAGGAGGACTAGCAGCCGAGTTGCACGGGAGAATGTGGAATGTGTTCATATGTAATTAAAACCTAGGAATCCGTCCGTTTTCGTCATTTGTTACCGAATCGACTTAAAGCCAGATCGTCACATTGGCCGCTCTTCTCTCTGAAACGGTTGTACTTATCGTCTGCAAAGCTATGTCGCGTGCTGCGGTATGCGGAGACACTAAAAGCACCATAGTAGAACACAGATGAAGCTTCTAAGTTGATGTAATAGCCAGTAAGAATTAGTACAATTCAAGTTTTAGGTATCGATTATTGACTTTTTAGGTGGCTTTGGTGCCTTGGACTTGAGCTAGGACCTTAAGAATCTGCATGAAAGGAGGACTAGCAGCTGAGTTGCACGGGAGAATGTGAAAAGTGTTCATATACAGTAAAAACACGAAAAATCCGTTCGTTATCGTCATTTTTTTTTCGAATCGACATAAGGCCAGATCGTCACATTGGCCGCTCTTCTCTCTGAAACGGTTGTACTTATCGTCTGCAAAGCTATGACGTGTGCTGCGATATGCGGAGACACTAAAACCACCATAGTAAAACACAGATGAAGCTTCTAAGTTGATGTAATAGCCAGTAAGATATAGTACAATTCTAGTTTTAGGTATCGATTATTGACTTTTTAGCTGGCTTTGGTGCCTTGGATATGAGCTAGGACCTTAAGATTCTGCATGAAAGGAGGACTAGCAGCCGAGTTGCACGGAAGAATGTGGAATGTGTTCATATGTGGTAAAAAGCTAGAAATCCGTCCGTTTTCGTCATTTGTTATCGACTCGACTTAAAGCCAGATCTTCACATTGGCCGCTCTTCTCTCTGAAACGGTCCTAATTATCGTCTGCAAAGCTATGTCTCGTGCTCCGGTATGCGGAGACACTAAAAGCACCATAGTAGAAAACAGATGAAGCTTCTAAGTTGATGTAATAGCCAGTAAGATATAGTATAACTCAAGTTTTAGGTATCGATTATTGACTTTTTAGCTGGATTTGGTGCCTTGGACATGAGCTAGGACCTTAAGATTCTGCATGAAAGGAGGACTAGCAGCCGAGTTGCACGGAAGTATGTGGAATGTGTTCATATGTGGTAAAAACCTAGAAATCCGTCCGTTTTCGTCATTTGTTATCGAATCGACTTAAGCCAGATCGTCACATTGGCCGCTCTTCTCTCTGAAACGGTTGTACTTATCGTCTGCAAAGCTACGTCGCGTGCTGCGGTATGCGGAGACACTAAAAGATCCATAGTAGAACACAGATGAAGCTTCTAAGTTGACGTAATAGCCAGTAAGAAGTACAACAATTCAAGTTTTAGGTATCGATTATTGACTTTTTAGCTGGCTTTGGTGCCTTAGACATGAGCTAGGACCTTAAGATGCTGCATGAAAGGAGGACTATCAGCCGACTTGTACCGGAGAACGTGAAAAGTGTTCATATGTAGTAAAAACCTAGAAATCCGTCCGTTTTCGTCATTTGTTATCGAATCCACTTAAAGCCAGATCGTCATATTGGCCGCATTTATGTCTAAAACGGTTGTACTTATCGACTGCAAAGCTATGTCGCGTGCTGCGGTATGCGGAGACACTAAAAGCATCATAGTAGAACACAGATGAAGCTTCTAAGTTGATGTAATAGCCAGTAAGATATAGTACAATTCAAGTTTCAGGTATCGATTATTGACTTTATAGCTGGCTCTGGAGACTTGGACATAGCTAGGACCTTAAGATTCTGCATGAAAGGAGGACTAGCAGCCGAGTTGCACGGGAGAATGTGAAAAGTGTTCATATGTAGTAAAAACCTGAGAAATCCGTCCGTATTCGTCATTTGTTATCGAATCGACTTAAAGCCAGATCGTCAAATTGGTCGCTGTTCTCTCTGAAACGATTGTACTTATCGTCTGCCAAGCTATGTCGCGTGCTGCGGTATGCGGAGACACTAAAAGCACAATACTAGAAAACAGATGAAGCTTCTAAGTTGATGTAATAGCCAGTAAGAAGTAGTCCAATTCAAGTTTTAGGTTTCGATTATTGACTTTTTAGCTGGCTTTGGTTCCTTGGACATGAGCTAGGACCTTAAGATTCTGCATGAAAGGAGGACTAGCTGCCGAGTTGCACGGGAGAATGTGAAAAGTGTTCATATGTAGTAAAAACCTGAGAAATCGGTCCGTTTTCGTCATTTGTTATCTACTCGACTTAAAGCCAGATCATCACATTGGCCGCTCTTCTCTCTGAAACGGTCCTAATTATCGTCTGCAAAGCTATGTCTCGTGCTCCGGTATGCGGAGACACTAAAAGCACCATAGTAGAAAACAGATGAAGCTTCTAAGTTGATGTAATAGCCAGTAAGATATAGTACAATTCAAGTTTTAGGTTTCGATTATTGACTTTTTAGCTGGCTTTGGTGCCTTGGACATGAGCTAGGACCTTAAGATTCTGCATGAAAAGAGGACTAGCAGCCGAGTTGCACGGGAGAATGTGGAATGTGTTCATATGTAATTAAAACCTAGGAATCCGTCCGTTTTCGTCACTTGTTACCGAATCAACTTAAAGCCAGATCGTCACATTGGCCGCTCTTCTCTCTGAAACGGTTGTACTTATCGTCTGCAAAGCTATGTCGCGTGCTGCGGTATGCGGAGACACTAAAAGCACCATAGTAGAACACAGATGAAGCTTCTAAGTTGATGTAATAGCCAGTAAGAATTAGTACAATTCAAGTTTTAGGTATCGATTATTGACTTTTTAGGTGGCTTTGGTGCCTTGGACTTGAGCTAGGACCTTAAGATTCTGCATGAAAGGAGGACTAGCAGCTGAGTTGCAAGGGAGAATGTGAAAAGTGTTCATATGCAGTAAAAACACGAAAAATCCGTTCGTTATCGTCATTTTTTTTTCGAATCGACATAAGGCCAGATCGTCACATTGGCCGCTCTTCTCTCTGAAATGGTTGTACTTATCGTCTGCAAAGATATGACGTGTGCTGCGGTATGCGGACACACTAAAAGCACCATAGTAGAACACAGATGAAGCTTCTAAGTTGATGTAATAGCCAGTAAGATATAGTACATTCTAGTTTTAGGTATCGATTATTGACTTATTAGATGGCTTCGGTGCCTTGGACATGAGCTAGGACCTTAAGATTCTGCATGAAAGGAAGACTAGCAGCCGCGTTGCACGGGAGAAAGTGAGAAGTGTTCATTTGTAGTAAAAACCTGAGAAATCCGTCTGTTTTCGTCATTTGTTATAGAATCGACTTAAAGCCAGAATGTCACACTGGCCGCTCTTGTCTCCGAAACGGTTGTACTTATCGTCTGCAAAGCTATGTTGCGTGCTGCGGTATGCGGAGACACTAAAAGCACCATAGTAGAACACAGATGAAGGTTCTAAGTTGATGTAATAGCCAGTAAGAAGTAGACCAATTCAAGTTTTAGATATTGATTATTGACTTTTTAGCTGGCTTTGGTTCCTTGGACATGAGCTAGGAACTTAAGATTCTGCACGAAAGGAGGAATAGCTGCCGAGTTGCACGCGAGAATGTGAAAAGTGTTCATATGTAGTAAAAACCTGAGAAATCCGTCCGTTTTCGTCATTTGTTATCGACTCGACTTAAAGCCAGATCTCCACGTTGGCCGCTCTTCTCTCTGAAACGGTCCTAATTATCGTCTGCAAAGCTATGTCTCGTGCTCCGGTATGTGGAGACACTAAAAGCACCATAGTAGAAAACAGATGAAGCTTCTAAGTTGATGTAATAGCCAGTAAGATATAGTACAATTCAAGTTTTAGGTATCGAATATTGACTTTTTAGCTGGCTTTGGTGCCTTGGACATGAACTAGGACCTTAAGATTCTGAATGAAAGGAGGACTAGTAGCCGAGTTGCACGGAAGAATGTGGCATGTGTTCATATGTAGTAAAAACCTGAGAAATCCGTCCGTTTTCGTCATTTGTTATCGACTCGACTTAAAGCCAGATCTTCACATTGGCCGCTCCTCTCTCTGAAACGGTTGTACTTATCGTCTGCAAAGCTATGACGTGTGCTGCGATATGCGGAGACACTAAAACCACCATAGTAAAACACAGATGAAGCTTCTAAGTTGATGTAATAGCCAGTAAGATATAGTACAATTCTAGTTTTAGGTATCGATTATTGACTTTTTAGCTGGCTTTGGTGCCTTGGACATGAGCTAGGACCTTAAGATTCTGCATGAAAGGAGGACTAGCAGCCGAGTTGCACGGAAGAATGTGGAATGTGTTCATATGTGGTAAAAACCTAGAAATCCGTCCGTTTTCGTCATTTGTTATCGAATCGACTTAAGCCAGATCGTCACATTGGCCGCTCTTCTCTCTGAAACGGTTGTACTTATCGTCTGCAAAGCTACGTCGCGTGCTGCGGTATGCGGAGACACTAAAAGATCCATAGTAGAACACAGATGAAGCTTCTAAGTTGACGTAATAGCCAGTAAGAAGTAGCACAATTCAAGTTTTAGGTATCGATTATTGACTTTTTAGCTGGCTTTGGTGCCTTGGACATGAGCTAGGACCTTAAGATTCTGCAAGAAAGGAGGACTAGCAGCCGAGTTGCACGGAAGAATGTGGAATGTGTTCATATGTGGTAAAAACCTAGAAATCCGTCCGTTTTCGTCATTTGTTATCGACTCGACTTAAAGCCAGATCTTCACATTGGCCGCTCTTCTCTCTGAAACGGTCCTAATTATCGTCTGCAAAGCTATGTCTCGTGCTCCGGTATGCGGAGACACTAAAAGCACCATAGTAGAAAACAGATGAAGCTTCTAAGTTGATGTAATAGCCATTAAGATATAGTATAACTCAAGTTTTAGGTATCGATTATTGACTTTTTAGCTGGCTTTGGTGCCTTGGACATGAGCTAGGACCTTAAGATTCTGCATGAAAGGAGGACTAGCAGCCGAGTTGCACGGAAGTATGTGGAATGTGTTCATATGTGGTAAAAACCTAGAAATCCGTCCGTTTTCGTCATTTGTTATCGAATCGACTTAAGCCAGATCGTCACATTGGCCGCTCTTCTCTCTGAAACGGTTGTACTTATCGTCTGCAAAGCTACGTCGCGTGCTGCGGTATGCGGAGACACTAAAAGATCCATAGTAGAACACAGATGAAGCTTCTAAGTTGACGTAATAGCCAGTAAGAAGTACAACAATTCAAGTTTTAGGTATCGATTATTGACTTTTTAGCTGGCTTTGGTGCCTTAGACATGAGCTAGGACCTTAAGATGCTGCATGAAAGGAGGACTATCAGCCGACTTGTACCGGAGAACGTGAAAAGTGTTCATATGTAGTAAAAACCTAGAAATCCGTCCGTTTTCGTCATTTGTTATCGAATCCACTTAAAGCCAGATCGTCATATTGGCCGCATTTATGTCTAAAACGGTTGTACTTATCGACTGCAAAGCTATGTCGCGTGCTGCGGTATGCGGAGACACTAAAAGCATCATAGTAGAACACAGATGAAGCTTCTAAGTTGATGTAATAGCCAGTAAGATATAGTACAATTCAAGTTTCAGGTATCGATTATTGACTTTATAGCTGGCTCTGGAGACTTGGACATAGCTAGGACCTTAAGATTCTGCATGAAAGGAGGACTAGCAGCCGAGTTGCACGGGAGAATGTGAAAAGTGTTCATATGTAGTAAAAACCTGAGAAATCCGTCCGTATTCGTCATTTGTTATCGAATCGACTTAAAGCCAGATCGTCAAATTGGTCGCTGTTCTCTCTGAAACGATTGTACTTATCGTCTGCCAAGCTATGTCGCGTGCTGCGGTATGCGGAGACACTAAAAGCACAATAGTAGAAAACAGATGAAGCTTCTAAGTTGATGTAATAGCCAGTAAGAAGTAGTCCAATTCAAGTTTTAGGTTTCGATTATTGACTTTTTAGCTGGCTTTGGTTCCTTGGACATGAGCTAGGACCTTAAGATTCTGCATGAAAGGAGGACTAGCTGCCGAGTTGCACGGGAGAATGTGAAAAGTGTTCATATGTAGTAAAAACCTGAGAAATCGGTCCGTTTTCGTCATTTGTTATCGACTCGACTTAAAGCCAGATCATCACATTGGCCGCTCTTCTCTCTGAAACGGTCCTAATTATCGTCTGCAAAGCTATGTCTCGTGCTCCGGTATGCGGAGACACTAAAAGCACCATAGTAGAAAACAGATGAAGCTTCTAAGTTGATGTAATAGAAAGTAAGATATAGTACAATTCAAGTTTTAGGTTTCGATTATTGACTTTTTAGCTGGCTTTGGTGCCTTGGACATGAGCTAGGACCTTAAGATTCTGCATGAAAAGAGGACTAGCAGCCGAGTTGCACGGGAGAATGTGGAATGTGTTCATATGTAATTAAAACCTAGGAATCCGTCCGTTTTCGTAACTTGTTACCGAATCGACTTAAAGCCAGATCGTCACATTGGCCGCTCTTCTCTCTGAAACGGTTGTACTTATCGTCTGCAAAGCTATGTCGCGTGCTGCGGTATGCGGAGACACTAAAATCACCATAGTAGAACACAGATGAAGCTTCTAAGTTGATGTAATAGCCAGTAAGAATTAGTACAATTCAAGTTTTAGGTATCGATTATTGACTTTTTAGGTGGCTTTGGTGCCTTGGACTTGAGCTAGGACCTTAAGATTCTGCATGAAAGGAGGACTAGCAGCTGAGTTGCAAGGGAGAATGTGAAAAGTGTTCATATGCAGTAAAAACACGAAAAATCCGTTCGTTATCGTCATTTTTTTTTCGAATCGTCATAAGGCCAGATCGTCACATTGGCCGCTCTTCTCTCTGAAATGGTTGTACTTATCGTCTGCAAAGATATGACGTGTGCTGCGGTATGCGGACACACTAAAAGCACCATAGTAGAACACAGATGAAGCTTCTAAGTTGATGTAATAGCCAGTAAGATATAGTACATTCTAGTTTTAGGTATCGATTATTGACTTATTAGATGGCTTCGGTGCCTTGGACATGAGCTAGGACCTTAAGATTCTGCATGAAAGGAAGACTAGCAGCCGCGTTGCACGGGAGAAAGTGAGAAGTGTTCATTTGTAGTAAAAACCTGAGAAATCCGTCTGTTTTCGTCATTTGTTATAGAATCGACTTAAAGCCAGAATGTCACACTGGCCGCTCTTGTCTCCGAAACGGTTGTACTTATCGTCTGCAAAGCTATGTTGCGTGCTGCGGTATGCGGAGACACTAAAAGCACCATAGTAGAACACAGATGAAGGTTCTAAGTTGATGTAATAGCCAGTAAGAAGTAGACCAATTCAAGTTTTAGATATTGATTATTGACTTTTTAGCTGGCTTTGGTTCCTTGGACATGAGCTAGGAACTTAAGATTCTGCACGAAAGGAGGACTAGCTGCCGAGTTGCACGCGAGAATGTGAAAAGTGTTCATATGTAGTAAAAACCTGAGAAATCCGTCCGTTTTCGTCATTTGTTATCGACTCGACTTAAAGCCAGATCTCCACGTTGGCCGCTCTTCTCTCTGAAACGGTCCTAATTATCGTCTGCAAAGCTATGTCTCGTGCTCCGGTATGTGGAGACACTAAAAGCACCATAGTAGAAAACAGATGAAGCTTCTAAGTTGATGTAATAGCCAGTAAGATATAGTACAATTCAAGTTTTAGGTATCGAATATTGACTTTTTAGCTGGCTTTGGTGCCTTGGACATGAACTAGGACTTTAAGATTCTGCATGAAAGGAGGACTAGTAGCCGAGTTGCACGGAAGAATGTGGCATGTGTTCATATGTAGTAAAAACCTGAGAAATCCGTCCGTTTTCGTCATTTGTTATCGACTCGACTTAAAGCCAGATCTTCACATTGGCCGCTCCTCTCTCTGAAACGGTTGTACTTATCGTCTGCAAAGCTATGACGTGTGCTGCGATATGCGGAGACACTAAAACCACCATAGTAAAACACAGATGAAGCTTCTAAGTTGATGTAATAGCCAGTAAGATATAGTACAATTCTAGTTTTAGGTATCGATTATTGACTTTTTAGCTGGCTTTGGTGCCTTGGACATGAGCTAGGACCTTAAGATTCTGCATGAAAGGAGGACAAGCAGCCGAGTTGCACGGAAGAATGTGGAATGTGTTCATATGTGGTAAAAACCTAGAAATCCGTCCGTTTTCGTCATTTGTTATCGAATCGACTTAAGCCAGATCGTCACATTGGCCGCTCTTCTCTCTGAAACGGTTGTACTTATCGTCTGCAAAGCTACGTCGCGTGCTGCGGTATGCGGAGACACTAAAAGATCCATAGTAGAACAGAGATGAAGCTTCTAAGTTGACGTAATAGCCAGTAAGAAGTAGCACAATTCAAGTTTTAGGTATCGATTATTGACTTTTTAGCTGGCTTTGGTGCCTTGGACATGAGCTAGGACCTTAAGATTCTGCATGAAAGGAGGACTATCAGCCGAGTTGTACCGGAGAATGTGAAAAGTGTTCATATGTAGTAAAAACCTAGAAATCCGTCCGTTTTCGTCATTTGTTATCGAATCCACTTAAAGCCAGATCGTCATATTGGCCGCATTTATGTCTAAAACGGTTGTACTTATCGACTGCAAAGCTATGTCGCGTGCTGCTGTATGCGGAGACACTAAAAGCATCATAGTAGAACACAGATGAAGCTTCTAAGTTGTAGGTTAGGTTACGTTAGGTTAGGTTAGGTTTAACCTAAAAAACGGTTGTACTTACCGTCTGCAAAGCTATGTTGCTTGCTGCGGTATGTGGAGACACTAAAAGCACCATAGTAGAACACAGATGAAGCTTCTAAGTTGATGTAATAGCCAGTAAGATATAGTACAATTCAAGTTTCAGGTATCGATTATTGACTTTATAGCTGGCTCTGGAGACTTGGACATAGCTAGGACCTTCAGATTCTGCATGAAAGGACGACTAGCAGCCGAGTTGCACGGGAGAATGTGAAAAGTGTTCATATGTAGTAAAAACCTGAGAAATCCGTCCGTATTCGTCATTTGTTATCGAATCGACTTAAAGCCAGATCGTCAAATTGGACGCTCTTCTCTCTGAAACGATTGTACTTATCGTCTGCCAAGCTAAGTCGCGTGCTGCGGTATGCGGAGACACTAAAAGCACCATAGTAGAAAACAGATGAAGCTTCTAAGTTGATGTAATAGCCAGTAAGAAGTACTCCAATTCAAGTTTTAGTTATCGATTATTGACTTTTTAGCTGGCTTTGGTTCCTTGGACATGAGCTAGTACCTTAAGATTCTGCATGAAAGGAGGCCTAACTGCAGAGTTGCACGGGAGAATGTGAAAAGTGTTCATATGTAGTAAAAACCTGAGAAATCGGTCCGTTTTCGTCATTTGTTATCGACTCGACTTAAAGCCAGATCTTCACATTGGCCGCTCTTCTCTCTGAAACGGTTGTACTTAGCGTCTGCAAAGCTATGACGTGTGCTGCGATATGCGGAGACACTAAAACCACCATAGTAAAACACAGATGAAGCTTCTAAGTTGATGTAATAGCCAGTAAGATATAGTACAATTCTAGTTTTAGGTATCGATTATTGACTTTTTAGCTGGCTTTGGTTCCTTGGACATGAGCTAGGACCTTAAGATCCTGCATGAAAGGAGGACTAGCAGCCGCGTTGCACGGGAGAATGTGAGAAGTGTTCATATGTAGTAAAAACCTAGAAATCCGTCCGTTTTTGTCATTTGTTATCGAATCGACTTAAAGCCAGATCATCACATTGGTCGCTCTTCTCTCTGAAACGATTGTACTTATCGTCTGCAAAGCTATGTCGCGAGCTGCGGTATGCGGAGACGCTAAAAGCACCATAGTAGAACACAGATGAAGCTTCTAAGTTGATGTAATACAAAGGAAGAAGTAGTACAATTCAAGTTTTAGGTATCGATTATTGACTTTTTAGCTGGCTTTGGTGCCTTGGACATGAGCTAGGACCTTAAGATTCTGCATGAATGGAGGACTATCAGCCGAGTTGTACCGGAGAATGTGAAAAGTGTTCATATGTAGTAAAAACCTAGAAATCCGTCCGTTTTCGTCATTTGTTATCGAATCCACTTAAAGCCAGATTGTCATATTGGCCGCATTTATGTCTAAAACGGTTGTACTTATCGACTGCAAAGCTATGTCGCGTGCTGCGGTATGCGGAGACACTAAAAGCATCATAGTAGAACACAGATGAAGCTTCTAAGTTGATGTAATAGACAGTAAAAAGTAGTACAATTCAAGTTTTAGGTATCGATTATTGACCTTATAGCTATCTTTGGTGCCTTGGACATGAGCTAGGACCTTAAGATTCTGCATGAAAGGAGGACTAGCAGCTGATTTGCACGGAAGAATGTGAAAAGTGTTCATATGTAGTAAAAACCTGAGAAATTCGTCCGTTTTCGTCATTTGTTATCGACTCGACTTAATGCCAGATCTTCACATTGACCGCATTTCTGTCTAAAACGGTTGTACTTATCGTCTGCAAAGCTATGTTGCTTGCTGCGGTATGTGGAGACACTAAAAGCACCATAGTAGAACACATATGAAGCTTCTAAGTTGATGTAATAGCCAGTAAGATATAGTACAATTCAAGTTTCAGGTATCGATTATTGACTTTGTAGCTGGCTCTGGAGACTTGGACATAGCTAGGACCTTAAGATTCTGCATGAAAGGAGGACTAGCAGCCGAGTTGCACGGGAGAATGTGAAAAGTGTTCATATGTAGTAAAAACCTGAGAAATCCGTTCGTTTTCGTCATTTGTTATCGAATCGACTTAAAGCCAGATCGTCAAATTGGTCGCTCTTCTCTCTGAAACGGTTGTACTTATCGTCTGCAAAGCTATGTCGCGTGCTGCGGTATGCGGAGACACAAAAAGCACCATAGTAGAATACAGATGAAGCTTCTAAGTTGATGTAATAGCAAGTAAGAAGTAGTACAATTCTATGTTTTGGTACTGATTATTGACTTTTTAGCTGGCTTTGGTGCCTTGGATAAAAGCTAGGACCTTAAGATTCTGCATGAAAGGAGGACTAGAAGCAGAGTTGCACGGGACAATGTGAAAAGTGTTCATATGTAGTAAAAACCTGAGAAATCCGTCCGTTTTCGTCATTTGTTATCGTATCGACTTAAAGCCAGATCGTCACATTGGCCGCTCTTCCCTCTGAAACGGTTGTACTTATCGTCTGCAAAGCTATGTCGCGTGCTGCGGTATTCGGAGACACTAAAAGGACCATAGTAGAACACAGATGAAGCCTCTAAGATGATGTAATTGCCAGTAAGAAGTAGTACAATTCAAGTTTTAGGTATCGATTATTGACTTTTTAGCTGGCTTTGGTGCCTTGGACATGAGCTAGGACCTTAAGATTCTGCATGAAATGAGGACTAGCAGCCGAGTTGCACGGGAGAGTGTGAAAAGTGTTCATTTGCAGTAAGAACCCGAAACATCCATCCGTTTACGTCATTTGTTATCGAATCGACTTGAAGCCAGATCGTCACATTGGCCGCTCTTCTCTCTGAAACGGTTGTACTTATCGTCTGCAAAGCTATGTCGCGTGCTGCGGTATGCGGAGACACTAAAAGCACCATGGTAGAACACAGATGAAGCTTCTAAGTTGATGTAATAGCCAGTAAGAAGTAGTACAATTCAAGTTTTAGGTATCGATTATTGGCTTTTTAGCTGGCTTTGGCGCCTTGGACATGAGCTAGGACCTTAAGATTCTGCATGAAAGGAGGACTAGCAGCCGCGTTGCACGGGAGAATGTGAAAAGTGTTCATATGTAGTAAAAACCTGAGAAATCCGTCCGTTTTCGTCATTTGTTATCGACACAACTTAAAGCCAGATTATCACATTGGCCGCTCTTCTCTCTGAAACGGTCGTAATTACCGTCTGCAAAGCTATGTCTCGTGCTCCAGTATGCGGAGACACTAAAAGCACCATAGTAGAAAACAGATGAAGCTTCTAAGTTGATGTAATAGCCAGTAAGATATAGTACAATTCAAGTTTTAGGTATCGATTATTGACTTTTTAGCTGGCTTTGGTGCCTTGGACATGAGCAAGGACCTTAAGATTCTGCATGAAAGGAGGACTAGCAGCCGAGTTGCACGGGAGAATGTGGAATGTGTTCATATGTAGTAAAAACCTAGAAATCCTTCCGTTTTCGTCATTTGTTATCGAATCGACTTAAAGCCAAATCGTCACATTGGCCGCTCTTCTCTCTGAAACGGTTGTACTTATCGTCTGAAAAGCGATGTCGCGTGCTGCGGTATGCGCAGACACTAAAAGCACCATAGTAGAAAACAGATGAAGCTTCTAAGTTGATGTAATAGCCAGTAAGAAGTAGTACAACTCAAGTTTTAGGTATCGATTATTGACTTTTTAGCTTGCTTTTGTGCCTTGGACATGAGCTAGGACCTTGATATTCAGCATGAAAGGAGGACTATCAGCCGAGTTGCACGGGAGAATGTGAAAAGTGTTCATATGCAGTAAAAACCCGAAAAATCCGTTCGTTATCCTCATTTTTTATCGAATCGACGTAAGGCCAGATCGTCACATTGGCCGCTCTTCTCTCTGAAATGATTGTACTTATCGTCTGCAAAGATATGACGTGTGCTGAGGTATGCGGAGACACTACAACCACCATAGTAAAACACAGATGAAGCATCTAATTTAATGTAATAGCCAGTAAGAAGTAGTACAATTCAAGTTTTAGGTATCGATTATGGACTTTTTAGCTGGCTTTGGTGACTTGGACATGAGCTAGGACCTTAAGAATCTGCATGAAAGGAGGACTAGCAGCCGAGTTGCACGGGAGAATGTGAAAAGTGTTCATATGTAGTAAAAACCTGAGAAATCCGTCCGTATTCGTCATTTGTTACCGAATCGACTTAAAGCCAGATCGTCACATTGTTCGCTCTTCTCTCTGATACGATTGTACTTATCGACTGCAAAGCTATGTCGCGTGCTGCGGTATCCGGAGACACTAAAAGCACCATAGTAGAACACAGATGAAGGTCCTAAGTTGATGTAATAGCCAGTAAGAAGTAGTCCAATTCAGGTTTTAGGTATCGATTATTGACTTTTTAGCTGGCTTTGGTGCCTTGGACATGAGCTAGGACCTTAAGATTCTGCATGAGCGGAGGACTAGCAGCAGAGTTGCACGGGACAATGTGAAAAGTGTTCATATGTAGTAAAAACCTAGAAATCCGTCCGTTTTCGTCATTTGTTATAGAATCGACTTAAAGCCAGATCGTCACATTGGCCGCTCTTCTCTCTGAAACGGTTGTACTTATCGTCTGCAAAGCTATGTCGCGTGCTGCGGTATGCGGAGACACTAAATGCACCATAGTAGAACACAGATGAAGCTTCTAAGTTGATGTAATAGCCAGTAAGAAGTAGTACAATTCAAGTTTTAGGTAGTGATTATTGACTTTTTATCTGGCTTTGGTGCCTTGGACATGAGCTAGGACGTTAAGTTCTGCATGAAAGGAGGACTAGCAGCCGTGTTGCACGGGACAATGTGAAAAGTGTTCATATGTAGTAAAAACCTGAGTAATCCGTCCGTTTTCGTCATTTGTTATCGAATCGACTTAAAAGCCAGATCGTCACATTGGCCGCTCTTCTCTCTGAAATGGTTGTACTTATCGTCTGCAAAGATATGACGTGTGCTGCGGTATGCGGAGTCACTAAAACCACCATAGTAAAACACAGATGAAGCATCTAATTTAATGTAATAGCCAGTAAGAAGTAGTACAATTCAAGTTTTAGGTATCGATTATGGACTTGTTAGCTGGCTTTGGTGCACTGGACATGAGCTAGGACCTTAAGAATCTGCATGAAACGAGAACTAGCAGCCGAGTTGCACGGGAGAATGTGAAAAGTGTTCATATGTAGTAAAAACCTGAGAAATCCGTCCGTATTCGTCATTTGTTACCGAATCGAATTAAAGCCAGATCGTCACATTGCTCGCTCTTCTCCCTGAAACGATTGTACTTATCGACTGCAAAGCTCTGTCGCGTGCTGCGGTATCTGGAGACACTAAAAGCACCATAGTAGAACACAGATGAAGGTTCTAAGTTGATGTAATAGCCAGTAAGAAGTAGTCCAATTCAAGTTTTAGGTATCGATTATTGACTTTTTAGCTGGCTTTGGTGCCTTGGACGTGAGCTAGGACCTTAAGATTCTGCATGAAAGGAGGACTAGCAGCCGAGTTGCATGGGAGAATGTGGAATGTGTTCATATGTAGTAAAAACCTAGAAATCCGTCCGTTTTCGTCATTTGTTACCGAATCGACTTAAAGCCAGATCGTCACATTGGCCGCTCTTCTCTCTGAAACGGTTGTACTTATCGTCTGCAAAGCTATGTCGCGTGCTGCGGTATGCGGAGACACTAAAAGCACCATAGTAGAACACAGATGAAGCTTCTAAGTTGATGTAATAGCCAGTAAGATATAGTACAATTCAAGTTTTAGGTATCGATTATTGACTTTTTAGCTGGCTTTGGTGCCTTGGACATGGGCTAGGACCTTAAGATTCTGCATGAAAGGAGGACTAGCAGCCCTGTTGCACGGGAGAATGTGGAATGTGTTCATATGTAGTAAAAACCTAGAAATCCTTCCGTTTTCGTCATTTGTTACCGAATCGACTTAAAGCCAGATCGTTACATTGGCCGCTCTTCTCTCTGAAACGGTTGTACTTATCGTCTGCAAAGTTATGTAGCGTGCTGCAGAATGTGGAGACACTAAAAGCACCATAATAGAACACAGATGAAGCTTCTAAGTTGATGTAATAGCCAGTAAGAAGTAGTACAGTTCAATTTTTAGGTATCGATTATTGACTTTTTAGGTGGCTTTGGTGCCTTGGACTTGAGCTAGGATCTTAAGATTCTGCATGAAAGGAGGACTAGCAGCCGAGTTGCACAAAAGAATGTGAAAAGTGTTCATATGCAGTAAAAACCCGAAAAATCCGTTCGTTATCGTCATTTTTTTATCGAATCGACATAAGGCCAGATCGTCACATTGGCCGCTCTTCTCTCTGAAATGGTTGTACTTATCGTATGCAAAGTTATGACGTGTGCTGCGGTATGCGGAGACACTAAAACCACCATAGTAAAACACAGATGAAGCATCTAATTTAATGTAATAGCCAGTAAGAAGTAGTACAATTCAAGTTTTAGGTATCGATTATGGACTTTTTAGCTGGCTTTGGTGCCTTGGACATGAGCTAGGACCTTAAGAATCTGCATGAAAGGAGGACTAGCAGCCGAGTTGCACGGGAGAATGTGAAAAGTGTTCATATGTAGTAAAAACCTGAGAAATCCGTCCGTATTCGTCATATGTTACCGAATCGAATTAAAGCCATATCGTCACACTGGTCGCTCTTCTCTCTGAAACGATTGTACTTATCGACGGCAAAGCTCTGTCGCGTGCTGCGGTATCCGGAGACACTAAAAGCACCATAGTAGAACCCAGATGAAGGTTCTAAGTTGATGTAATAGCCAGTAAGAAGTAGTCCAATTCAAGTTTTACGTATCGATTATTGACTTTTTAGCTGGCTTTGGTGCCTTGGACATGAGCTAGGACCTTAAGATTCTGCATGAAAGGAGGACTAGCAGCAGAGTTGCACGGGACAATGTGAAAAGTGTTCATATGTAGTAAAAACCTAGAAATCCGTTCGTTTTCGTCATTTGTTATCGAATCGACTTAAAGCCAGATCGTCACATTGGTCGCTCTTCTCTCTAAAACGATTGTACTTATCGTCTGCAAAGCTATGTCGCGTGCTGCGGTATGCGGAGACACTAAAAGCACCATAGTAGAACACAGATGAAGCTTCTAAGTTGATGTAATAGCCAGTAAGAAGTAGACCAATTCAAGTTTTAGGTATCGATTATTGACTTTTTAGCTGGCTTTGGTTCCTTGGACATGAGCTAGGACCTTAAGATTCTGCATGAAAGGAGGACTAGCTGCCGAGTTACACGGGAGAATGTGAAAAGTGTTCATATGTAGTAAAAACCTGAGAAATCAGTCCGTTTTCGTCATTTGTTATCTACTCGACTTAAAGCCAGATCTTCACATTGGCCGCTATTCTCTCTGAAACGGTTGTACTTATCGTCTGCAAAGCTATGTCGCGTGCTGCGGTATGCGGAGACACTAAAAGCACCATAGTAGAAAACAGATGAAGCTTCTAAGTTGATGTAATAGCCAGTAAGATATAGTACAATTCAAGTTTTAGGTTTCGATTATTGACTTTTTAGCTGGCTTTGGTGCCTTGGACATGAGCTAGGACCTTAAGGTTCTGCATGAAAGGAGGACTAGCAGCCGAGTTGCATGGGAGAATGTGGAATGTGTTCATATGTAGTAAAAACCTAGAAATTCGTCCGTTTTCGTCATTTGTTACCGAATCGACTTAAAGCCAGATCGTCACATTGGCCGCTCTTCTCTCTGAAACGTTTGTACTTATCTTCTGCAAAGCTATGTCGCGTGCGGCGGTATGCGGAGACACAAAAAGCACCATAGTAGAACACAGATGAAGCTTCTAAGTTGATGTAATAGCCAGTAAGAAGTAGACCAATTCAAGTTTTAGGTATCGATTATTGACTTTTTAGGGGGCTTTGGTTCCTTGGACATGAGCTAGGACCTTAAGATTCTGCATGAAAGGAGGACTAGCAGCCGAGTTGCATGGGAGAATGTGGAATGTGTTCATAAGTAGTAAAAACCTAGAAATCCGTCCGTTTTCGTCATTTGTTACC
The DNA here is from genome assembly GCF_023897955.1 of Schistocerca gregaria. Taxonomy (NCBI): domain Eukaryota; kingdom Metazoa; phylum Arthropoda; class Insecta; order Orthoptera; family Acrididae; genus Schistocerca; species Schistocerca gregaria. The sequence goes on along the minus strand of NW_026061801.1, from coordinate 519,006 downwards.
GAATCGACTTAAAGCCAGATCGTCACATTGGCCGCTCTTCTCTCTGAAACGGTTGTACTTATCGTCTGCAAAGCTATGTCGCGTGCTGCGGTATGCGGAGACACTAAATGCACCATAGTAGAAAACAGATGAAGCTTCTAAGTTGATGTAATAGCCAGTAAGAAGTAGTACAATTCAAGTTTTAGGTAGTGATTATTGACTTTTTATCTGGCTTTGGTGCCTTGGACATGAGCTAGGACGTTAAGATTCTGCATGAAAGGAGGACTAGCAGCTGAGTTGCACGGACTATGTGAAAAGTGTTCATATGTAGTAAAAACCTGAGTAATCCGTCCGTTTTCGTCATTTGTTATCGACTCAACTTAAAGCCAGATCATCACATTCGCCGCTCTTCTCTCTGAAACGGTCGTAATTATCGTCTGCAAAGCTATGTCTCGTACTCCAGTATGCGGAGACACTAAAAGCACCATAGTAGAAAACAGATGAAGCTTCTAAGTTGATGTAATAGCCAGTAAGATATAGTACAATTCAAGTTTTAGGTATCGATTATTGACTTTTTAGCTGGCTTTGGTGCCTTGGACATGAGCTAGGACCTTAAGATTCTGCATGAAAGGAGGACTAGCAGCCGAGTTGCACGGGAGAATGTGGAATGTGTTCATATGTAGTAAAAACCTAAAAATCCTTTCGTTTTCGTCATTTGTTATCGAATCGACTTAAAGCCAGATCGTCACATTGGCCGCTCTTCTCTCTGAAACGGTTGTACTTATCGTCTGCAAAGCTATGTCGCGTGCTGCGGTATGCGCAGACACTAAAAGCACCATAGTAGAAAACAGATGAAGCTTCTAAGTTGATGTAATAGCCAGTAAGAAGTAGTACAACTCAAGTTTTAGGTATCGATAATTGACTTTTTAGCTTGCTTTTGTGCCTTGGACATGAGCTAGGACCTTGATATTCTGCATGAAAGGAGGACTATCAGCCGAGTTGCACGGGTGAATGTGAAAAGTGTTCACATGTAGCAAAAACATTAGAAAACCGTCCGTTTTCGTCATTTGTTTCCGAATCGACTTAAAGCCAGATCGTCACATTGGCCGCTCTTCTCACTGAAACGGTTGTACTTATCGTCTGCAAAGCTATGTCGCGTGCTGCGGTATGCGGAGACACTAAAAGCACCATAGTAGAACACAGATGAAGCTTCTAAGTTGATGTAATACCCAGTAAGAAGTAGTACAATTCAAGTTTTAGGTATCGATTATTGACTTTTTAGGTGGCTTTGGTGCCTTGGACTTGAGCTAGGACCTTAAGATTCTGCATGAAAGGAGGACTAGCAGCCGAGTTGCAGGGGAGAATGTGAAAAGTGTTGATATGCAGTAAAAATCCGAAAAATCCGTTCGTTATCGTCATTTTTTTATCGAATCGACATAAGGCCAGATCGTCACATTGGCCGCTCTTCTCTCTGAAATGGTTGTACTTATCGTCTGCAAAGATATGACGTGTGCTGCGGTATGCGGAGACACTAAAACCACCATAGTAAAACACAGATGAAACATCTAATTTAATGTAATAGCCAGTAAGAAGTAGTACAATTCAAGTTTTAGGTATCGATTATGGACTTGTTAGCTGGCTTTGGTGCCTTGGACATGAGCTAGGACCTTAAGAATCTGCATGAAAGGAGGACTAGCAGCCGAGTTGCACGGGAGAATGTGAAAAGTGTTCATATGTAGTAAAAACCTGAGAAATCCGTCCGTATTCGTCATTTGTTACCGAATCGAATTAAAGCCAGATCGTCACATTGGTCGCTCTTCTCTCTGAAACGATTGTACTTATCGACTGCAAAGCTCTGTCGTGTGCTGCGGTATCCGGTGACACTAAAAGCACCATAGTAGAACACAGATGAAGGTTCTAAGTTGATGTAATAGCCAGTAAGAAGTAGTCCAATTCAAGTTTTAGGTATCGATTATTGACTTTTTAGTTGTCTTTGGTGCCTTGGACATGAGCTAGGACCTTAAGATTCTGCATGAAAGGAGGACTAGCAGCAGAGTTGCACGGGACAATGTGAAAAGTGTTCATATGTAGTAAAAACCTAGAAATCCGTCCGTTTTCGTCATTTGTTATCGAATCGACTTAAAGCCAGATCGTCACTTTGGTCGCTCTTCTCTCTGAAACGATTGTACTTATCGTCTGCAAAGCTATGTCGCGTGCTGCGGTATGCGGAGACACTAAAAGCACCATAGTAGAACACAGATGAAGGTTCTAAGTTGATGTAATAGCCAGTAAGAAGTAGAACAATTCAAGTTTTAGGTATCGATTATTGACTTTTTAGCTGGCTTTGGTTCCTTGGACATGAGCTAGGACCTTAAGATTCTGCATGAAAGGAGGACTAGCTGCCGAGTTGCACGGGAGAATGTGAAAAGTGTTCATATGTAGTAAAAACCTGAGAAATCCGTCCGTTTTCGTCATTTGTTATTGACTCGAATTAAAGCTAGATCTTCACATTGGCCGCTCTTCTCTCTGAAACGGTCCTAATTATCGTCTGCAAAGCTATGTCTCGTGCTCCGGTATGCGGAGACACTAAAAGCACCATAGTAGAAAACAGATGAATCTTCTAAGTTGATGTAATAGCCAGTAAGATATAGTACAATTCAAGTTTTAGGTTTCGATTATTGACTTTTTAGCTGGCTTTGGTGCCTTGGACATGAGCTAGGACCTTAAGATTCTGCATGAAAGGAGGACTAGCAGGCGAGTTGCATGGGAGAATGTGGAATGTGTTCATATGTAGTAAAAACCATGAAATCCGTCCGTTTTTGTCATTTGTTATCGAATCGACTTAAAGCCAGATCGTCACATTGGCCGCTCTTCTCTCTGAAACGGTTGTACTTATCGTCTGCAAAGCTACGTCGCGTGCTAAGGTATGCGGAAACACTAAAAGATCCATAGTAGAACACAGATGAAGCTTCTAAGTTGATGTAATAGCCAGTAAGAAGTAGCACAATTCAAGTTTTAGGTATCGATTATTGACTTTTTAGCTGGCTTTAGTGCCTTGGACATGGGCTAGGACCTTAAGATTCTGCATGAAAGGAGGACTATCAGCCGAGTTGTACGGGAGAATGTGAAAAGTGTTCATATGTAGTAAAAACCTAGAAATCCGTCCGTTTTCGTCATTTGTTATCGAATCGACGTCAAGCCAGATTGTCACATTGGCCGCATTTATGTCTAAAACGATTGTACTTATCGTCTGCAAAGCTATGTCGCGTGCTGCGGTATGCGGAGACACTAAAAGCATCATAGTAGAACACAGATGAAGCTTCTAAGTTGACGTAATAGATAGTAAGAAGGAGTAAAATTCAAGTTTTAGGTATCGATTATTGACTTTATAGCTATCTTTGGTGCCTTGGACATGAGCTACGACCTAAAGATTCTGCATGAAAGGAGGACTAGCAGCCGAGTTGCACGGGAGAATGTGAAAAGTGTTCATATGTAGTAAAAACCTGATAAATCCGTCCGTTTTCGTCATTTGTTATCTACTCGACTTAAAGCCAGATCTTCACATTGGCCGCTATTCTCTCTGAAACGGTTGTACTTATCGTCTGCAAAGCTATGTCGCGTGCTGCGGTATGCGGAGACACTAAAAGCACCATAGTAGAAAACAGATGAAGCTTCTAAGTTGACGTAATAGCCAGTAAGAAGTAGCACAATTCAAGTTTTAGGTATCGATTATTGACTTTTTAGCTGGCTTTGGTGCCTTGGACATGAGCTAGGACCTTAAGATTCTGCATGAAAGGAGGACTATCAGCCGAGTTGTACCGGAGAATGTGAAAAGTGTTCATATGTAGTAAAAACCTAGAGATCCGTCCGTTTTCGTCATTTGTTATCGAATCCACTTAAAGCCAGATCGTCATATTGTCCGCATTTATGTCTAAAACGGTTGTACTTATCGACTGCAAAGCTATGTCGCGTGCTGCTGTATGCGGAGACACTAAAAGCATCATAGTAGAACACAGATGAAGCTTCTAAGTTGTAGGTTAGGTTAGGTTAGGTTAGGTTAGGTTAGGTTTAACCTAAGAAACGGTTGTACTTACCGTCTGCAAAGCTATGTTGCTTGCTGCGGTATGTGGAGACACTAAAAGCACCATAGTAGAACACAGATGAAGCTTCTAAGTTGATGTAATAGCCAGTAAGATATAGTACAATTCAAGTTTCAGGTATCGATTATTGACTTTATAGCTGGCTCTGGAGACTTGGACATAGCTAGGACCTTGAGATTCTGCATGAAAGGACGACTAGCAGCCGAGTTGCACGGGAGAATGTGAAAAGTGTTCATATGTAGTAAAAACCTGAGAAATCCGTCCGTATTTGTCATTTGTTATCGAATCGACTTAAAGCCAGATCGTCAAATTGGACGCTCTTCTCTCTGAAACGATTGTACTTATCGTCAGCCAAGCTAAGTCGCGTGCTGCGGTATGCGGAGACACTAAAAGCACCATAGTAGAAAACAGATGAAGCTTCTAAGTTGATGTAATAGCCAGTAAGAAGTACTCCAATTCAAGTTTTAGTTATCGATTATTGACTTTTTAGCTGGCTTTGGTTCCTTGGACATGAGCTAGTACCTTAAGATTCTGCATGAAAGGAGGCCTAACTGCAGAGTTGCACGGGAGAATGTGAAAAGTGTTCATATGTAGTAAAAACCTGAGAAATCGGTCCGTTTTCGTCATTTGTTATCGACTCGACTTAAAGCCAGATCTTCACATTGGCCGCTCTTCTCTCTGAAACGGTTGTACTTAGCGTCTGCAAAGCTATGACGTGTGCTGCGATATGCGGAGACACTAAAACCACCATAGTAAAACACAGATGAAGCCTCTAAGTTGATGTAATAGCCAGTAAGATATAGTACAATTCTAGTTTTAGGTATCGATTATTGACTTTTTAGCTGGCTTTGGTTCCTTGGACATGAGCTAGGACCTTAAGATCCTGCATGAAAGGAGGACTAGCAGCCGCGTTGCACGGGAGAATGTGAGAAGTGTTCATATGTAGTAAAAACCTAGAAATCCGTCCGTTTTTGTCATTTGTTATCGAATCGACTTAAAGCCAGATCGTCACATTGGTCGCTCTTCTCTCTGAAACGATTGTACTTATCGTCTGCAAAGCTATGTCGCGAGCTGCGGTATGCGGAGACGCTAAAAGCACCATAGTAGAACACAGATGAAGCTTCTAAGTTGATGTAATAGCCAGTAAGAAGTAGTACAATTCAAGTTTTAGGTATCGATTATTGACTTTTTAGCTGGCTTTGGTGCCTTGGACATGAGCTAGGACCTTAAGATTCTGCATGAAAGGAGGACTAGCAGCTGATTTGCACGGGAGAATGTGAAAAGTGTTCATATGTAGTAAAAACCCAAGAAATCCGTCCGTTTTCGTCATTTGTTATCGACTCGACTTAAAGCCAGATCTTCACATTGACCGCATTTCTGTCTAAAACGGTTGTACTTATCGTCTGCAAAGCTATGTTGCTTGCTGCGGTATGTGGAGACACTAAAAGCACCATAGTAGAACACATATGAAGCTTCTAAGTTGATGTAATAGCCAGTAAGATATAGTACAATTCAAGTTTCAGGTATCGATTATTGACTTTATAGCTGGCTCTGGAGACTTGGACATAGCTAGGACCTTAAGATTCTGCATGAAAGGAGGACTAGCAGCCGAGTTGCACGGGAGAATGTGAAAAGTGTTCATATGTAGTAAAAACCTGAGAAATCCATCCGTTTTCGTCATTTCTTATCGAATCGACTTAAAGCCAGATCGTCACATTGGCCGCTCTTCTCTCTGAAACGGTTGTACTTATCGTCTGCAAAGCTATGTCGCGTGCTGCGGTATGCGGAGACACTAAAAGCACCATAGTAGAACACAGATGAAGCTTCTAAGTTGATGTAATAGCCAGTAAGAAGTAGTACAATTCAAGTTTTAGGTATCGATTATTGGTTTTTAGCTGGCTTTGGCGCCTTGGACATGAGCTAGGACCTTAAGATTCTGCATGAAAGGAGGACTAGCAGCCGCGTTGCACGGGAGAATGTGAAAAGTGTTCATATGTAGTAAAAACCTTAGAAATCCGTCCGTTTTCGTCATTTGTTATCGAATCGACTTAAAGCCAGATCGCCACATTGGCCGCTCTTCTCTCTGAAACGGTTGTACTTATCGTCTGCAAAGCTATGTCGCGTGCTGCGGTATGCGGAGACACTAAAAGCACCATAGTAGAACACAGATGAAGGTTCTAAGTTGATGTAATAGCCAGTAAGAAGTAGACCAATTCAAATTTTAGGTATCGATTATTGACTTTTTAGCTGGCTTTGGTTCCTTGGACATGAGCTAGGAACTTAAGATTCTGCATGAAAGGAGGACTAGCTGCCGAGTTGCACGGGAGAATGTGAAAAGTGTTCATATGTAGTAAAAACCTGAGAAATCCGTCCGTTTTCGTCATTTGTTATCGACTCGACTTAAAGCCAGATCTTCACATCGGCCGCCCTTCTCTCTGAAACGGTCGTAATTATCGTCTGCAAAGCTATGTCTCGTGCTCCGGTATGCGGAGACACTAAAAGCACCATAGTAGAAAACAGATGAAGCTTCTAAGTTGATGTAATAGCCAGTAAGATATAGTACAATTCAAGTTTTAGGTATCGATTATTGACTTTTTAGCTGGCTTTGGTGCCTTGGACATGAGCTAGGACCTTAAGATTCTGCATGAAAGGAGGACTATCAGCCGAGTTGTACCGGAGAATGTGAAAAGTGTTCATATGTAGTAAAAACCTAGAAATCCGTCCGTTTTCGTCATTTGTTATCGAATCCACTTAAAGCCAGATCGTCATATTGGCCGCATTTATGTCTAAAACGGTTGTACTTATCGACTGCAAAGCTATGTTGCTTGCTGCGGTATGTGGAGACACTAAAAGCACCATAGTAGAACACATATGAAGCTTCTAAGTTGATGTAATAGCCAGTAAGATATAGTACAATTCAAGTTTCAGGTATCGATTATTGACTTTGTAGCTGGCTCTGGAGACTTGGACATAGCTAGGACCTTAAGATTCTGCATGAAAGGAGGACTAGCAGCCGAGTTGCACGGGAGAATGTGAAAAGTGTTCATATGTAGTAAAAACCTGAGAAATCCGTTCGTTTTCGTCATTTGTTATCGAATCGACTTAAAGCCAGATCGTCAAATTGGTCGCTCTTCTCTCTGAAACGGTTGTACTTATCGTCTGCAAAGCTATGTCGCGTGCTGCGGTATGCGGAGACACAAAAAGCACCATAGTAGAATACAGATGAAGCTTCTAAGTTGATGTAATAGCAAGTAAGAAGTAGTACAATTCTATGTTTTGGTACTGATTATTGACTTTTTAGCTGGCTTTGGTGCCTTGGATAAAAGCTAGGACCTTAAGATTCTGCATGAAAGGAGGACTAGAAGCAGAGTTGCACGGGACAATGTGAAAAGTGTTCATATGTAGTAAAAACCTGAGAAATCCGTCCGTTTTCGTCATTTGTTATCGAATCGACATAAAGCCAGATCGTCACATTGGCCGCTCTTCTCTCTGAAACGGTTGTACTTATCGTCTGCAAAGCTATGTCGCGTGCTGCGGTATGCGGAGACACTAAAAGGACCATAGTAGAACACAGATGAAGCCTCTAAGATGATGTAATTGCCAGTAAGAAGTAGTACAATTCAAGTTTTAGGTATCGATTATTGACTTTTTAGCTGGCTTTGGTGCCTTGGACATGAGCTAGGACCTTAAGATTCTGCATGAAATGAGGACTAGCAGCCGAGTTGCACGGGAGAGTGTGAAAAGTGTTCATTTGCAGTAAGAACCCGAAACATCCATCCGTTTACGTCATTTGTTATCGAATCGACTTGAAGCCAGATCGTCACATTGGCCGCTCTTCTCTCTGAAACGGTTGTACTTATCGTCTGCAAAGCTATGTCGCGTGCTGCGGTATGCGGAGACACTAAAAGCACCATAGTAGAACACAGATGAAGCTTCTAAGTTGATGTAATAGCCAGTAAGAAGTAGTACAATTCAAGTTTTAGGTATCGATTATTGGCTTTTTAGCCGGCTTTGGCGCCTTGGACATGAGCTAGGACCTTAAGATTCTGCATGAAAGGAGGACTAGCAGCCGCGTTGCACGGGAGAATGTGAAAAGTGTTCATATGTAGTAAAAACCTGAGAAATCCGTCCGTTTTCGTCATTTGTTATCGACACAACTTAAAGCCAGATTATCACATTGGCCGCTCTTCTCTCTGAAACGGTCGTAATTATCGTCTGCAAAGCTATGTCTCGTGCTCCAGTATGCGGAGACACTAAAAGCACCATAGTAGAAAACAGATGAAGCTTCTAAGTTGATGTAATAGCCAGTAAGATATAGTACAATTCAAGTTTTAGGTATCGATTATTGACTTTTTAGCTGGCTTTGGTGCCTTGGACATGAGCAAGGACCTTAAGATTCTGCATGAAAGGAGGACTAGCAGCCGAGTTGCACGGGAGAATGTGGAATGTGTTCATATGTAGTAAAAACCTAGAAATCCTTCCGTTTTCGTCATTTGTTATCGAATCGACTTAAAGCCAAATCGTCACATTGGCCGCTCTTCTCTCTGAAACGGTTGTACTTATCGTCTGAAAAGCGATGTCGCGTGCTGCGGTATGCGCAGACACTAAAAGCACCATAGTAGAAAACAGATGAAGCTTCTAAGTTGATGTAATAGCCAGTAAGAAGTAGTACAACTCAAGTTTTAGGTATCGATTATTGACTTTTTAGCTTGCTTTTGTGCCTTGGACATGAGCTAGGACCTTGATATTCAGCATGAAAGGAGGACTATCAGCCGAGTTGCACGGGAGAATGTGAAAAGTGTTCATATGCAGTAAAAACCCGAAAAATCCGTTCGTTATCCTCATTTTTTATCGAATCGACGTAAGGCCAGATCGTCACATTGGCCGCTCTTCTCTCTGAAATGATTGTACTTATCGTCTGCAAAGATATGACGTGTGCTGAGGTATGCGGAGACACTACAACCACCATAGTAAAACGCAGATGAAGCATCTAATTTAATGTAATAGCCAGTAAGATGTAGTACAATTCAAGTTTTAGGTATCGATTATGGACTTTTTAGCTGGCTTTGGTGACTTGGACATGAGCTAGGACCTTAAGAATCTGCATGAAAGGAGGACTAGCAGCCGAGTTGCACGGGAGAATGTGAAAAGTGTTCATATGTAGTAAAAACCTGAGAAATCCGTCCGTATTCGTCATTTGTTACCGAATCGACTTAAAGCCAGATCGTCACATTGTTCGCTCTTCTCTCTGATACGATTGTACTTATCGACTGCAAAGCTATGTCGCGTGCTGCGGTATCCGGAGACACTAAAAGCACCATAGTAGAACACAGATGAAGGTTCTAAGTTGATGTAATAGCCAGTAAGAAGTAGTCCAATTCAAGTTTTAGGTATCGATTATTGACTTTTTAGCTGGCTTTGGTGCCTTGGACATGAGCTAGGACCTTAAGATTCTGCATGAGCGGAGGACTAGCAGCAGAGTTGCACGGGACAATGTGAAAAGTGTTCATATGTAGTAAAAACCTAGAAATCCGTCCGTTTTCGTCATTTGTTATAGAATCGACTTAAAGCCAGATCGTCACATTGGCCGCTCTTCTCTCTGAAACGGTTGTACTTATCGTCTGCAAAGCTATGTCGCGTGCTGCGGTATGCGGAGACACTAAATGCACCATAGTAGAACACAGATGAAGCTTCTAAGTTGATGTAATAGCCAGTAAGAAGTAGTACAATTCAAGTTTTAGGTAGTGATTATTGACTTTTTATCTGGCTTTGGTGCCTTGGACATGAGCTAGGACGTTAAGTTCTGCATGAAAGGAGGACTAGCAGCCGTGTTGCACGGGACAATGTGAAAAGTGTTCATATGTAGTAAAAACCTGAGTAATCCGTCCGTTTTCGTCATTTGTTATCGAATCGACTTAAAAGCCAGATCGTCACATTGGCCGCTCTTCTCTCTGAAATGGTTGTACTTATCGTCTGCAAAGATATGACGTGTGCTGCGGTATGCGGAGTCACTAAAACCACCATAGTAAAACACAGATGAAGCATCTAATTTAATGTAATAGCCAGTAAGAAGTAGTACAATTCAAGTTTTAGGTATCGATTATGGACTTGTTAGCTGGCTTTGGTGCACTGGACATGAGCTAGGACCTTAAGAATCTGCATGAAACGAGAACTAGCAGCCGAGTTGCACGGGAGAATGTGAAAAGTGTTCATATGTAGTAAAAACCTGAGAAATCCGTCCGTATTCGTCATTTGTTACCGAATCGACTTAAAGCCAGATCGTCACATTGGCCGCTCTTCTCTCTGAAACGGTTGTACTTATCGTCTGCAAAGCTATGTCGCGTGCTGCGGTATGCGGAGACACTAAAAGCACCATAGTAGAACACAGATGAAGCTTCTAAGTTGATGTAATAGCCAGTAAGATATAGTACAATTCAAGTTTTAGGTATCGATTATTGACTTTTTAGCTGGCTTTGGTGCCTTGGACATGAGCTAGGACCTTAAGATTCTGCATGAAAGGAGGACTAGCAGCCCTGTTGCACGGGAGAATGTGGAATGTGTTCATATGTAGTAAAAACCTAGAAATCCTTCCGTTTTCGTCATTTGTTACCGAATCGACTTAAAGCCAGATCGTTACATTGGCCGCTCTTCTCTCTGAAACGGTTGTACTTATCGTCTGCAAAGCTATGTAGCATGCTGCAGTATGTGGAGACACTAAAAGCACCATAATAGAACACAGATGAAGCTTCTAAGTTGATGTAATAGCCAGTAAGAAGTAGTACAGTTCAAGTTTTAGGTATCGATTATTGACTTTTTAGGTGGCTTTGGTGCCTTGGACTTGAGCTAGGATCTTAAGATTCTGCATGAAAGGAGGACTAGCAGCCGAGTTGCACGGGAGAATGTGAAAAGTGTTCATATGCAGTAAAAACCCGAAAAATCCGTTCGTTATCGTCATTTTTTTATCGAATCGACATAAGGCCAGATCGTCACATTGGCCGCTCTTCTCTCTGAAATGGTTGTACTTATCGTATGCAAAGATATGACGTGTGCTGCGGTATGCGGAGACACTAAAACCACCATAGTAAAACACAGATGAAGCATCTAATTTAATGTAATAGCCAGTAAGAAGTAGTACAATTCAAGTTTTAGGTACCGATTATGGACTTTTTAGCTGGCTTTGGTGCCTTGGACATGAGCTAGGACCTTAAGAATCTGCATGAAAGGAGGACTAGCAGCCGAGTTGCACGGGAGAATGTGAAAAGTGTTCATATGTAGTAAAAACCTGAGAAATCCGTCCGTATTCGTCATATGTTACCGAATCGAATTAAAGCCATATCGTCACACTGGTCGCTCTTCTCTCTGAAACGATTGTACTTATCGACGGCAAAGCTCTGTCGCGTGCTGCGGTATCCGGAGACACTAAAAGCACCATAGTAGAACCCAGATGAAGGTTCTAAGTTGATGTAATAGCCAGTAAGAAGTAGTCCAATTCAAGTTTTACGTATCGATTATTGACTTTTTAGCTGGCTTTGGTGCCTTGGACATGAGCTAGGACCTTAAGATTCTGCATGAAAGGAGGACTAGCAGCAGAGTTGCACGGGACAATGTGAAAAGTGTTCATATGTAGTAAAAACCTAGAAATCCGTTCGTTTTCGTCATTTGTTATCGAATCGACTTAAAGCCAGATCGTCACATTGGTCGCTCTTCTCTCTAAAACGATTGTACTTATCGTCTGCAAAGCTATGTCGCGTGCTGCGGTATGCGGAGACACTAAAAGCACCATAGTAGAACACAGATGAAGCTTCTAAGTTGATGTAATAGCCAGTAAGAAGTAGACCAATTCAAGTTTTAGGTATCGATTATTGACTTTTTAGCTGGCTTTGGTTCCTTGGACATGAGCTAGGACCTTAAGATTCTGCATGAAAGGAGGACTAGCTGCCGAGTTACACGGGAGAATGTGAAAAGTGTTCATATGTAGTAAAAACCTGAGAAATCAGTCCGTTTTCGTCATTTGTTATCTACTCGACTTAAAGCCAGATCTTCACATTGGCCGCTATTCTCTCTGAAACGGTTGTACTTATCGTCTGCAAAGCTATGTCGCGTGCTGCGGTATGCGGAGACACTAAAAGCACCATAGTAGAAAACAGATGAAGCTTCTAAGTTGATGTAATAGCCAGTAAGATATAGTACAATTCAAGTTTTAGGTTACGATTATTGACTTTTTAGCTGGCTTTGGTGCCTTGGACATGAGCTAGGACCTTAAGGTTCTGCATGAAAGGAGGACTAGCAGCCGAGTTGCATGGGAGAATGTGGAATGTGTTCATATGTAGTAAAAACCTAGAAATTCGTCCGTTTTCGTCATTTGTTACCGAATCGACTTAAAGCCAGATCGTCACATTGGCCGCTCTTCTCTCTGAAACGTTTGTACTTATCGTCTGCAAAGCTATGTCGCGTGCGGCGGTATGCGGAGACACAAAAAGCACCATAGTAGAACACAGATGAAGCTTCTAAGTTGATGTAATAGCCAGTAAGAAGTAGACCAATTCAAGTTTTAGGTATCGATTATTGACTTTTTAGGGGGCTTTGGTTCCTTGGACATGAGCTAGGACCTTAAGATTCTGCATGAAAGGAGGACTAGCAGCCGAGTTGCATGGGAGAATGTGGAATGTGTTCATAAGTAGTAAAAACCTAGAAATCCGTCCGTTTTCGTCATTTGTTACCGAATCGACTTAAAGCCAGATCGTCACATTGGCCGCTCTTCTCTCTGAAACGGTTGTACTTATCGTCTGCAAAGCTATGTCGCGTGCTGCGGTATGCGGAGACACTAAATGCACCATAGTAGAAAACAGATGAAGCTTCTAAGTTGATGTAATAGCCAGTAAGAAGTAGTACAATTCAAGTTTTAGGTAGTGATTATTGACTTTTTATCTGGCTTTGGTGCCTTGGACATGAGCTAGGACGTTAAGATTCTGCATGAAAGGAGGACTAGCAGCTGAGTTGCACGGACTATGTGAAAAGTGTTCATATGTAGTAAAAACCTGAGTAATCCGTCCGTTTTCGTCATTTGTTATCGACTCAACTTAAAGCCAGATCATCACATTCGCCGCTCTTCTCTCTGAAACGGTCGTAATTATCGTCTGCAAAGCTATGTCTCGTGCTCCAGTATGCGGAGACACTAAAAGCACCATAGTAGAAAACAGATGAAGCTTCTAAGTTGATGTAATAGCCAGTAAGATATAGTACAATTCAAGTTTTAGGTATCGATTATTGACTTTTTAGCTGGCTTTGGTGCCTTGGACATGAGCTAGGACCTTAAGATTCTGCATGAAAGGAGGACTATCAGCCGAGTTGCACGGGAGAATGTGGAATGTGTTCATATGTAGTAAAAACCTAAAAATCCTTTCGTTTTCGTCATTTGTTATCGAATCGACTTAAAGCCAGATCGTCACATTGGCCGCTCTTCTCTCTGAAACGGTTGTACTTATCGTCTGCAAAGCTATGTCGCGTGCTGCGGTATGCGCAGACACTAAAAGCACCATAGTAGAAAACAGATGAAGCTTCTAAGTTGATGTAATAGCCAGTAAGAAGTAGTACAACTCAAGTTTTAGGTATCGATAATTGACTTTTTAGCTTGCTTTTGTGCCTTGGACATGAGCTAGGATCTTGATATTCTGCATGAAAGGAGGACTATCAGCCGAGTTGCACGGGTGAATGTGAAAAGTGTTCACATGTAGCAAAAACATTAGAAAACCGTCCGTTTTCGTCATTTGTTACCGAATCGACTTAAAGCCAGATCGTCACATTGGCCGCTCTTCTCTCTGAAACGGTTGTACTTATCGTCTGCAAAGCTATGTCGCGTGCTGCGGTATGCGGAGACACTAAAAGTACCATAGTAGAACACAGATGAAGCTTCTAAGTTGATGTAATACCCAGTAAGAAGTAGTACAATTCAAGTTTTAGGTATCGATTATTGACTTTTTAGGTGGCTTTGGTGCCTTGGACTTGAGCTAGGACCTTAAGATTCTGCATGAAAGGAGGACTAGCAGCCGAGTTGCAGGGGAGAATGTGAAAAGTGTTGATATGCAGTAAAAATCCGAAAAATCCGTTCGTTATCGTCATTTTTTTATCGAATCGACATAAGGCCAGATCGTCACATTGGCCGCTCTTCTCTCTGAAATGGTTGTACTTATCGTCTGCAAAGATATGACGTGTGCTGCGGTATGCGGAGACACTAAAACCACCATAGTAAAACACAGATGAAGCATCTAATTTAATGTAATAGCCAGTAAGAAGTAGTACAATTCAAGTTTTAGGTATCGATTATGGACTTGTTAGCTGGCTTTGGTGCCTTGGACATGAGCTAGGACCTTAAGAATCTGCATGAAAGGAGGACTAGCAGCCGAGTTGCACGGGAGAATGTGAAAGTGTTCATATGTAGTAAAAACCTGAGAAATCCGTCCGTATTCGTCATTTGTTACCGAATCGAATTAAAGCCAGATCGTCACATTGGTCGCTCTTCTCTCTGAAACGATTGTACTTATCGACTGCAAAGCTCTGTCGTGTGCTGCGGTATCCGGTGACACTAAAAGCACCATAGTAGAACACAGATGAAGGTTCTAAGTTGATGTAATAGCCAGTAAGAAGTAGCCCAATTCAAGTTTTAGGTATCGATTATTGACTTTTTAGTTGGCTTTGGTGCCTTGGACATGAGCTAGGACCTTAAGATTCTGCATGAAAGGAGGACTAGCAGCAGAGTTGCACGGGACAATGTGAAAAGTGTTCATATGTAGTAAAAACCTAGAAATCCGTCCGTTTTCGTCATTTGTTATCGAATCGACTTAAAGCCAGATCGTCACTTTGGTCGCTCTTCTCTCTGAAACGATTGTACTTATCGTCTGCAAAGCTATGTCGCGTGCTGCGGTATGCGGAGACACTAAAAGCACCATAGTAGAACACAGATGAAGGTTCTAAGTTGATGTAATAGCCAGTAAGAAGTAGAACAATTCAAGTTTTAGGTATCGATTATTGACTTTTTAGCTGGCTTTGGTTCCTTGGACATGAGCTAGGACCTTAAGATTCTGCATGAAAGGAGGACTAGCTGCCGAGTTGCACGGGAGAATGTGAAAAGTGTTCATATGTAGTAAAAACCTGAGAAAGCCGTCCGTTTTCGTCATTTGTTATTGACTCGAATTAAAGCCAGATCTTCACATTGGCCGCTCTTCTCTCTGAAACGGTCCTAATTATCGTCTGCAAAGCTATGTCTCGTGCTCCGGTATGCGGAGACACTAAAAGCACCATAGTAGAAAACAGATGAATCTTCTAAGTTGATGTAATAGCCAGTAAGATATAGTACAATTCAAGTTTTAGGTTTCGATTATTGACTTTTTAGCTGGCTTTGGTGCCTTGGACATGAGCTAGGACCTTAAGATTCTGCATGAAAGGAGGACTAGCAGCCGAGTTGCATGGGAGAATGTGGAATGTGTTCATATGTAGTAAAAACCATGAAATCCGTCCGTTTTTGTCATTTGTTATCGAATCGACTTAAAGCCAGATCGTCACATTGGCCGCTCTTCTCTCTGAAACGGTTGTACTTATCGTCTGCAAAGCTACGTCGCGTGCTAAGGTATGCGGAAACACTAAAAGATCCATAGTAGAACACAGATGAAGCTTCTAAGTTGATGTAATAGCCAGTAAGAAGTAGCACAATTCAAGTTTTAGGTATCGATTATTGACTTTTTAGCTGGCTTTAGTGCCTTGGACATGGGCTAGGACCTTAAGATTCTGCATGAAAGGAGGACTATCAGCCGAGTTGTACGGGAGAATGTGAAAAGTGTTCATATGTAGTAAAAACCTAGAAATCCGTCCGTTTTCGTCATTTGTTATCGAATCGACGTCAAGCCAGATTGTCACATTGGCCGCATTTATGTCTAAAACGATTGTACTTATCGTCTGCAAAGCTATGTCGCGTGCTGCGGTATGCGGAGACACTAAAAGCATCATAGTAGAACACAGATGAAGCTTCTAAGTTGACGTAATAGATAGTAAGAAGTAGTAAAATTCAAGTTTTAGGTATCGATTATTGACTTTATAGCTATCTTTGGTGCCTTGGACATGAGCTACGACCTAAAGATTCTGCATGAAAGGAGGACTAGCAGCCGAGTTGCACGGGAGAATGTGAAAAGTGTTCATATGTAGTAAAAACCTGATAAATCCGTCCGTTTTCGTCATTTGTTATCGACTCGACTTAAAGCCAGATCTTCACATTGGCCGCTCTTCTCTCTGAAACGGTTGTACTTATCGTCTGCAAAGCTATGTCGCGTGCTGCGGTATGCGGAGACACTAAATGCACCATAGTAGAACACAGATGAAGCTTCTAAGTTGATGTAATAGCCAGTAAGAAGTAGTACAATTCAAGTTTTAGGTAGTGATTATTGACTTTTTATCTGGCTTTGGTGCCTTGGACATGAGCTAGGACGTTAAGATTCTGCATGAAAGGAGGACTAGCAGCTGAGTTGCACGGGACAATGTGGAAAGTGTTCATATGTAGTAAAAACCTGAGTAATCCGTCCGTTTTCGTCATTTGTTATCGAATCGACTTAAAGCCAGATCGTCACATTGGCCGCTCTTCTCTCTGAAACGGTCGTAATTATAGTCTGCAAAGCTATGTCTCGTGCTCCAGTATGCGGAGACACTAAAAGCACCATAGTAGAAAGTAGATGAAGCTTCTAAGTTGATGTAATAGCCAGTAAGATATAGTACAATTCAAGTTTTAGGTATCGATTATTGAATTTTTAGCTGGCTTTGGTGCCTTGGACATGAGCTAGGACCTTAAGATTCTGCATGAAAGGAGGACTAGCAGCCGAGTTGCACGGGAGAATGTGGAATGTGTTCATATGTAGTAAAAACCTAGAAATCCTTCCGTTTTCGTCATTTGTTATCGAATCGACTTAAAGCCAGATCGTCACACTGTCCGCTCTTCTCTCTGAAACGGTTGTACTTATCGTCTGCAAAGCTATGTCGCGTGCTGCGGTATGCGCAGACACTAAAAGCACCATAGTAGAAAACAGATGAAGCTTCTAAGTTGATGTAATAGCCAGTAAGAAGTAGTACAACTCAAGTTTTAGGTATCGATAATTGACTTTTTAGCTTGCTTTTGTGCCTTGGACATGAGCTAGGACCTTGATATTCTGCATGAAAGGAGGACTATCAGCCGAGTTGCACGGGTGAATGTGAAAAGTGTTCACATGTAGCAAAAACATTAGAAATCCGTCCGTTTTCGTCATTTGTTATCGAATCGACTTAAAGCCAAATCGTTACATTGGCCGCTCTTCTCTCTGAAACGGTTGTACTTATCGTCTGCAAAGCTATGTAGCGTGCTGCGGTATGCGGAGACACTAAAGGCACCATAGTAGAACACAGATGAAGCTTCTAAGTTGATGTAATAGCCAGAAAGAAGTAGTCCAATTCAAGTTTTAGGTATCGATTATTGACTTTTTAGCTGGCTTTGGTTCCTTGGACATGAGCAAGGACCTTAAGATTCTGCATGAAAGGAGCCCTAGCTGCAGAGTTGCACGGGAGAATGTGAAAAGTGTTCATATGTAGTACAAACCTAGAAATCCGTCCGTTTTCGTCATTTGTTACCGAATCGACATAAAGCCAGATCGTCACATTGGCCGCTCTTCTCTCTGAAACGGTTGTACTTATCGTCTGCAAAGCTATGTCGCGTGCTGCGGTATGCGGATAAACTAAATTCACCATAGTAGAAAACAGATGAAGCTTCTAAGTTGATGTAATAGCCAGTAAGATATAGTACAATTCAAGTTTTAGGTTTCGATTATTGACTTTTTAGCTGGCTTTGGTGCCTTGGACATGAGCTAGGACCTTAAGATTCTGCATGAAAGGAGGACTAGCAGCCGAGTTGCACAGGAGATTGTGGAATGTGTTCATATGTAGTAAAAACCTAGAAATCCGTCCGTTTTCGTCATTTGTTACCGAATCGACTTAAAGCCAGATCGTCACATTGGCCGCTCTTCTCTCTGAAACGGTTGTACTTATCGTCTGCAAAGCTATGTCGCGTGCTGCGGTATGCGGAGACACTAAAATCACCATAGTAGAACACAGATGAAGCTTCTAAGTTGATGTAATAGCCAGTAAGAAGTAGTACAATTCAAGTTTTAGGTATCGATTATTGACTTTTTAGGTGGCTTTGGTGCCTTGGACTTGAGCTAGGATCTTAAGATTCTGCATGAAAGGAGGACTAGCAGCCGAGTTGCACGGGAGAATGTGAAAAGTGTTCATATGCAGTAAAAACCCGAAAAATCCGTTCGTTATCGTCATTTTTTTATCGAATCGACATAAGGCCAGATCGTCACATTGGCCGCTCTTCTCTCTGAAATGGTTGTACTTATCGTATGCAAAGATATGACGTGTGCTGCGGTATGCGGAGACACTAAAACCACCATAGTAAAACACAGATGAAGCATCTAATTTAATGTAATAGCCAGTAAGAAGTAGTACAATTCAAGTTTTAGGTATCGATTATGGACTTTTTAGCTGGCTTTGGTGCCTTGGACATGAGCTAGGACCATAAGAATCTGCATGAAAGGAGGACTAGCAGCCGAGTTGCATGGGAGAATGTGGAATGTGTTCATATGTAGTAAAAACCTGAGAAATCCGTCCGTATTCGTCATTTGTTACCGAATCGAATTAAAGCCAGATCGTCACATTGGTCGCTCTTCTCTCTGAAACGATTGTACTTATCGACTGCAAAGCTCTGTCGCGTGCTGCGGTATCCGGAGACACTAAAAGCACCATAGTAGAACACAGATGAAGGTTCTAAGTTGATGTAAAAGCCAGTAAGAAGTAGTCCAATTCAAGTTTTAGGTATCGATTATTGACTTTTTAGCTGGCTTTGGTGCCTTGGACATGAGCTAGGACCTTAAGATTCTGCATGAAAGGAGGACTAGCAGCAGAGTTGCACGGGACAATGTAAAAGGTGTTCATATGTAGTAAAAACCTAGAAATCCGTCCGTTTTCGTCATTTGTTATCGAATCGACTTAAAGCCAGATCGTCACATTGGTCGCTCTTCTCTCTGAAACGATTGTACTTATCGTCTGCAAAGCTATGTCGCGTGCTGCGCTATGCGGAGACACTAAAAGCACCATAGTAGAACACAGATGAAGGTTCTAAGTTGATGTAATGGCCAGTAAGAAGTAGACCAATTCAAGTTTTAGGTATCGATTATTGACTTTTTAGCTGGCTTTGGTTCCTTGGACATGGGCTAGGACCTTAAGATTCTGCATGAAAGGAGGACTAGCTGCCGAGTTGCACGGGAGAATGTTAAAAGTGTCCATATGTAGTAAAACCTGAGAAATCAGTCCGGTTTCGTCATTTGTTATCGACTCGACTTAAAGCCAGATCTTCACATTGGCCGCTCTTCTCTCTGAAACGGTCCTAATTACCGTCTGCAAAGCTATGTCTCGTGCTCCGGTATGCGGAGACACTAAAAGCACCATAGTAGAAAACAGATGAAGCTTCTAAGTTGATGTAATAGCCAGTAAGATATAGTACAATTCAAGTTTTAGGTTTCGATTATTGACTTGTTAGCTGGCTTTGGTGCCTTGGACATGAGCTAGGACCTTAAGATTCTGCATGAAAGGAGGACTAGCAGCCGAGTTGCATGGGAGAATGTGGAATGTGTTCATATGTAGTAAAAACCTAGAAATCCGTCCGTTTTCGTCATTTGTTACCGAATCGACTTAAAGCCAGATCGTCACATTGGCCGCTCTTCTCCCTGAAACGGTTGTACTTATCGTCTGCAAAGCTATGTCGCGTGCTGCGGTATGCGAAGACACTAAAAGCACCATAGTAGAACACAGATGAAGCTTCTAAGTTGATGTAATAGCCAGTAAGAAGTAGACCAATTCAAGTTTTAGGTATCGATTATTGACTTTTTAGGGGGCTTTGGTTCCTTGGACATGAGCTAGGACCTTAAGATTCTGCATGAAAGGAGGACTAGCAGCCGAGTTGCATGGGAGAATGTGGAATGTGTTCATATGTAGTAAAAACCTAGAAATCCGTCAGTTTTCGTCATTTGTTACCGAATCGACTTAAAGCCAGATCGTCACATTGGCCGCTCTTCTCTCTGAAACGGTTGTACTTATCGTCTGCAAAGCTATGTCGCGTGCTGCGGTATGCGGAGACACTAAATGCACCATAGTAGAACACAGATGAAGCTTCTAAGTTGATGTAATAGCCAGTAAGAAGTAGTACAATTCAAGTTTTAGGTAGTGATTATTGACTTTTTATCTGGCTTTGGTGCCTTGGACTTGAGCTAGCATCTTAAGATTCTGCATGAAAGGAGGACTAGCAGCTGAGTTGCACGGGACAATGTGAAAAGTGTTCATATGTAGTAAAAACCTGAGTAATCCGTTTGTTTTCGTCATTTGTTATCGAATCGACTTAAAAGCCAGATCGTCACATTGGCCGCTCTTCTCTCTGAAACGGTTGTACTTATCGTCTGCAAAGCTATGTCGCATGCTGCGGTATGCGGAGACTCTCAAAGCACTATAGTAGAACACAGATGAAGCTTCTAAGTTGATGTAATAGCCAGTAAGAAGTAGTACAATTTAAGTTTTAGGTATCGATTATTGACTTTTTAGCTGGCTTTGGTGCCTTGGACATGAGCTAGGACCTTAAGATTCTGCATGAAAGGAGAACTAGCACCGGAGTTGCACGGGAGAATGTGAAAACTGTACATATGTAGTAAAAACCTGAGAAATCCGTCCGTTTTCGTCATTTGTTATCGACTCAACTTAAAGCCAGATCATCACATTGGCCGCTCTTCTCTCTGAAACGGTCGTAATTATCGTCTGCAAAGCTATGTCTCGTGCTCCAGTATGCGGAGACACTAAAAGAACCATAGTAGAAAACAGATGAAGCTTCTAAGTTGATGTAATAGCCAGTAAGGTATAGTATAATTCAAGTTTTAGGTATCGATTACTGACTTTTTAGCTGGCTTTGGTGCCTTGGACATGAGCTAGGACCTTAAGATTCTGCATGAAAGGAGGACTAGCAGCTGAGTTGCACGGGAGAATGTGGAATGTGTTCATATGTAGTAAAAACCTAAAAATCCTTCCGTTTTCGTCATTTGTTATCGAATCGACTTAAAGCCAGATCGTCACATTGGCCGCTCTTCTCTCTGAAACGGTTGTACTTATCGTCTGCAAAGCTATGTCGCGTGCTGCGGTATGTGGAGACACTAAAAGCACCATAGTAGAAAACAGATGAAGCTTCTAAGTTGACGTAATAGCCAGTAAGAAGTAGTACAACTCAAGTTTTAGGTATCGATAATTGACTTTTTAGCTTGCTTTTGTGCCTTGGACATGAGCTAGGACC
The DNA here is from genome assembly GCF_023897955.1 of Schistocerca gregaria. Lineage (NCBI taxonomy): Eukaryota > Metazoa > Arthropoda > Insecta > Orthoptera > Acrididae > Schistocerca > Schistocerca gregaria. The sequence continues at coordinate 497,529 of NW_026061801.1, read as the reverse complement.
TTGATATTCTGCATGAAAGGAGGACTATCAGCCGAGTTGCATGGGTGAATGTGAAAAGTGTTCACATGTAGCAAAAACATTAGAAATCCGTCCGTTTTCGTCATTTGTTACCGAATCGACTTAAAGCCAGATCGTCACATTGGCCGCTCTTCCCTCTGAAACGGTTGTACTTATCGCCTGCAAAGCTATGTCGTGTGCTGCGGTATGCGGAGACACTAAAAGCACCATAGTAGAACACAGATGAAGCTTCTAAGTTGATGTAATAGCCAGTAAGAAGTAGTACAATTCAAGTTTTAGGTATTGATTATTGACTTTTTAGGTGGCTTTGGTGCCTTGGACTTGAGCTAGGACCTTAAGATTCTGCATGAAAGGAGGACTAGCACCGGAGTTGCACGGGAGAATGTGAAAACTGTACATATGTAGTAAAAACCTGAGAAATCCGTCCGTTTTCGTCATTTGTTATCGACTCAACTTAAAGCCAGATCATCACATTGGCCGCTCTTCTCTCTGAAATGGTTGTACTTATCGTATGCAAAGATATGACGTGTGCTGCGGTATGCGGAGACACTAAAACCACCATAGTAAAACACAGATGAAGCATCTAATTTAATGTAATAGCCAGTAAGAAGTAGTACAATTCAAGTTTTAGGTTTCGATTATGGACTTTTTAGCTGGCTTTGGTGCCTTGGACATGAGCTAGGACCTTAAGAATCTGCATGAAAGGAGGACTAGCAGCCGAGTTGCATGGGAGAATGTGGAATGTGTTCATATGTAGTAAAAACCTGAGAAATCCGTCCGTATTCGTCATTTGTTACCGAATCGAATTAAAGCCAGATCGTCACATTGGTCGCTCTTCTCTCTGAAACGATTGTACTTATCGACTGCAAAGCTCTGTCGCGTGCTGCGGTATCCGGAGACACTAAAAGCACCATAGTAGAACACAGATGAAGGTTCTAAGTTGATGTAAAAGCCAGTAAGAAGTAGTCCAATTCAAGTTTTAGGTATCGATTATTGACTTTTTAGCTGGCTTTGGTGCCTTGGACATGAGCTAGGACCTTAAGATTCTGCATGAAAGGAGGACTAGCAGCAGAGTTGCACGGGACAATGTAAAAGGTGTTCATATGTAGTAAAAACCTAGAAATCCGTCCGTTTTCGTCATTTGTTATCGAATCGACTTAAAGCCAGATCGTCACATTGGTCGCTCTTCTCTCTGAAACGATTGTACTTATCGTCTGCAAAGCTATGTCGCGTGCTGCGGTATGCGGAGACACTAAAAGCACCATAGTAGAACACAGATGAAGGTTCTAAGTTGATGTAATGGCCAGTAAGAAGTAGACCAATTCAAGTTTTAGGTATCGATTATTGACTTTTTAGCTGGCTTTGGTTCCTTGGACATGGGCTAGGACCTTAAGATTCTGCATGAAAGGAGGACTAGCTGCCGAGTTGCACGGGAGAATGTGAAAAGTGTCCATATGTAGTAAAACCTGAGAAATCAGTCCGTTTTCGTCATTTGTTATCGACTCGACTTAAAGCCAGATCTTCACATTGGCCGCTCTTCTCTCTGAAACGGTCCTAATTACCGTCTGCAAAGCTATGTCTCGTGCTCCGGTATGCGGAGACACTAAAAGCACCATAGTAGAAAACAGATGAAGCTTCTAAGTTGATGTAATAGCCAATAAGATATAGTACAATTCAAGTTTTAGGTTTCGATTATTGACTTGTTAGCTGGCTTTGGTGCCTTGGACATGAGCTAGGACCTTAAGATTCTGCATGAAAGGAGGACTAGCAGCCGAGTTGCATGGGAGAATGTGGAATGTGTTCATATGTAGTAAAAACCTAGAAATCCGTCCGTTTTCGTCATTTGTTACCGAATCGACTTAAAGCCAGATCGTCACATTGGCCGCTCTTCTCCCTGAAACGGTTGTACTTATCGTCTGCAAAGCTATGTCGCGTGCTGCGGTATGCGAAGACACTAAAAGCACCATAGTAGAACACAGATGAAGCTTCTAAGTTGATGTAATAGCCAGTAAGAAGTAGACCAATTCAAGTTTTAGGTATCGATTATTGACTTTTTAGGGGGCTTTGGTTCCTTGGACATGAGCTAGGACCTTAAGATTCTGCATGAAAGGAGGACTAGCAGCCGAGTTGCATGGGAGAATGTGGAATGTGTTCATATGTAGTAAAAACCTAGAAATCCGTCAGTTTTCGTCATTTGTTACCGAATCGACTTAAAGCCAGATCGTCACATTGGCCGCTCTTCTCTCTGAAACGGTTGTACTTATCGTCTGCAAAGCTATGTCGCGTGCTGCGGTATGCGGAGACACTAAATGCACCATAGTAGAACACAGATGAAGCTTCTAAGTTGATGTAATAGCCAGTAAGAAGTAGTACAATTCAAGTTTTAGGTAGTGATTATTGACTTTTTATCTGGCTTTGGTGCCTTGGACTTGAGCTAGCATCTTAAGATTCTGCATGAAAGGAGGACTAGCAGCTGAGTTGCACGGGACAATGTGAAAAGTGTTCATATGTAGTAAAAACCTGAGTAATCCGTTTGTTTTCGTCATTTGTTATCGAATCGACTTAAAAGCCAGATCGTCACATTGGCCGCTCTTCTCTCTGAAACGGTTGTACTTATCGTCTGCAAAGCTATGTCGCATGCTGCGGTATGCGGAGACTCTCAAAGCACTATAGTAGAACACAGATGAAGCTTCTAAGTTGATGTAATAGCCAGTAAGAAGTAGTACAATTTAAGTTTTAGGTATCGATTATTGACTTTTTAGCTGGCTTTGGTGCCTTGGACATGAGCTAGGACCTTAAGATTCTGCATGAAAGGAGAACTAGCACCGGAGTTGCACGGGAGAATGTGAAAACTGTACATATGTAGTAAAAACCTGAGAAATCCGTCCGTTTTCGTCATTTGTTATCGACTCAACTTAAAGCCAGATCATCACATTGGCCGCTCTTCTCTCTGAAACGGTCGTAATTATCGTCTGCAAAGCTATGTCTCGTGCTCCAGTATGCGGAGACACTAAAAGAACCATAGTAGAAAACAGATGAAGCTTCTAAGTTGATGTAATAGCCAGTAAGGTATAGTATAATTCAAGTTTTAGGTATCGATTATTGACTTTTTAGCTGGCTTTGGTGCCTTGGACATGAGCTAGGACCTTAAGATTCTGCATGAAAGGAGGACTAGCAGCTGAGTTGCACGGGAGAATGTGGAATGTGTTCATATGTAGTAAAAACCTAAAAATCCTTCCGTTTTCGTCATTTGTTATCGAATCGACTTAAAGCCAGATCGTCACATTGGCCGCTCTTCTCTCTGAAACGGTTGTACTTATCGTCTGCAAAGCTATGTCGCGTGCTGCGGTATGCGGAGACACTAAAAGCACCATAGTAGAAAACAGATGAAGCTTCTAAGTTGATGTAATAGCCAGTAAGAAGTAGTACAACTCAAGTTTTAGGTATCGATAATTGACTTTTTAGCTTGCTTTTGTGCCTTGGACATGAGCTAGGACCTTGATATTCTGCATGAAAGGAGGACTATCAGCCGAGTTGCATGGGTGAATGTGAAAAGTGTTCACATGTAGCAAAAACATTAGAAATCCGTCCGTTTTCGTCATTTGTTACCGAATCGACTTAAAGCCAGATCGTCACATTGGCCGCTCTTCCCTCTGAAACGGTTGTACTTATCGCCTGCAAAGCTATGTCGTGTGCTGCGGTATGCGGAGACACTAAAAGCACCATAGTAGAACACAGATGAAGCTTCTAAGTTGATGTAATAGCCAGTAAGAAGTAGTACAATTCAAGTTTTAGGTATTGATTATTGACTTTTTAGGTGGCTTTGGTGCCTTGGACTTGAGCTAGGACCTTAAGATTCTGCATGAAAGGAGGACTAGCAGCCGAGTTGCACGGGAGAATGTGAAAAGTGTTCATATGCAGTAAAAGCCCGAAAAATCCGTTCGTTATCGTCATTTTTTTATCGAATCGACATAAGGCCAGATCGTCACATTGGCCGCTCTTCTCTCTGAAATGGTTGTACTTATCGTCTGCAAAGATATGACGTGTGCTGCGGTATGCGGAGACACTACAACCACCATAGTAAAACACAGATGAAGCATCTAATTTAATGTAATAGCCGGTAAGAAGTAGTACAATTCAAGTTTTAGGTATCGATTATGGACTTTTTAGCTGGCTTTGGTGCCTTGGACATGAGCTAGGACCTTAAGAATCTGCATGAAAGGAGGACTAGCAGCCGAGTTGCACGGGAGAATGTGAAAAGTGTTCATATGTAGTAAAAACCTGAGAAATCCGTCCGTATTCGTCATTTGTTACCGAATCGACTTAAAGCCAGATCGTCACATTGGTCGCTCTTCTCTCTGAAACGATTGTACTTATCGACTGCAAAGCTCTGTCGCGTGCTGCGGTATCCGGAGACACTAAAAGCACCATAGTAGAACACAGATGAAGGTTTTAAGTTGATGTAATAGCCAGTAAGAAGTAGTCCAATTCAAGTTTTAGGTATCGATTATTGACTTTTTAGCTGGCTTTGGTGCCTTGGACATGAGCTAGGACCTTAAGATTCTGCATGAAAGGAGGACTAGCAGCAGATTTGCACGGGACAATGTGAAAAGTGGTCATATGTAGTAAAAACCTAGAAATACGTCCGTTTTCGTCATTTGTTATCGACTCGACTTAAAGCCAGATCTTCACATTGGCCGCTCTTCTCTCTGAAACGGTCCTAATTATCGTCTGCAAAGCTATGACGTGTGCTGCGGTATGCGGAGACACTAAAACCACCATAGTAAAACACAGATGAAGCTTCTAAGTTGATGTAATAGCCAGTAAGGTATAGTACAATTCTAGTTTTAGGTATCGATTATTGACTTTTTAGCTGGCTTTGGTGCCTTGGACATGAGCTAGGACGTTAAGATTCTGCATGAAAGGAGGACTAGCAGCCGCGTTGCACGGGAGAATGTGAGAAGTGTTCATATGTAGTAAAAACCTGAGAAATCCGTCCTTTTTCGTCATTTGTTATCGAATCGACTTAAAGCCAGAATGTCACATTGGCCGCTCTTCTCTCTGAAACGGTTGTACTTATCGTCTGCAAAGCTATGACGTGTACTGCGGTATGCGGAGACACTAAAACCACAATAGTAAAACACAGATGAAGCATCTAATTTAATGTAATAGCCAGTAAGAAGTAGTCCAATTCAAGTTTTAGGTATCGATTATTAATTTCTTAGCTGGCTTTGGTGCCTTGGACATGAGCTAGGACCTTAACATTCTGCATGAAAGGAGGACTAGCAGCTGAGTTGCACGGGAGAATGTGAAAAGTGTTCATATGCAGGAAAAACCCGAAAAATCCGTTCGTTATCGTTATTCGTTATCGAATCGACTTAAAGCCAGATCGTCACATTGGTCGCTCTTCTCTCTGAAACGATTGTACTTATCGACTGCATCGCTATGTCGCGTGCTGCGGTATGCGGAGACACTAAAAGCACCATAGTAGAACACAGATGAAGCTTCTAAGTTGATGTAATAGCCAGTAAGAAGTAGTACAATTCAAGTTTTAGGTATCGATTATTGACTTTTTAGCTGGCTTTGGTGCTATGGACATGAGCTAGGACCTTAAGATTCTGCATGAAAGGAGAACTAGCAGCCGAGTTGCACGGGAGTATGTGAAAAGTGTTCATATGTAGTAAAAATCTGAGAAATCCGTCCGTTTTCGTCATTTGTTACAAATCGACCTAAAGCCAGAATGTCACACTGGCCGCTCTTCTCTCTGAAACGGTTGTACTTATCGTCTGCAAAGCTAAGACGTGTGCTGCGGTATGGGGAGACACTAAAACCACCATAGTAAAACACAGATGAAGCATCTAATTTATTGTAATAGCTAGTAAGAAGTAGTACAATTCAAGTTTTAGGTATCGATAATGGACTTTTTAGTTGGCTTTGGTGCCTTGGACATAAGCTAGGACCTTAAGAATCTGCATGAAAGGAGGACCAGCAGCCGAGTTGCACGGGAGAATGTGAAAAGTGTTCATATGTAGTAAAAAAATGAGAAATCCGTCCGTTTTCGTCATTTGTTATCGAATCGACTTAAAGCCAGATCGTCACATTGGTCGCTCTTCTCTCTGAAACGATTGTACTTATCGTCTGCAAAGCTATGTCGCGTGCTGCGGTATGCGGAGAAACTAAAAGCACCATAGTAGAACACAGATGAATCTTCTAAGTTGATGTAATAGCCAGTTAGAAGTAGTACAATTCAAGTTTTAGGTATCGATTATTGACTTTTTAGCTGGCTTTGATGCCTTGGGCATGAGCTAGGACCTTAAGATTCTGCATGAAAGGAGAACTAGCAGCCGAGTTGCACGGGAGAATGTGAAAAGTGTTCACATGTAGTAAAAACCTGAGAAATCCGTCCGTTTTCGTCATTTGTTATCGAATCGACTTAAAGCCAAATCGTCACATTGGCCTCTCTTCTCTCTGAAACGGTTGTACTTATCGTCTGCAAAGCTATGTCGCGTGCTGCGGTATGTGGAAATACTAAAAGGACCATAGCAGAACACAGATGAAGCTTCTATGTTGATGTAATAGCCAGTAAGAAGTAGTACAATTCAAGCATTAGGTATCGATTATTGACTTTTTAGCTGGCTTTGGTGCGGTTGGACATGCGCTAGGACCTTAAGATTCTGCATGAAAAGAGAACTAGCAGCCGAGTTGCACGGCAGAATGTGAAAAGTGTTCATATGTAGTAAAAACCTGAGAAATCCGTCCGTTTTCGTCATTTGTTATCGAATCGACTTAAAACCAGAATGTCACACTTGCCGCTCTTCTCTCTGAAACGGTTGTACTTATCGTCTGCAAAGCTAAGACGTGTGCTGCGGTATGCGGAGACACTAAAACCACCATAGTGAAACACAGATGAAGCATCTAATTTAATGTAATAGCCAGTAAGAAGTAGTACAATTCAAGTTTTAGGTATCGATTATTGACTTTTTAGCTGGCTTTGGTTCCTTGGACATGAGCTAGGACCTTAAGATTCTGCATGAAAGGAGGACTAGCTGCCGAGTTGCACGGGAGAATGTGAAAAGTGTTCATATGTAGTAAAAACCTAGAAATCCGTCCGTTTTCGTCATTTGTTATCGAATCGACTTAAAGCCAGATCGTCACATTGGCCGCATTTCTGTCTAAAACGGTTGTACTTATCGTCTGCAAAGCTATGTCGCGTGCTGCGGTATGCGGAGACACTTAAAGCACCATAGTAGAACACAGATGAAGCTTCTAAGATGATGTAATAGCCAGTAAGAAGTAGTACAATTCAAGTTTTAGGTATCGATTATTGACTTTTTAGCTGGCTTTGGTGCCTTGGACATGAGCTAGGACCTTAAGAATCTGCATGAAAGGAGGACTAGCAGCTGAGTTGCACGGGAGAATGTGAAAAGTGTTCATATGCAGTAAAAACCCGAAAAATCCGTATGTTATCGTAATTTGTTATCGAATCGACTTAAAGCCAGATCGTCACATTGGCCGCTCTTCTCTCTGAAATGGTTGTACTTACAGTCTGCAATGCTATGTCGTGTGCTGTGTTTTGCGGAGACTCTAAAACCAACATAGTAAAACACAGATGAAGCATCTAATTAAATGTAATATCCTGTAAGAAGTAGTACAATTCAAGTTTTAGGTATCGATTATGGACTTTTTAGCTGGCTTTGGCGCCTTGGACATGAGCTAGGACCTTAAGAATCTGCATGAAAGGAGGACTGGCAGCCGAGTTGCACGGGAGAATGTGAAAAGTGTTCATATGTATTAAAAACCTGAGAAATCCGTCCGTATTCGTCATTTGTTATCGAATCGACTTTAAACCAGATCGTCACATTGGTCGCTCTTCTCTCTGAAACGATTGTACTTATCGTCTGCAAAGCTATGTCGCGTGCTGCGGTATGCGGAGACACTATTAGCACCATAGTAGAACACAGATGAAGGTTCTAAGTTGATGTAATAGCCAGTAAGAAGTAGTCCAATTCAAGTTTTATTTATCGATTATTAACTTTTTAGCTGGCTTTGGTGCCTTGGACATGAGGTAGGACCTTAAGATTCTGCATGAAAGGAGGACTAGCAGCCGAGTTGCACTGGAGAATGTGAAAAGTGTTCATATGTAGTAAAAACCTGAGAAATCCGTCCGTTTTCGTCATTTGTTATCGAATCGAATTAAAGGCAGTTCGACACATTGGCCTCTCTTCTCTCTGAAACGGTTGTACTTATCGTCTGCAAAGCTATGACGTGTGTTGCGGTATGCGGGGACACTAAAAGCACCATAGTAGAACACACATGAAGCTTCTAAGAAGGTGTAATAGCCAGTAAGAAGTAGTACAATTCAAGTTTTATTTATGGATTATTGATTTTTTACCCTTCTTTGTTGCCTTCAACATGAGCTAGGAACTTAAGATTTTGCATGAAAGGAGGACTAGCAGCCGAGTTGCACGGGAGAATGTGAAAAGTGTTCATATGTATTAAAAACCTGAGAAATCCGTCCGTTTTCGTCATTTGTTATCGAATCGACTTGAAGCCAGATCGTCACATTGGCCGCACTTCAGTCTGAAACGGTTACATTTATCGTCTGCAAAGCTATGTCTCGTGCTGCGGTATGCGGAGACACTAAAAGCACCATAGTAGAACACAGATGAAGCTTCTATGTTGATGCAATAGCAAGTGAGAAGTAGTACAATTCACGTTTGAGGTATCGATTATTGACTTTTTAGCTGGCTTTGGTTCCTTGGACATGAGCTAGGACCTTAAGATTCTGCATGAAAGGAGGACTAGCTGCCGAGTTGCACGGGAGAATGTGAAAAGTGTTCATATGTAGTAAAAACCTGAGAATACCGTCCGTTTTCGTCATTTGTTATCGAATCGACTTGAAGCCAAATCGTCACATTGGCCTCTCTTCTCTCTGAAACGGTTGTACTTATCGTCTGCAAAGCTATGTCGCGTGCTGCGGTATGTGGAGACACTAAAACCACCATAGTAAAACACAGATGAAGCATCTAATTAAATGTAATAGCCTGTAAGAAGTAGTACAATTCAAGTTTTAGGTATCGATTATGGACTTTTTAGCTGGCTTTGGCGCCTTGGACATGAGCTAGGACCTTAAGAATCTGCATGAAAGGAGGACTGGCAGCCGAGTTGCACGGGAGAATGTGAAAAGTGTTCATATGTAGTAAAAACCTGAGAAATCCGTCCGTATTCGTCATTTGTTATCGAATCGACTTAAAGCCAGATCGTCACATTGGTCGCTCTTCTCTCTGAATCGATTGTACTTATCGTCTGCAAAGCTATGTCGCGTGCTACGGTATGCGGAGACACTAAAAGCACCATAGTAGAACACAGATGAAGGTTCTAAGTTGATGTAATAGCCAGTAAGAAGTAGTCCAATTCAAGTTTTAGGTATCGATTATTGACTTTTTAGCTGGCTTTGGTGCCTTGGACATGAGCTAGGACTTTAAGATTCTGCATGAAAGGAGGACTAGCAGCCGAGTTGCACTGGAGAATGTGAAAAGTGTTCATATGTAGTAAAAGCCTGAGAAATCCGTCCGTTTTTGTCATTTGTTATCGAATCGACTTAAAGCTAGATTGTCACATTGTCCGCTCTTCTGTCTGAAACAGTTACATTTATCGTCTGCAAAGCTATGTCGCGTGCTGCGGTATGCGGAGACACTAGAAGCACCGTAGTAGAACACTGATGAAGTTTCTAAGTTGATGTAATAGCCAGTAAGAAGTAGTACAATTCAAGCTTTAGTTATCGATTATTGACTTTTTACCCTTCTTTGGTGCCTTGGATATGTGCTAGGACCTTACGATTTTGCATGAAGGGAGGTCTAGCAGCCACGTTCCATGGGGGAATGTGAAACGTGTTCATATGTAGTGAAAACTTGAGATATCAGCCCGTTTCGTCTTTTGCTATCGAATCAACTTAATGCCAGATTGTCATATTGGCCGCTCTTTCCTCTGAAACGGTTCCATTTATCGTGTGCAAACCTATGTCGCGAGCTGCGCTATGAGGAGACACTAAAAGCACCATAACAGAACACAGAAGAAATTTCTAAGTTGATGTGTTAGAACACAGAAGAAGCATCTAAGTTGATGTGAAAGCCAGCACGTAGCAGTACAATTTAAGTTTTAGTTATCGATTATTGCCTTTTTAGACGGCTTTGGTGAATGGACATGAGCTCGGAGCTTGAGATTTTGCAGGGAGGGAAGTATAGCTGCCGCGTTGCATGGGGGAATGTGAAAAGTGTTCATATGTAGTGAAAACCGGAGAAATCCGCCCGTTTTCGTCATTTGTTATCGAATCGACTTAAAGCCAGATCGTCACATTGGCCGCGTTTCTGTCTAAAACGGTTGTACTTATCGTCTGCAAAGCTATATCGCGTGCTGCGGTATGCGGAGACACTATTAGCACCATAGTAGAACACAGATGAAGGTTCTAAGTTGATGTAATAGCCAGTAAGATGAAGTACAATTCAAGTTTTAGGTATCGATTATTGACTTTTTAGCTGGCTTTGGTTCCTTGGACATGAGCTAGGACCTTAAGTTTCTGCATGTAAGGAGAACTAGCAGCCGAGTTGCACGGGAGAATGTGAAAAGTGTTCATATGTAGTAAAAACCTGAGAAATCCGTCCGTTTTCGTCATTTGTTATCGAATCGACTTAAAGCCAAATCGTCACATTGGCCTCTCTTCTCTCTGAAACGGTTGTACTTATCGTCTGCAAAGCTATGTCGCGTGCTGCGGTATGTGGAGACACTAAAACCACCATAGTAAAACACAGATGAAGCATCTAATTAAATGTAATAGCCTGTGAGAAGTAGTACAATTCAAGTTTTAGGTATCGATTATGGACTTTTTAGCTGGCTTTGGCGCCTTGGACATGAGCTAGGACCTTAAGAATCTGCATGAAAGGAGGACTGGCAGCCGAGTTGCACGGGAGAATGTGAAAAGTGTTCATATGTAGTAAAAACCTGAGAAATCCGTCCGTATTCGTCATTTGTTATAGAATCGACTTAAAGCCAGATCGTCACATTGGTCGCTCTTCTCTCTGAAATGGTTGTACTTATCGTCTGCAATACTATGACGTGTGCTGCGGTATGCGGAGACACTAAAACCACCATAGTAAAACACAGATGAAGCATCTAATTAAATGTAATAGCCTGTAAGAAGTAGTACAATTCAAGTTTTAGGTATCGATTATAGACTTTTTAGCTGGCTTTGGCGCCTTGGACATGAGCTAGGACCTTAAGAATCTGCATGAAAGGAGGACTGGCAGCCGAGTTGCACGGGATAATGTGAAAAGTGTTCATATGTAGTAAAAACCTGAGAAATCCGTCCGTATTCGTCATTTGTTATCGAATCGTCTTAAAGCCAGATCGTCACATTGGTCGCTCTTCTCTCTGAATCGATTGTACTTATCGTCTGCAAAGCTATGTCGCGTGCTGCGGTATGCGGAGATACTAAAAGCACCATAGTAGAACACAGATGAAGGTTCTAAGTTGATGTAATAGCCAGTAAGAAGTAGTCCAATTCAAGTTTTAGGTATCGATTATTGACTTTTTAGCTGGCTTTGGTGCCTTGGACATGTGCTAGGACTTTAAGATTCTGCATGAAAGGAGGACTAGCAGCCGAGTTGCACTGGAGAATGTGAAAAGTGTTCATATGTAGTAAAAACCTAGAAATCCGTCCGTATTCGTCATTTGTTATCGAATCGACTTGAAGCCAGATCGTCACATTGGCCGCACTTCAGTCTGAAACGGTTACATTTGTCATGTGCATTGGACATGAGCTAGGACCTGAAGATTTTGCATGAAGGGAATTCTAGCAGCCACGTTGCACGGGGTGATGTGAAAAGTTTCGTATGTAGTAAAAGCTGAGAAATCCGCCCGTTTTCGTTATTTGCTATCGAATCGACTTAATGCCAGATCTTCATATTGGCCGCTCTTCTCTCTTAAACAGTTACATTTATCGTGTGCAAAGCTATCGCACCTGCTGCGGAATGCCTAGACACTAAAAGCACCATAATAGAACATAGGAGAAGCATCTAAGTTGATGTGATAGCCAGTACGAAGCCGTACATTTCAAGTTTTAGTTATCGATTATTGACTTTTTAGACGGCTTTGGCGCCTTGGACATGAGCTAGTACCTTAAGATTTTGCATCAAGGTAGGTATAGTAGCTGCGTTGCACAGGGGAATGTGGAAAGTGTTCATATGTAGTGAAAACCTGAGAAATCTGCCCGTTTTCGTCATTTGCTATCGAATCGACTTAATGCCAGATCGTCATATTGACGGTTCTTCTCTCTGAAATGGTTACATTTATCGTGTGCAATGCTATGTCGCGTGCTGCGGTATGTGGAGATACGAAAAGCACCATAATATAATACAAAAGAAGCATCTAAGTTGATGTGATAGAAAGTACGAAGCAGTATAATTCAAGTTTTAGTTATCGATTATTGAATTTTTAGACGATTCTGGTGCATTGGACATGAGCTAGGACCTTACGACCCTGCATGAAGGGAGGTATAACACCCGCGTTGCACGCGAGAATGTGAAAAGTGTTTATATGTAGTGAAAACCTGAGAAATCCGCCCGTTTTCGTCATTTGCTATCGAATCGACTTAATGCCAGATCGTCACATTGGCCTGTATTCTCTCTGAAACGGTTACATTTATCGTGTGCAAACCTATGTCGCGAGCTGCGGAATGCCTGAACACTAAAAGCACCATAATAGAACACAGAAGAAGCATCTATGTTGATGTGATAGAAAGTACTTAGCCGTACATTTCAAGTTTTAGTTATCGATTGTTCACTTTTTAGACGGCTTTGGTGCCTTGGACATGAGCTAGTACCTTAAGATTTTGTAAGAAGGTAGGTATAGCAGCCGCGTTGCACAGGGGAATGTGAAAAGTGTTCATATGTAGTGAAAACCTGAGAAATCTGCCCGTTTTCGTCATTTGCTATCTAATCGACTTAATGCCAGATCGTCATATTGACGGTTCTTCTCTCTGAAATGGTTACATTTATCATGTGCAATGCTATGTCGCGTGCTGCGGTATGTGGAGACACGAAAAGCACCATAATATAATACAAAAGAAGCACCTAAGTTAATGTGATAGCCGGTACGAAGCAGTACAATTCAAATTTCAGTTATCGATTATTGCCTTTTTTAGACGGCTTTGGTGCCTTGGACATGAGCTAGGACCTTCAGATTTTGCAGGAAGAGAGGTCTAGCAGCCGCGTTGCATGGGAGAATGTGAAAAGTGTTGATATGTAGTGAAAACTTGTGAAATCCGCCCGTTTTCGTTATTTGCTATCGATTCGACTTAATGCCAGATCGTCATCTTGGCCGCTGTTCTCTCTGAAATGGTTACATTTATCGTGTGCAAAGCTATGTCGCGTGCTGCGGTATGTGGAAACAGTATAAGCACCATAATATAATACAAAAGAAGCATCTAAGTTGATGTGATAGCCAGTACGAAGCAGTACAATTCAAGTTTTAGTTATCGATTATTGCCTTTTTTAGACGGCCTTGGTGCCTTGGACATGAGCTAGGACCTTACGATTTTGCATGAACGGAGGTCTAGCAGCCACGTTGCAAGAGAGAATGTGAAAAGTGTTCATATGTTGTAAAAACCTGAGAAATCCGCCCGTTTTCGTTATTTGCTATCGAATCGACCTAATGCCAGAACGTCATATTGGCCGTTCTTCTCTCTGAAACGGCTACATTTATCGTGTGCAAAGCTATGTCGCGTGCTGCGGTATGCGGAGACACTAAAAACTGCATAATAGAACACACAAGAAACTACTAAGTTGATGTGATAGCCAGTACGAAGCAGTGCAATTCAAGTTTTTGTTATCGAATATTGACTTTTTAGACGGCTTTGGTGCCGTGGGCATGAGCTAGGACCTTAAGATTTTGCAGGGAGGGAGGTCTAGCCGCCGCGTTGCATGGGGGAATGTTAAAAGTGTTCATATGTAGTGAAAACCGGAGAAATCCGCCCGCTTTCGTCATTTGCTATAGAATCGACTTAATGCCAGATCGTCATATTGACGGTTCTTCTCTCTGCAATGGTTACATTTATCGTGTGCATTGCTATGTCGCGTGCTGCGGTATGTGGAGACACGAAAAGCACCATAATATAATACAAAAGAAGCACCTAAGTTAATGTGATAGCCAGTACGAAGCAGTACAATTCAAGTTTTAGTTATCGATTATTGACTTTTTAGACGGCTTTGGTGCCTTGGACATGAGCTAGTACCTTAAGATTTTGTAAGAAGGTAGGTATAGCAGCCGCGTTGCACAGGGGAATGTGAAAAGTGTTCATATGTAGTGAAAACCTGAGAAATCTGCCCGTTTTCGTATTTTGCTATCGAATCGACTTAATGCCAGATCGTCATATTGACGGTTCTTCTCTCTGCAATGGTTACATTTATCGTGTGCATTGCTATGTCGCGTGCTGCGGTATGTGGAGACACGAAAAGCACCATAATATAATACAAAAGAAGCACCTAAGTTAATGTGATAGCCAGTACGAAGCAGTACAATTCAAGTTTCAGCTATCGATTATTGCCTTTTTTAGTCGGCTTTGGTGCCGTGGGCATGAGCTAGGACCTTAAGATTTTGCAGGGAGGGAGGTCTAGCCGCCGCGTTGCATGGGGGAATGTGAAAAGTGTTCATATGTAGTGAAAACCGGAGAAATCCGCCTGCTTTCGTCATTTGCTATAGAATCGACTTAATGCCAGATCGTCATATTGGCCGCTTTTCTCTCTGAAACGGTTACATTTATCGTGTGCAAAGCTATGTCGCGTGCTGCGGTATGAGGAGACACTAAAAGCACCATAACAGAACACAGAAGAATTTTCTAAGTTGATGTGATAGAACACAGAAGAAGCTTCTAAGTTGATGTGAAAGCCAGCACGTAGCAGTACAATTCAAGTTTTGGTTATCGATTATTGAGTTTTTAGACGGCTTTGGTGAATCGAACATGATCTAAGACCTTAAGATTTGGCATGAAGGGAATTCTAGCAGCCACGTTGCACGGGGTGATGTGAAAAGTTTCGTATGTAGTGAAAAGCTGAGAAATCCGCCCGTTTTCGTTATTTGCTATCGAATCGACCTAATGCCAGATCTTCATATTGGCCGCTCTTCTCTCTTGAACGGTTACATTTATCGTGTGCGAAGCTATCTCGCCTGCTGCGGAGTGCCTAGACACTAAAAGCACCATAATGGAACATAGGAGAAGCATCTAAGTTGATGTGATAGCCAGTACGAAGCTGTACATTTCAAGTTTTAGTTATCGATTGTTGACTTTTTAGACGGCTTTGGTGCCTTGGACATGAGCTAGTACCTTAACATTTTGTAAGAAGGTAGGTATAGCAGCCGCGTTGCACAGGGGAATGTGAAAAGTGTTCATATGTAGTGAAAACCTGAGAAATCGGCCCGTTTTCGTCATTTGCTATCGAATCGACTTAATGCGAGATCGTCATATTGACGGTTCTTCTCTCTGAAATGGTTACATTTATCGTGTGCAATGCTATGTCGCGTGATGCGGTATGTGGAGACACGAAAAGCACCATAATATAACACAAAAGAAGCACCTAAGTTAATGTGATAGCCAGTACGAAGCAGTACAATTCAAATTTCAGTTATCGATTATTGCCTTTTTTAGACGGCTTTGGTGCCTTGGACATGAGCTACGACCTTCAGACTTTGCAGGAAGGGCGGTCTAGCAGCCGCGTTGCATGGGAGAATGTGAAAAGTGTTGATATGTAGTGAAAAATTGTGAAATCCGCCCGTTTTCGTTGCTATCGATTCGACTTAATGCCAGATCGTCATCTTGGCCGCTGTTCTCTCTGAAATGGTTACATTTATCGTGTGCAAAGCTATGTCGCGTGCTGCGGTATGCGGAGACACTAAAAACTGCATAATAGAACACACAAGAAACTACTAAGTTGATGTGATAGCCAGTACGAAGCAGTGCAATTCAAGTTTTAGTTATCGATTATTGACTTTTTAGACGGCTTTTGTGCATTGGACATGAGCTAGGACCTGAAGATTATGCATGAAGGAAGGTCTAGCAGCCACGTTGCACGATAGAATGTGAAAAGTGTTCATATGTTGTAAAAACCTGAGGAATTCGCCCGTTTTCTTTATTTGCTATCGAATCGACTTAATGCCAGATCGTCATATTGGACGCTCTTCTCTATGAAACGGTTACATTTATCGCGTGCAAAGTTATGTCGCGTGCTGCGGTATGAGGAGACACTAAAAGCACCATAATAGAACACAGAAGAAGCATCTAAGTTGATGTGATAGAAAGTACTTAGCCGTACAATTCAAGTTTTAGTTATCGATTATTGACTTGTCAGACGGCTTTGGTGCCTTGAACAAGAGCTGTGACCTTAAGATTTTGCATGAAGGGAGGTCTAGCAGCCACGTTGCACGAGAGAATGTGAAAAGTATTCATATGTAGTAAAAACCTGAGAAATCCGACCGTTTTCGTCATTTGCTATGGAATCGACGTAATGCCAGACCGTCATACCGGCCGCTCTTCTCCCTGAAACGTCTACATTTATCGTGTAAAAAACTATGTCGCGAGCTGCGGAATGTCTAGACACCAAAAGCGCAATAATAGAACACAGACGAAGCTTCTAAGTGGATGTGATAGCCAGTACGAAGCAGTACAATTCAAGTTTTACTTATCGATTATTGACTCTTCACACGGCATTGGTGCCTTGGACATGAGCAAAGAAATTCAGATTTTGCAGGAATGGAGGTCTCGCAGACGCGTTGCACGGGGGAATGTGAAAGTGGTCATATGTAGTAAAACCTGAGAAATCCGACCGTTTTCGTTATTTGCTATCGAATCGACTTAATGCCACATCGTCATATTGGCCGCTCTTCTCTCTGAAACAGTTACATTTATCGTGTGCAAAGCAATGTTTCGTGCTAAGGTAAGCGGAGACACTAAAAACACCATAATAGAACACACATGAAGCTTCTAAGTTGATGTGATAGCCATTACGAAGCAGTAGATTTCAAGTTTTAGTTATCCATTATTGACTTTTTATATGGCTTTGGTGCCTTGGACATGAGCTAGGACCATAAGAATTTGCAGGAAGGGAGGTCTAGCAGCTGCGTTGCACGGGGGAATTTGAAAAGTGTTCAAATACAGTAAAAACCTGAGATATCCGCCTATGTTTCGTCATTTGCTATCGAATCGACTTAACGCCAGATCGTCATAGTGCCCGCTATTCTCTCTGAAATGATTACGTTTATCGTGTGCAAAGCTATGTCGCGTGCTGCGGTATGCGGAGACACTAAAAGCACCATAACAGAACACAGAAGAAGCTTCTATGATGACATGATATCCAGTACGAAGCAGTACAATTCAAGTTTCAGTTATCGATTATTGACTTTTAAGAAGGCTTTGTTTCCTTTGACATAAGCGTCGACCTTAAGATATTGCATGAAGGGAGATCTAGGAGCTGCGTTGCATGGGGGAATGTGAAATGTGTTCATATGTAGTGAAAACCTGAGAGATCCGCCCGTTTTCGTCACTTGCTATCGAATCGACTTAATGCCAGATCGTCATATTGGCCGCTCTTCTCTCTGAATCGGTTACATTTATCGTGTGCAAAGCAAGGTCTCGCACTGCGGTATGCGGAGACACTAAACGCACCATAATAGATCACAGAAGAAGCTTCTCAGTTGATGTGATAGACAGTACGAAGCAGTACAGTTCAAGTTTTAGTTATCGATTATTGACTTTTTAGACTGCTTTGGTGCCTTGGACATGAGCTAGGACCTTACGATTTTGAATGAAGGGAGGTCTAACAGCCGCGTTGCACTGGAGACCGTGAAAAGTTTTCATATGCAAAAAAAACCTGAAAAATCCGCCCGTTTTCGTCATTTGCTATCGAATCGACTAAATGCCAGATCGTCATATTGCCCGCTCTTCTCTCTGAAACGGTTACATTTATCGTGTGTAACGCTATGTCGCGTGCTGCGGTATGCGGAGACACTAAACGCACCATAACAGAACACAAAAGAAGCTTCTAAATTGGTGTGATAGCCAGTCCGAAGCAGTACATTTCAAGTTTCAGTTATCGATTATTGACTTTTTAAACGGCTTTGGTGCCTTGGACATGAGCTAGGACCTTAAGATTTTGCATAAAGGTAGGTCTAGTAGCCGCGTTGCACTGTGGAATGTGAAAACTGTTCATACGTTGTGAAAACCTGAGAAATCCGCCAGTTTTCGTCATTTGCTATCGAATCGACTTAATGCCAGATCGTCATATTGGCCGGTATTCTCTCTGAAACGGTTACATTTATCGTGTGCAAAGCAATGCCGCTGCTGTGGTATGCGGAGACACTAAAAGCACCATAATAGAACACAGAAGAAGCTTCTAAGTTGATGAGATAGTCAGTACTAAGCAGTAATATTGAAGTTTTAGCTATCGATTATTGACTTTTCAGACGATTTTGGTGACTTGGGCATGAGCTAGGACCTTACGACCTTGCATGACGGGAGGTTTAGCAACCGCGTTGGACGGGGGAATGTGAAAAGTGTTCATATGTAGTGTAAACGTGAGAAATCCGCCCGTTTTCGTCATTTGCTATCGAATCGACTTAATGCCAGATCGCCATATTGGCAGCTCTTCACTCTGAAACGGTTACATTTATCGTGTGCAAAGCTATGTCGTGTGCTGTGGAATACGGAGACACTAGAAGCACTATAATAGAACACAGAAAAAGCTTCTAGGTTGATGTGATCGCCAGTACGAAGCAGTACAATTCAAGATTTAGTTACAGATTATTGACTTTTTAGACGATTTTGGTGCCATGTACATGCGCTAGGACCTTACGACCTTGCATGAAAGGAGTCTAGCAGCCGCGTTGCACGGGGGAATGTGAAAAGTGTTCATATGTAGTGAAATCCAGAGAAATCCGCTCGTTTTCGTCATTTGCTATCGAATCGACTTAATGCCAGATCGTCATATTGGCCGCTCTTCTCTCTGAAATGTTTACATTTCTCGTGTGCAAAGCTATGAAAGCTATGTCGCGTGCTGCGGTATGCGGAGACACTAAAAGCACGATAATAGAAAACATAAGAAGCTTCTAAGATGGTGTGATAGCCAAAACGAAGCAGTACAATTCAATTTTTAGCTATCGATTGTTGACTTTTTAGACGGCTTTGGTGCCTTGGACATGAGCTTGGACGTTAAGATTTTGCATGAGGGAGTTCTAGCACCGGTCTTTCACGGGGGAATGTGAAATGTGTTCATATGTAGTGAAAACCTGAGAAATCCCCCCGTTTTGGTCATTTGCTATCGAATCGACTTCATGCCATATCGTCATATTGGACGCTCTTCTCTCGGAAACGATTATTTTTTTCGTGTGCAAAGCTATGTCGCGTGCTGTGGTTGCGGAGGCACTAGAAGCACCATAATAGAACACAGAAGAAGCTTCTAGGTTGATGTGATAGCCAGTACGAAGCAGTACAATTCAAGATTTAGTTATCGATTATTGACTTTTTAGACGATATTTGTAACTTGGACATGCGCTGGGACCTTAAGACCTTGCATGAAAGCAGTCTAGCTGCCACGTTGGTCGGGGGAATGTGAAAAGTGTTCGAATGTAGTGAAATCCTGAGAAATCCACTCGTTTTCGTCATTTGCTATCGAATCGACTTAATGCCAGATCGTCATATTTGCCGCTCTTCTCTCTTAAACGGTTACATTTATCGTGTGCAAAGCTATGTCGCGTGCTGCGGTATGCGGAGACACTAAAGGCATCATAATAGAACACAGAAGAAGCTTCTAAGTTGAAGTGATAGCCAGTACGAAGCAGTCCAATTCCAGTTTTAGTTAACGATTATTTACTTTTTAGACGGCTTTGGTGCCTTGGACATGAGCTAGGACCTTATGATTTTGCATGAAGGGAGTTCAAGCAGCCGCGTTGGATGGGGGTATGTGAAAAGTGTTCATATGTAGTGTAAACGTGAGAAATCCGTCCTTTTTCGTCATTTGCTATCGAATCGACTTAATGCCAGATCGTCATATTGGCAGCTCTTCACTCTGAAACGGTTACATTTATCGTGTGAAAAGCTATGTCGCGTGATGTGGTATGCGGAGACACTAGAAGCACCATAATAGAACACAGAAAAAGCTTCTAGGTTGATGTGATCGCCAGTACGAAGCAGTAAAATTGAAGATTTTGATACAGATTATTGACTTATTAGAAGATTTTGGTGCCATGTACATGCGCTAGGACCTTACGACCTTGCATGAAAGGAGTCTAGCAGCCGCGTTGCACGGGTGAATGTGAAAAGTGTTCACATGTAGTGAAATCCTGAGAAATCGGCTCGTTTTCGTCATTTGCTATCGAATCGACTTAATGCCAGATCGTCATATTGGCCGCTCTTCTCTCTAAAACGGTTACATTTATCGAGTGCAAAGCTATGTCGCGTGCTGCGGTATGCGGAGACACTAAGAGAACCATAATAGAACACAGAAGAAGCTTCTAAGTTGATGTGATAGCCAGTAAGAAGCAGTACAATTCAAGTTTTAGTTATCGATTATTGACTTTTTAGATGGCTTTGGTGCCTTGGACATGAGCTGGGACCATAAGATTTTGCATGTAGGAGTTATAGCAGCCGCGTTGCACGGGGGAATGTGAAATGTGTTCATATGTAGTGAATACCTGAGAAATCCGCCCGTTTTCCTCATTTGCTATCGAATCGACTTAATGCCAGATCGTCATATTGCACGCTCTTCGCTTTGAAACGGTTACATTTATCGTCTGCAAAGCAATGTCGCGTGCTGCGGTATGCGGAGACACTAAAAGCACCATAATAGAACACAGAAGAAGCATCTAAGTTGATGTGATAGCTAGTATGAAGCAGTACAAATTAAGTTTTAGATATCGATTATTGAATTTTTAGACGGTTTTGGTGCCTTGGACATGAGCTAGGACATTACGATTTTGCATGAATGGAGGTCTAGCATCCGCGTTCCACGGGTGAATGTGAAATGTGTTCATATGTAGTGAAATTCTGTGAAATCCGCCCGTTTTCGTCATTTGCTATCGAATCGACTTAATGCCAGATCGTCATATTGGCCGGAATTCTCTCTGAAACGGTTACATTTGTCGTGTGCAAAGCTATGTCGCGTGCTGCGGTATGCGGAGACACTAAAAGCTCCATAATAGAACACAGAATAAGCTTCTAAGTTGAAGTGATAGAAAGTACGCAGCAGTACAATTCAAGTTTTAGGTATCGATTATTACCTTTTTAGACGGCTTCGGTGCCTTGGACATGATCCAGGACCTTAAGATTTTGCATGAAGCGAGTTCTAGCAACCGCGTTGCACGGGGGAATGTGAAAAGTGTTCATATGTAGTGGAAACATGAGAAATCCGCCATTTTCGTCATTTGCTATCGAATCGACTTTTGCCAGATCGTCATATTTGCCGCTCTTCTCTATGAAACGGTTACAATTATCGTGTGCAAAGCTATGTCGCGTGCTGCGGAATGCGGAGACACTACAAGCACCATAGTAGAACACAGAAGAAGCTTCTAAGTTGACGTAATAGCCAGTAAGAAGCCGTAAAATAATTCTTTTAGCTATCGATTATTGACATTTTAGTCGGCTTTGGTGCACTGGACATTAGCTAGAATATTAAGATTTTGCATGACGGAGTTCTAGCAGCCGCGTTGCACGGGGGAATGTGCAAAGTGTTCATATGTAGTAAAAACCGAGAAATCCGCCGATTACGTCATTTGCTATCGAATCGACTTTTGTCAGATCGTCATACTGGCCGCTCTTCTCTCTGAAACGGTTACATTTATCGTGTGAAAAGTATGTCGCGTGCTGCGGTATGCGTAGACAATAAAAGCACCATAATAGAACAGAGAAGATGTTTCTAAGTTGGTGTGATAGCCAAAACGAAGCAGTACAAATCTAGTTTAAGTCATCGATTATTCACTTTATAGACGGCTTTGGTGCTTTGGACATGAGCTAGGACCTTAAGATTTTGCATGAAGGGAGGTCTAGCAGCCGCGTTGCACGGGGTAATGTGAAAAGTGTTCATATGTAGTGAAAACCTGACAAATCCGCCCGTTTTCGTCATTTGCTATCGAATCGACTTAGTGCCAGATCGACATATTACCCGCAATTATCTCTGAATCCGTTACATTTATGGTGTGCAAAGCTATGTTGCGTGCTGCGGTATGCGTAGCTACAAAAAGAACCATAATAGAACACAGAGGAAGCTTCTATGTTGATGTGATAGCCAGTACGAAGCGGTACAATTCAGGTTTTAGTTATCGATTATTGACTTCTTAGACGGCTTTGGTGCCTTGGACATGAGCTAGGACCTTAAGATTTTGCATGAGGGAGTTCTAGCAGCCACGTTGCACGGGGGAATGTGAAAAGTGTTCATATGTAGTGAAAACCTGAGAAAACCGCCGATATCGTCATTTGCTGTCGAATCGACTTAACGCCAAATCGTCATATTGGCCGCTCTTCTCTCTGAAACGGT
Organism: Schistocerca gregaria; assembly: GCF_023897955.1. NCBI lineage: Eukaryota > Metazoa > Arthropoda > Insecta > Orthoptera > Acrididae > Schistocerca > Schistocerca gregaria. Next base: position 474,940 of record NW_026061801.1, on the reverse strand, counting down.
TACATTTATCGTGTTCAAAGCTACGTCGCGTGCTGCGGTATGCGTAGACACTAAAAGCAACATAATAGAACACAGAAGAAGTTTCTAAGTTGATGTAATAGCCAGTACGAAGCAGTATAATTCAAGTTTTAGTTATCGATTATTGACTTTTTAGACGGCCTTGGTTCCTTTGAGATGAGCTAGGACCTTAAGATATTGCATAAAGGGATGACTAAGAGAAGCGATGCACGGGTGAATGTGAAAATTGTTCATATGTAGAGAAAACCTGAGATAACCGAGCGTTTTCGTAATTTGCTATCGAATCCACTTAATTTCAGATCGTCATATTGCCCGCTATTCTCTCTGAAACCGTCACATGTATCGTGTACAAAGCTATGTCGCGTGCTGCGGTATGGAGAGACACTAAAAGCACCATAATAGAACACAGAAGATGCTTCTAAGTTGATGTGATAGCCAGTAAGAATCAGTGCAATTCAGGTTTTAGTTATCGATTATTGACTTCTTAGACGGCTTTTGTGCCTTGGACATGAGATAGGACCTTAAGATTTTGCATGAAGGGAGGTCTAGCAGCCGCATTGCACGGGGGAATGTGAAAAGTGTTCATATGTTGGTAAACCCTAGAAATCCGCCCGTTTTCGTCATTTGCTATGGAATCGACTTTTGCCAGATCGTCATATTGGCCGCTCTTTTCTCTGAAACGGTTACATTTATCGTGTGCAAAGCTAAGTAGCGTGTTGCGGTATGCGGAGACACTAAAAGCACCATAATAGAACACAGAAGAAGCTTCTAGGTTGATGTGATAGCCAGTACGTAGCAGTACAATTCAAGTTTTAGTTATCGATTATTGACTGTTTATACGGCTTTGGTGCCTTGGACATGAGCTAGGACCTTAAGATTTTGCATGAAGGGAGGTGTAGCAACCGCATTGCACGGGGAATGTGAAAAGAGTTCATATGTAGTGAAAACCTGAGAAATCCTTCCGTTTTCGTAATCTGCTATCAAATCGACTTAATGCCAGATCGTCATATTGGCCAGTAATCTCTCTGAAACGGTTACATTTATCGTGTGCAAAGCTATGTAACGTGCTGCGAAATGCAGAGATACTAAAAGCACCATAATGGAACACAGAAGATTATTCTAAGTTGATGTGATAGCCAGTACCAAGTAGTACAATTCAAGTTTTAGCTATCGATTATTGACTTTGTAGACAGCTTTGGTGCCTTGGGTATCAGCTAGCACCGTAAGATTTTCCGTCAAGGAGATCTAGCAGCCGCGTTGCACGGGTGAATGTGAAAAGTGTTCATATGTAGTGAAGACCTGAGAAATCCGTATGTTTTCGTCATTTGCTATCGAATCGACATTTGCCAGATCGTCATATTGGCCGCACTTCTCTCTGAAACGGTTACATTTACCGTGTGCAAAGCTATGTCGCGTGCTGCGGTATGCGGAGACACAAAAAACACCATAATAGTACACAGAAGAATCTTTGAAGTTGATGTGATAGCCAGTACGAAGCAGTACAATTCAAGTTTTAGTTATCGATTATTGAATTTTAGACAGTTTTGGTGCATTGGACATGAGCTAGGACCTTGATAATTTGCTTGAATGGAGGTCTAGCAGCCGCGTTGCACGACGGAATTTGAAAAGTGTTCATATGTAGTGGAAACCTGAGAAATCCGCCCGTTTTCGTCATTTGCTATCGAATCGACTTAATGCCAGATCTTCGTATTGGCCGCTCATCGCTCTGAAACTGTTACATTTATCGTGTGCAAAGCTATATGGCGTGCTGCGGTATGTGGAGACACTAAATGCACCATAATAGAACACAGAAGAAGCTTCTAAGTTGATGTGACAGCTAGTACGAAACAGTACAATTTAACTCTTAGTTATCGATTATTGAATTTTTAGACGGCTTCGGTGCCTTGGACATGAGCTAGGACATTACCATTTTGCATTAAGGGAGGTCTAGCGACCGCGTTGCACGGGGGAATGTGAAAAGTGTTCATATGTAGTGAAAACCTGAGAAATCCGCCCGTTTTCGTCATTTGTAATCGAATCGACTTAATGCCAGATCGTCATATTGCCCGCTATTCTCTCTGAAACCGTTACATATATCGTGTGCAAAGCTATATCGCGTGCTGCGGTATGTGGAGACACTAAAAGCACCATAAAAGAACACAGATTAAGCTTCTAAGTTGATGTGATAGCCAAAACGAAGCAGTACAATTCAAGTTTTACCTATCGATTATTGACTTTGTAGACGGCGTTGGTGCCTTCGACATGAGCTAGGACCTTAAAATTTTGCATGAATGGAAATCTAGCAGCCGCGTTGCACGGGGGAATGTGAAAAGTGTTCTTATGTAACGAAAACCTGAGAAATCCGCCCGTCTTCGTCATTTGCTGTCGATTCGAGTTTTGCCAGATCGTCATATTGGCCGGTTTTCACCCTGAGAAGGTTACATTTATCGTTAGGAAAGCTATGTCACGTGCTGCGGTATGCGGAGTCACTAAAAGCACCATAATAGATCAAAGAAGAAGCTTCTAAGTTGATGTGATATCCAGTTCGAAGCAGTCCAATTCAAGTTTTAACTATCGATTATTGACTTTTTAGACGGCTTTCGTGGCTTGGACATGAGGTAGGTCCTTAACATTTTGCATTAGGGAGGTCTAGCAGCCGCGTTTGACGGGGGAATGTGAGAAGTGTTCATATGTAGTGAAAACCTTGTAAATCCGCCCGTTCTCCTCATTTACTATCGAATCGACGTTTGAAAGATCGTCGTATTGGCGGCTCTTCTCACTGAAACGGTTACATTTATCGTGTGCAAAGCTATGTCGCGTGCTGCGGTATGCGGAGACACTAAAACCTCCATAATAGAACACAGAAGAAGCTTCTAAGTTGATGTGATGGCCAGTTAGATGCAGTACAATTCCAGTTTTAGCTATCGATTATTGACTTTTTAGACGGCTTAGGTGCCTTGGACATGAGCTAGGACCTTAAAATTTTGCATGAAGGGAGATCCAGCAGCCGCGTTACACGGGGTAATGTGAAAAGTGTTCATATGTAGTGAAAACCTGATAAACCCGCCCTTCTTTTGCTATCGAATCGACTTAATGCCAGATCGTCATATTGGACGTACTTCTCTCTGAAACGGTTACATTTATAGTGTGCGAAGCTATGTCACGTGGTGCGGTATGCAGAGTCACTAAGAGCACCATAATAGATCAAAGAAGAAGCTTCTAAGTTGATGTGATAGCCACTACGACGCAGTACAATTCAAGTTTTAATTTTTGAGTATTGACTTTTTGGACGGCTTTGTTGCCTCTGACGCGAGGTAGGACCATAAGATTTTGCATGAAGGGAGGTCTAGCAGCCGTCATGCACTGGGGAATGTGAAAAGTGTTCATATGTAGTGAAAACCTGAGGAATCCGCCCGTTTTCGTCATTTGCCATAGAATCGACCTAATGCCAGATCGTCATATTTCGCGCTCCTCTCTCTGAAACGGTTACATTATTCGTGTGCAAAGCCATATCGCGTGCTGCGTTATGCGGAGACACTAAAAGCACCATAATGGATCACAGAAGAAGCTTCTAAGTTGAAGTGATAGCCAGTAAGAAGCAGTACAAATCAAGTTTTAGTTATCGATATTGACTTCTTAGACGGCTTTGGTGCCTTGGACATGAGCTAGGACCTTAAGTTTTTGCATGAAGGGAGGTCTAGCAGCCGTAATGCACTGGGGAATGTGAAAAGTGTTCATATGTAGTGAAAACCTGGGAAATACACCCGTTTTCGTGATTTGCTATCGAATCGACATTTGCCAGATCGTCATATTTTCGGCTCTTCTCTCTGAAACGGTGACATTTATCGTGTGCAAAGCTTTGTCGCGTGCTGCGGTATGCGGAGACACTAAAAGCACCATAATAGAACACAGAAGAACGTTCTAAGTTGGTGTGATAGCCAAAACGAAGCAGTACAATTCAAGTTTTAGTTATCGGTTATTGACCTTTTAGACGGTTATGGTGCATTGCACATGAGCTAGGACCTTAAGATTTTCCATGAAGGGACGTCTAGCAGCCGCGTTGCACGGGGTAATGTGAAAAGTGTTCATATGTAGTGAAAACCTTAGAAATCCGCCATTTCGTCATTTGCTATCGAATCGACTTTTGGCAGTTCGTCTTATAACTGGTCTTCTCTCTGAAACGGTTACATTTATCGTGTGCAAAGCTATGTAGCGTGCTGCGGTACGCGGGGACCCTCAAAGCACCATCATAGAAAACAGAAAAAGCTTCTAAGTTGATGTGATAGCCAGTACGAAGCAGTACTATTCAAGGTTTAGTTATGGATTATTGAATTTTTAGACGATTTTGGTGCCTTGAACTTGAGCTAGGACTTTACGACTTTGCATGAAGTAAGGTCTAGCAGCCGCGTTGCACGGGGGAATGTGAAAATTGAACATATGTAGTGAAAACCTGAGAAATCCGCCCATTTTCGTCATTTGCTATCGTATCAGCTTAATGCCAGATCGTCATATTGCCCGCTTTTCTCTCTGAAACCGTTAGATTTATCGTGTGCAAAGCTATATCGCGTGCTGCGGTATGCGGAGACACTAAAATCACCATAATAGAACACAGAAGAAGCTTCTACGTTGATGTGATAGCCAGTACGAAGCAGTACAATTCAAGTTTTATCTATCGATTATTTTCTTTTTAGACGGCTTTGGTTCCTTTGAGATGACCTAGGACCTGCAGATATTGCATAAAGGGATGTCTAAGAGACGCGTTGCACGGGGGAATTTGAAATGTGTTCATATGTAGAGAAAACCTGAGATATCCGAGCGTTTTCATCATTTGCTATCGAATCAACTTAATTTCAGATCGTCATATTGCACGCTATTCTCTCTGAAACCGCTACATTTATCGTGTACAAAGCTATGTCGCGTGCTGCGGTATGCGGAGACACTAAAAGCACCATAGTAGAACACAGAAAAAGCTTCTAAGTTGATGTGATAGACAGTACGGAGCAGTCCAAATCAAGCTTTAACTATCGATTATTGACTTTTTAGACGGCTTTCGTGGCTTGGACATGACGTAGTTCCGAACGATTTTGTATGAGGGAGGTCTAGCAGCCGCGTTTGACGGGGGAATGTGAGAAGTGTTCATATGTAGTGAAAAACTGAGAAATCCGCCCGTTTTCGTCATTTGCTATCGAATCGACTTTTGCCAGATCGTCATATTGGCCGCTCTTTTCTCTGAAACGATGACATGTATCGTGTGCAAAACTTTGTCGCGTGCTGCGGTATGTGGAGACAGTAAAAGCACCATAAAGGATCACAGAAAAAGCTTCTAAGTTGATGTGATAGACAGCACGGAGCAGTCCAAATCAAGTTTTAACTATCGATTATTGACTTTTTAGACGGCTTTCGTGGCTTGGACATGAGGTAGTTCCGAACGATTTTGTATGAGGGAGGTCTAGCAGCCGCGTTGCATGGGGGAATGTGAAAAGTGTTCATATGTATTGAAAACCTGAGAAATCCGCCCGTTTTCGTCATATGCTATCGAATCGACTTGATGCCAGATCATCATATTGCCCGCTGTTCTCTCTGGGACCGTTATATTTATCGTGTGCAAAGCTATGTTGCGTACTGCGGTATTCGTAGACACTAAAAGCACCATAATAGAACACAGAAGAAGTTTCTAAGTTGTTGTGATAGCCAGTAAGGAGCAGTAAAATTCAAGTTTTAGTTATCGATTACTGACTTTTTAGACGTCTTTGGTGCCCTGGACATAAGCTAGGACCTTAAGATTTTGCATGAGGGAGTTCTAGCAGCCGCGTTGCACATGGGAATGTGCAAAGTGTTCATATGTAGTAAAAACCAGATAAATCCGCCGATTACGTCATTTGCTATCGAATCGATTTTTGCCAGATCGCCATATTGGCCGCTCTTCTCTTCGAAACGGTTACATTTATCGTGTGCAAAGCTATGTCGCGTGCTGCAGTATGCGGAGACACTAAAAGCACCATAATAGGACACAGAAGAAGTTTCTAAGTTGGTGTGATACCCTAAAGGAAGCAGTACAATTCTCGTTTAAGTTATCGATTACTGATTTTTTAGACGGCTTTGGTGCCTTGGACATGAGCTAGGACCTTAAGATTTTGCATGAAGGGAGGTGTAGCAGCCGCGTTGGACGGGGGAATGTGAAAAGTGTTCATATGTAGTGAAAACCGGAGAAATCCGCCCGTTTTCGTCAGTTGCTATCGATTCGACTTTTGCCAGAGTGTCATATTGGCCGCTTTTCTCTCTTAAACCGTAACATTTATCGTGTGCAAAGTTATGTCGTATGCTGCGGTATGCGTAGACACAAAAATCACCATAATAGAACACAGAAGAAGCTTCTAAGTTGATGTGATAACCTGTACCAAGCAGTACAATTCAAGTTTTAGTTATCGATTATTGAGTTTTTAAATGGCTTTGGTTCCTTTGAGATGAGCTAGGACCTTAAGATATTGCATAAAGGGATGTCTAAGAGAAGCGTTGCACGGGGGAATGTGAAAAGTGTTCATATGTAGAGAAAACCTGAGATATCCGAGCGTTTTCGTCATTTGCTATCGAATCGACTTAATTTCAGATCGTCATATTGCCCGCAATTCTCTCTGAAACCGTTACATTTATCGTGTGCAAAGATATGTCGCGTGCTGCGGTATGTGGAGACACTAAAAGCACCATAATGGATCACAGAAGAAGCTTCTAAGTTGATGTGATAGCCAGTACGAAGCAGTCCAATTCAAGTTTTAACTATCGATCATTGACTTTTTACACGGCTTTCGTGGCTTGGACATTAGGTAGTTCCTTAAGATTTTGCATGAGGGAGGTCTAGCATCCGCGTTTGACAGGGGAATGTGGGAAGTGTTCATATGCAGTGGAAACCTGGAAAATCCGCCCGTTCTCCTCATGGCTATCGAATCGACATTTGCCAGATCGTCATATTGGCGGCTCTTCTCTCTGAAACGGTTACATTTATGGTTTGCAAAGCTATGTCGCGTGCTGCGGTATGCGGAGTCACTAAAAGCTCCATAATAGAACATAGATGAAGCTTATAAGTTGCTGTGAAAGTCATTACGTAGCAGTACAATTCAAGTTTTAGTTATCGATTAATAACTTGTTTGACGGCTTCGGTGCCCTAGACATGATCAAGGACCTTAAGATTTTGCATGAAGCGAGGTCTAGCAACCGCGTTGCACGGGGGAATGTGAAAAGTGTTCATATGTAGTGAAAACCTGAGAAATCCGCCCGTTTTCGTCATATGCTATCGTATCAGCTTAATGCCAGATCGTCATACTGGCCGCACTTGTCTCTGAAACGGTTACATTCATCGTGTGCAAAGCTATGTCGCGTGCTGCGGTATGCAGAGACACTAGAAGCACAATAATATAAAACAGAAAAAGCTTCTAAGTTGATGTGATAGCCAGTACGAAGCAGTACTATTCAAGATTTACTTATCGATTATTTAATTTTTAGACGATTTTGGTGCCTTGAACATGAGCTAGGACTTTAGGACCTTGCATGAAGTAAGGTCTAGCAGCCGCGTTGCACGGGGGAATGTGAAAAGTGTTCATATGTAGTGAAAACATGAGAATTCCGCCCGTTTTCGTCATTTGCTATCGAATCGACTTAATGCCAAATCGTCATATTGGCCGGTTATCTCTCTGAAACAGTTACATTTATCGTGTGCAAAGCTATGTAGCGTGCTGGAATGCGGAGACACTAAAAGCCCCATTATAGATCACAGAAGAAGCTTCTAAGTTGATGTGATAGCCAGTTAGAAGCAGTACAATTCAAGTTTCAGTTATCGATTATTGAATTTTTAGAAGGCTTTGGTGCCTTGGACATGAGCTAGGACCTTAAGATTTTGCATGAAGGGAGGTCTAGCAGCCGCGTTGCATGTGGGAATGTGAAAAGTGTTTATATGTAGTGAAAACTTGAGAAATCCGCCCGTTTTCCTCATTTGCTATCGAATCGACTTGATGCCAGATCATCATATTGCCCGCTGTTCTCTCTGAAACCGATATATTTATCGTGTGCAAAGCTATGTTTCGTACTGCGGTATTCGTAGACACTAAAAGCACGATAATAGAACACAGAAGAAGCTTCTAAGTTGATGTGATAGCCAGTAAGAAGCAGTAAAATTCAAGTTTTAGTTATCGATTACTGACTTTTTAGACGTCTTTGGTGCCCTGGACATGAGCTAGGACCTTAAGATTTTGCATGAAGGGAGGTGTAGCAGCCACGTTGCACGGGGGAATGTGAAAAGTGTTCATATGTAGTGAAAAGCTGAGAAATCCGCCCGTTTTTGTCATTTGCTGTCGAATCGACTTAATGCCAGATCGTCATATTACCGGCATTTCTGTCTGAAACCGTTACATTTATCGTGTGCAAAGCTAAGTTGCGTGCTCCGGTATGCGTAGACACTAAAAGCACCATAATAGAACACAGAATAAGCTTCTAAGTTGATGTGATAACCAGTACGAAGCAGTACAATTCAAGTTTTTGTTATCGATTATTGACTTTTTAGACGGCTTTGGTGCCTAGGACATGAGCTAGGACCTTAAGATTTTGCATGAGGGAGTTCTAGCAGCCGCGTTCCACGGGGGAAAGTGCAATGTGTTCATATTTAGTGAAAACCTGAGAAAACCGCCGATTTCGTCATTTGCTACCGAATAGACTTTTGCCAGATCGTTATATTGGCCACTCTTCTCTCTGAAACGGTTACATGTATCGTGTTCAAAGCTATGTCGCGTACTGCGGTATGCGTAGACACTAAAAGCACCACAATAGAACACAGAAGAAGTTTCTAAGTTGGTGTGATACCCAAAACGAAGCAGTACAATTCTAGATTAAGTTATCGATTATTGATTTTTTAGACGGCTTTGGTGCCTTGCACATGAGCTAGGACCTTAAGATTTTGCATGAAGGGAGGTCTAGCAGCCGCGTTGGACGGGGGAATGTGAAAAGTGTTCATATGTAGTGAAAACCGGAGAAATCCGCTCGTTTTCGTTATTTGCTATCGATTCGACTTTTGCCAGATCGTCATATTGGCCGCTCTTCTCCATGAAACGGTTACAATTATCGTGTGCAAAGCTATGTCGCGTGCTGAGGTATGCGGAGACAATAAAAGCACCATAATAGGACACAGAAGAAGCTTCAAAGATGATGTGATAGCCTGTACAAAGCATTACAATTTTTGTTTTAGTTATCGATTATTGACCGTTTACACGGCTTTGGTGCCTTTGACATGAGCTAGGATCTTAAGATATTGCATGAAGGGAGGTCTAGGAGCTGTGTTGCACTGGGGTATGTGAAAAGTGTTCATATGTAGTGAAAAAATGAGAAATCCGCCCGTTTGCGTCATTTGCTATCGAATCAGGTTAATGCAAGATCGTCATATAGCCCGCTTTTCTCTCTGAAACCGTTACATTTATCGTGTGCAAAGATATGTCGCGTGCTGCGGTATGCGGAGACACTAAAAGCACCATAATAGAATACAGAAGAAGCTTCTAAGTTCATGTGATAGCTAGTACGAAGCAGTACAATTCAAATTTAGTTATCGATTATTGATTTTATAGACGGCTTTGTTGCGTTGGGAATGAACTAGGACCTTCAGATTTTGCATGAAGGTAGCTCTAGTAGCCGCGTTGCTCGGGGGAATGTGCAAAAGTGTTCATATGTAGTGAAAACCTGAGAAACCCGCCCGTTTTCGTCATTTGCTATCGAATCGACTTATGCCAGATCGTCAGATTAGACGCTCTTCTCTCTGATACGGTTAAATTTATCGTCTGCGAAGCTATGGCGCTTGCTGCGTATGCGGAGATACTAAAAGCACCATAGTAGAACACAGATGAAGCTTCTAAAATGATTTAATAGCCAGTAAGAACCAGTACAACTCAAGTTTTAGCTATCGATTATTGACTTTTTACCCATCTTTGGTGCCTTAGACATGAGCTAGGAACTCAAGATTTTGCATGAAAGGAGGCCTAGCAGCCGCATTGCACGGGAGAATGTGAAAAGTGTTCATATGTAGTAAAAACCTGAGCAATCCGTCCGTTATCGTCATTTGTTATCGATTCGAGTTAAAGTCTAATCGTCACATTGGCCGCTCTTCTCTCTAAAACGGTTACATTTATCGTCTGTAAAGCTATGTCGCGTGCTGCGGTACGCGGAGACACTAAATGCACCATAGTAGAACACTGAAGAAACTTCTAAGTTGATGTAATAGCCAGTAAGAAGTAATACATTACAAGTTTTAGATATCGATTATTGTGTTTTTAGCCTTTGGTGCCTTTGACATGAGCTAGGACCTTACGATTTTGCATGATGGGAGGTCTAGCAGCCGTGTTGCACGAGAGAATGTGAAAAGTGTTAATTTGTAGTAAAAAACAGAGAAATCAGTCCGTTTTCGTCATTTGTTATCGAATCGGCTTTTAGCTAGATCGTCACATTGGCCGGTCTTCTCTCTGAAACGGTTACATTTATGGACTGCAAATCTATGTCGCGTGCTGCGGTATGCGGAGACACTAAATGCAGCATAGCAGAACACATAAGAGGCTTCTAAGTTGATGTATTAGGCAGTAAGAAGTAGTACAATTCAAGTTTTAGTTATCGATTATTGACTTTTTACCCTTCTTTGGTGCTTAGGACTTGAGCTAGGACCTTACAATTTTGCACCACAGAAGAACTAGCAGCCGCGGTACAAGGGAGACTGTGTTCACAAGTAGTAAAAACCTGGAAATCCGTCAGTTTTCGTCATTTGTTATCAAATCGACTTAAAGTGAGATCGTCATTTGCTATCGAATCGACTTTTGCCAGATCGTCATATTGGCCGCTCTTTTCTCTGAAAGGGTTACATTTATCGTCTGCAAAGCTAAGTCGCGTGCTGCGGTATGCGGGGACAATAAAAGCACCATAATAGAACACAGAAGAAGGTTCTATGTTGATGTAATAGCCAGTAAGAAGTAGTACAATTCAAGTTTTAGTTATCGATTATTGACTTTTTAGCCGGCTTTGGTGCCTTGGACATGAGCTAGGACCTTAAGATTTGGCATGAAGGGAGGTCGAGCAGCCGTGTTGCACGGGGGAATGTGAAATGTGTTCATATGTAGTGAAAACCTGACAAATTCGGCCGTTTTCGTCATTTGATATCGAATCGACTTAATGCCAGATCGTCATATTGGGCGCTTTTCTCTCTGCAATGGTTATATTTATCTTCTGCAAAACTATATCGTGTCCTTCGCTATGCTTAGACACTAAAAGAACCATAGTAGAACACAGAAGAAGACTCTCAGAAGATGTAATCGGCCAGTACGAAGCATTACAATTCACATTTTACTTATCTATTATTGACTTATTAACCGGCTTTGGTTATTTGTACATGAGCTATGACCTTGAGATTGTTCATGAAACGAGGTCTGTCTGCCACGTTGCGCGGGAGAATGTGAAAAGTGTTCATATGTAGTAAAAACCTGAGAAATCCTCCCGTTTTCGTCATTTTCTATTTAATCGACTAATTGCCAGATCTGCAAGCTTATGTCGCGTGCTGCGTTATGCGGAGACAGTCAAAGCATCACAGTAGAACACAGATGAAGCTTCTCTGTTGGTGTAATCAGCGAGAAAGAACCAGTAATAAGTTGTACAATTCAAATTTTAGTTATCATTTATTGACTTATTAGCCTGCTTTGGTACCTTGGACATGAGCTAGGGCCTTAAGATTTTGCATGAAACGGGGTCTGGACGCCACGTTGCACGGGATGATGTGAAAAGTGTCCATTTGTAGTAAAAACCTGACAAATCCGACCGTTTTCTTCATTTGCTGTCGAATCGACTTATTGGCAGATCGTCACATCGGCCGCTTTACGCTCTGAGACGGTTAAATTTATAGTCTGCAAACTTATGTCGCCTGCTGCGGTTTGCGGAGACACTAAAAGCACCACAGTAGAAGACAGAAGAAGGTGTTAAGAAGATGTATTCGGCCAGTAAGAAACAGTACAATTCAAGTTTTAGTTATAGATTACTGACTTATTAGCCGGCTTTGGTGCCTTGGACATGATCGAGGACCTCAAGCTTTTGCATCAAACGAGGTCTGAACGTCACGTTGCACGGGGAAATGTGAAACGTGTTAATATATATTAAAAACCTAAGAAAACCTTTCGCATTTATTTAAGTTCCTTTAGTACAATAAGAATCTGTTAAAAAACTGACTACAATAATCATTATCTTGCTGTACAAGGGAAGTAGCTACTATTATTAACAGTATTTATCAACAGCAAATAAAACAAAAGGTAAAACAGAAAGATTATCAAACGTCTAATGGCACAGTAACGAAACTGAAAACAGTTCGCGACAATTTCTTCTGAAATTATTTCACCAGGAAACAACAAGAACACCGATTGAAGACTACTAAAGTTCCAAAATAAACCACTATACACAAACAACTAATTAGTACTTAGCTTTGGATGCGCCGCTACAGCTGCAACTGGTCAGCGCGGAATGTAAACACAGGTAAGAAGTTAAGTTGCTCGATACGAAACACTCGCAAATATCAGGTCACAACCCAAGAAAGGCGGAGGTGAATGAAGAAACCATTAATAAGTATCTTATATAGTAAATATTATCACAAAAACCGTTAAAATATGTATCTGAAACCTATAAATGTATGAAAACTTAGAGAGCGATTTCACACGCACTCACGCGCCTAATCGTAATGCCAGATCGTCGCAGTGGCAGCTTTGCTCACGGAACTGTTTACATATACATCTGGAAACTTACGTCATGTGCTGAGGTATGCGGTCGCACCACAAACAACAAAATAGGAGCCTCTCATTTGATGCAATCGGCAGGTAAGAAGTAGTACTACTCAAGTTTTAGGTATCTAAAATCAACTGTAGGCCGGTTCTGGTGTCTTGCAGTTGATAGAGGACCTTGGAACATGCCTGTCTTTTTACCCCCCTCCCCCCTCGTAAGATGACTTTCTACGTACACCCGCCACCCCCCCCCCCCCCTCGTAATATGTCTGCCTACCTACTCACGCCTTCTGAAAATGTGTGTCTACCCACTTCCCCCTCAGAAGATGACTCTCTACTTATCCCGCCAACCGGAAAACGTCAGTTTTCCCACCCCCTCCCCCCCTCAGAAGATGACTGTCTACCTACACACCCTCGGAAGATACCTGTCTACTTAACCCCCCCCCCCTCGTTTGGAACATGTCTGCCTACCTACCAGCCTCTCAAAATATGTCTTTCTATCTACATCCCCCACCCCCCTCAGAAGATCACTCTCTACCTACTCCACACGTGGATGATGCCTGTCTCCCTAACCCACCCTTCAGAAGATGTTTGCCTACATACCCCTTCTTGGAAGATGTCTGTCTACCTACACACCTTTGGAAGAGGCCTGTCTACCTACCCCCTCCCCACCCCTTGGAAGATGTCTGCCCAGCTACCCTCCATCTAAGAAAATATTTGTCTACATACACCCCCTTCGGAAAATGTCTGTCTACCTACTACTGCTCTGATGATGTCTGTCTCCCTACCCCACCCTTCAGAAGATGTCTGCCTACCTTCTACTCCATGGAAGATGTCTCTATACATACCACCTATCGGGTGATGTTTGTCTACTCGCCCCCCCCCCCACCCCATAACATGCCAATCTAACATCCCCCCCTGTGAAGATGCCTATCTATCGCCTAGCTCGGAAGCTACCCCAACTCAGAAGATTCCTATCTACCTGCACTTGGAAGATGACTATCTCTCCATCACCTTCAGAAGACTCTTATCTACCCCCTCAGAAGATGGCTGTCTACATACCCCACCCTCAGAATATGACTGTCTCTGATCTCCCACACTATCTGTCTGTCTACCATTCTCACACATCGAGAGAGGTGGTACAGTGGTTAGCACACTGGACTCGCATTCGGGAGGACGACGGTTCAATCCCGTCTCCGGCCATCCTGATTTAGGTTTTTCGTGATTACCTTAAATCGTTTCAGGCAAATGCCGGGATGGTTCCTCTGAAAGGGCACGGCCAATTTCTTTCCCAATCCTTCCCTAACCCGAGCTTGTACTCCGTCTCTAATGACCTCGTTGTTGACGAGACATTAAACACTAACCACCACCACCACCATTCTCACAATCAGAAACTGTCTGTCTACCTACCTCCCCCCCCCCCCGAAGATGTCTGCCTATCTTCCTAGGTACCGCCATTTAGAAGGTGTCTGCCTACCTACACCCACTTCAAAAGATGTGTAACTGACTACCCCACCTCCGAAGATCTCTGTCAAACCCTCCTCCCATCCCTGGAGGATGTATGTGTGCAGACCCCCCTCTTGGAAGACATTTGACAACCGAAAAAACCGTTTTGGAAGATGTATGACTTCCTACCACTACCCTCGGAAGGTGTATGTCTACCTAGCACCCCCTCGAAGATGCCTGTCTATCTACCGAACCACGGTATATGCCTGCCTCACCCTGTCAGAATATGTCTGTCTACATACCCCACATGGAAGATGTCTGTCTACTTACCCCCCCCCCCCTTGGAAGATGTTTGTCTACCTAGCCCCTCTTGGAAGATGTCTGCCCACATAAACACACACTCGGAATATGTATGACTAGCCACCACTCCCCTCGGAACATGTATGTCTACCTACCCCACCTCCGGACATGTCTCTCTACCTACGCCCCCACTCATAAGTTGTGTGTCTACCAACCCGCCATTTGAAGATGTCTGTCAACCTGGCCCTCCCTCAGAAAATGTCTGTCTACCTGCCCACCTTGGAATATTTATGTCTACCAAAACCCGGAGGATGTCTGTCTACCCAACACCCCCTCAGAAGATGATTGTCTACCTACCCCCGGAAGATTTCAGTCTACCTGCACCCCCTCACTTCTGAAAGACGCCTGTCAATCAACCCCTCCAACAGAAAATGTCTGTCTACCTACCGCCCCTCGAAAGTTGTATGTCTACCACCCCTCCTCGGGAGATGTCTGTCTACCTACCCCCCTTCAGAAGATGTCTATCTACCTACCCCCCATCCCCTCGGTAAATGCCTGTCTACCCAACCCCCTCTCGGGAAAAGTATGTCTACCTATCCCCACTCGGAAGATGGCTGTCTACCTACCACCTCCCTCGGAATATGTATGTATATCGAACCCGACCTCGGAATATGATTTTCCACCTAATGCATGGGAGATGTCAGTCCACCTGCACCCCACTTTGTAAAATGCCTGTCTACTTTCCACCCCTTTGGAAGATGTCTATCATCCCACCTCGGAAGATGTCTGTCTACCTACCCCCCTCTGAACATGATTGCCTACTGAACCACAACTCAGAAGATGATTGTCTACTGACCACCCAGAAGATGGAAGCCTACCTGCCCCCTCCCACTACAACAGAAGATGACCATCCATCTAACCCCCTTGGTGGATGTCTGTTCATCTCCCCCCCCCCCTTGGAGGACTTTGTCTTCCTACCCCCTCGGAAGATGTATGTATTCCATTCGCCCCTCAGAAGAGGTCTATCTTCCAACCCCCCTCAGAAAATTTTTGTCTACCTACCCTGCCTTGGTATATGTATGTCTTCCTACACCCCCTCATACGATGTCTGCATACCTACCCCCTTCGGAAGAAGTCTATCATCCCTCTGTTAGAGAATTTCTGTCTACCTTGCCCCCCCCCCCTCGGAAGATATATGTCTTCATATCCTCTACCCTTGGTGCCTACATACTCAACCTCAGAAGATGTCTACCAACCTACCCCACCTTATAAGAAATCTTTCTACCTACCACCCCCCCTCATAATATGTGTGTCTACCACCTCATGGAGGATGTATGTCTACTCCCCCCCCCCCCCTCGTAAAATGTCTATCTTTCCCAGTTGGAAAGATGTCTATCATCCCACTCTTAGAAGGTGTCTGTCTACCTGTCCTCCCACTCTGAAGATGTCTGTGTACCTACCCTCCCTCAGGAGATATCGGTCTAATTGCCCACCGGGACTATGTCTATCTACATACTCTCAGCCTTGGAAAATACGTGCGTACCTACCCCACCCCCTGTAAGATATCTGTCTACCTACAACCTGCCCTCGGATACTGTCTGTCTACATACACCCTCTAATAAGATGTCTGTCTACCTACCCCACACTGTCTGTCTTCCTACCCCAACCATCCTCGGAAGATGTTTGTCTACCTACCCCTCCTTGGAAAATGCCTGTCTACCTAAATCTCGCTTGGAAAATATCTGTCTACCTACCCCCCATCCTTGGAAGGTGTCTGTCCACCAACTCTCCTGTCGGAAGATGTATGGCTACCTAACCCCCCTCAGAAGATGTCTGTCTATCTATCTGCCTGTGGAATGTGTATGTCTACCTAACTCCCTTAGACAATGTCAGTCTACATACCCCCCTCGGAAGATACCTGTCTACCAATACTCTTCCCTCTACATGCCAAAACTAATAAGATAGCTGCCAACCTAACCCACCTCAGAAGGTCTCTGTTTATGCACACAAACTGAACATGTATGTCTATCTACCCCCCAGAAGTTGTCTGTCTACCTGCCCCCTCAGAAAATGTCAGTCGACCTACCCCCCCTTGGAAGATTTCTGTCTACCTACAACACCTCACGGAAAATATCTGTCTACCAGCCCCCTCTCAGAAGATGTCTGTCTACCTACCACCCCCCTCAGAAGTAGTATATCTATCTACCGTACCCTTGGAACATGTCTACCTACCCCCCCCCTCCCAGTCAGCAGTTGTCTGTCCACCACCTACATAAGTTGTCTATCTACACCCCCTCGGAAGATGTCTGTCCAATACACCACCCTCAGAAGATATCTGTCCTACCCCTCTCGAAAATGTTAGTCTACCTACACCCCAGATAATGAATGTCTACCAACCCCACCTCGGAAGATGTTTGTCTACCTACCCCATGGAATATGTGTTTACCTACCACCACTCGTAGTATGTGTGTCTACCTACACCCATTGGAAAATATCGGTCTACCAACTGCCCTTGAAGATGTATGCCTACATACCCAACACCCTCGGAAGACGTCTGGCTACCTAGCTCCCCCCCACGAAGATATCTGCCTTCATACCCACTTCTCTTGGAAGATGTCTGTCAATGGACCCAAATTCAGAAAACGACTGCCTACCTACCCCACCTCAAAAGATGTCTGCCTACCAACCACCCCTCGGAATATGTATGTCTACCTACACTCATTCGGAATATTGCTTTCTACCACCCCTCCCTCTGAACATGTCTATCTACCTACCTCCCTCAGAACATGTCTATCTACCAACATCCCCCACCTCTTATGAAGTCTCTCTCATTACCCCCCCCTTCGAAAGTGACACCCTACCTACCATCCTCAGGAAATGTCAGTCTTCCTACTCCCCATACCTCAGAAGGTGTGTCTAACTATCCCCATGGACAATGTCTGTCTACATACCCCTAGCCTCAGAAAATACTTGTCTAACTACACCCCTCAGATTATTTCTGTCTACCTACAACCCAGCCTCGGATAATGTCTGTCTACCTACCCCCTCACTAATTGTCTCTCTACCTAAGCTACCTTAGAAGATATCTGTCTACATATCCCTCATCCTCTGAAGCTGTATGTCTACTACCCCTGCTCAGAAGATGTCTGTCTACTTAAAAACCCCTCAGAACATGTCTGTCTAACAACCCCCCCACCCAGTTGTCTGTCTACCTACCCCCTTGAAGATGTCTGTCTACCTACCCCCAGTAAAATGTCTCTGTACCCATCTTCCCCTCAGAATATGATTGTCTACCTACCCCCATACAGAAGATGCACCCCTTTCAGAAAATGTCTGTCTACCTACCCCATCCACACACGGAAGATTCCTATCTACCCACTTTGGACAATGCCTTTCTACCCCAACTCAGAAATGTCTATCTACTACCATCTCAGAAGATGTCTGTCTACCTACCCCCCATTGAATATATCTGCCTACCCAACCCATCTTTGGAAGATGATTGGCTACCTACCCCATGGAAGATGTCAGGCAACCTGCCCGCTCACTTAGGAAGATGCCTACCTCCCCCTTGGAAGTGGTCTATTTTCCACCACTCAGAAGATGTCTGTCTAACTACCCCCTCTGAATGTATATGTCTATCAACTATGTCTGTTTACCTACTCCCATAAGATGTCTATCATCCCCCTCAGAAGGTATCTTCCTATATACTCCCTCCCCTTGGAAGATGTCTGTCTACATACCCAAACTAAGATGATGTCTGGCAATCTACTCCCCCACAGAAGATGTCTGTCTACCTACCACCCTTGGAACATCTATGTCTTTCTACTCCCCGGAAGATGTCTGTCAGTCTGCCCAACTTGGAAAATGTCTGTCTACGTGCCCTCCTTCGGAAGATGTCTATCATCCCCAGCCTCAGAAGAATTATGTCTATTTGTCCCACACCAACAGTAGATGTCTGTGTACCTACCCCCTTAAGAAGAAGTCTGTTTACCAACCCCCCTTCAGGAGATTCTCAAACCACCCACCAGGAAAGTCTCTGTCTACCTATCCCTCCCCCCCCCCCTTTGGGAGATATGTGTCTACCTACAACACAACTCGGTAAATGTCTGTCTACCTACCCCTCAGAAGATGTCTGTTTATCCACACCTCCACAGATGATGTCTATCTACCTACCCCCTGCCCCCATCCTCCGAGGATGTCTGTCTTCCTACACCCTCAGAAGATGTCTGTCTACCTACCCCCTTGGAAGATGTTGGTCTACTTACCCCTCTAGATGATGTCTGTCTACGTATGCCCCTCAGAAGATGGCTGTCTACCAATCCACCAATGGGAGATGTCTGTCTACCAACCCCCTCGAAAGGTGCCTTTGTGCCTACCCTCTCAGAAGATTGTCTACCTACGAACACTCAGTAAATGTATGTATACCTACCCCCCCCCCTCGGAAGAAGTCTGTCTAATTATTCCCCACCCCTTGGTAATTTCTGTCTACATACCACTCCCTTGCAAGATGTCTGTGTACCTACTCCCTCTTGAAAGATATCTGTTTACCTACATCTTCTGTGGGGAGGTAGGAAGACACACATCTTCCGCGAGGGGTAGGTAGACAGACATATTCCAAAGCAGGGTACATGGTCAGACATCTTCTGAAGGGTGGTAGGTAGACAGACATCCTCCAAGAGGGGGGGGAGACATTTTCTGTGGTGATAATGGTATACAAACAATTCCAAGGAGGGGTAGTTAGACAGTCATCTTCTGAGTGGTTGTTTCTTAGTCAGACGTCTTCAAGGGGGAGGATTGGTAGACCGACAGTTTCCAAGGGAGGAGACATTTTTCGATTGGGGCCAAATAGGTAAACAGATATCCTTTGAGAGGGAGGTAGACATTTTCCGGGGGGGGGGAGATATTTTCGAGGGGGAGAGTAGATTGACATCTTCTGGGAGGGGGGAGATAGTATTCTTCCATGGGGGGAGGTGAGTTGTCAGACATCTTCAAAGGTTGGGGGGGGGGGGTCGGTAGACAGACATCTTCCAAGAAATGTCGGTAAGTAGACAGACATCTTCTGTGGGAAGTGATGGTATGTACACTTACATCTTCTGATGGGTTCGGGTAGATAAACAGGCATCTTTCATGATGGGGGGATAGAGCTCCTCGAAGATGGGGTGTAGATGTCTTTGGCAAGGAGGGTAGATAGACATATTCCGAGAGGGGGTTAGATAGATTTCTTCCATAGCGGGGATAGATAGACTTGTCCCGAGTTTGTGAGGTAGACAGACATACAGACATCTTCCTAGAATTTGGAGGTAGACAAACATATTCAGAATGGGCAGTAGACACATTCCAAATGAAGGGAGGCTGTAGAAATCTTCTGAGTCTAGGATAAATGTTCTCTGAGAGGAGGGGCTAGATGGAAATCTTAACAGGGGTGGGGTAGGTAGTCAGACATATTCTGAGAGGAGGGGGTTGATAGACAGGCATCTTTCATGAGGTGAGTTATAGACATCCGCCTGGGGGATAGACATCTTCTGAGGTGGGGATAGGTATCTTCCAGTGGGTGTAGATATCTGTGGGTGGGGTAGATAGACATCTTCTGAGGTGTTGGTTGATAGTCACCTTCCTAGTGGAGGGATACAGATATTTTCCACCTGGGCTGGGTAGATAATCTTTTGAAGGGGGGTAGACGTCTTCCAAGGGGGGGGGGGGGTAGAGAGACAGCTTCTGAGGGGGGTAGATAGACATTTTCCAAGGATGGGGGCAGATACACATCTTCTGAGGGGGTAGATACACCTCTTCCGAGGAAGGTATGGATAGATAATCTTATGAGGTGGGTGTTGGTAGGCATCAGCTGAAGGGGGCTAGATTGGCATCTTCCGATGTGGAAGGGTTTAGGTAGGCATTTTTAGAGGGAGGGATTTCTTCCCAGGGGTTTAGATAGGCATCTTCCAAGTGGGTGTAGAATGACATCTCAGAGAGGGGGTAGACAAAATCTTCCGAGAGGGGGTAGGTAGAAAGACATCTTTCGATGGGAGAGTAGGTAAGCAGACATCTTTTGAGTGGGGTTGGTAAACTGACATCTTCCAAAGGGGCAAGGTAGACATATAGTTTCTGAGTGTGGGGCATAGGTAGACTGACACTTTCCGATGTGTGGTAAGTAGAATTACATCTTCTGAAGTGATGGGGTAGGTAGACAGACATTTTCCGAAGGGGTGTAGGTATACAGACATATACCTAGGGGGAAGGTAGACAGACATGTCCCGAGTGGTGGTAGGTAGACAGCCATCTTCCAGTTGGGTAGGTACACAGACATCATCCAAGGAGGTTAGAAGGACAGACATTTTCCATGTGGGGGTTGGTAGACATAAATCATCTGAGGGGGAGTGACATCTTTTGAGGGGAGGGTACATAGACGGACATCTTCAGAGAGGAGGTAGTCATCCTCGGAGAGGGAGATAGTCATCCTCCGAGAGGGGGAGTAGATGTCTTCCGAGATGGGAGGCAGTTGTACATCTTCCACTGGTCTTATCTAGGCAGACATCTTCTGAGGGAGGGTATGTAGACAGACATCTTCTGAGGGGGATAACGTCGACAGTCATCTTCTGATCGGGGTGGGTGGGTAGACAGACATCTTCCGAGTGGTGGTAGGTATGGAGACGTCTTCTGAGGCTGGATTCGGTAGACAGGCAACTTCCAAGGGGGGGTGTTGGAAGACAGATATTTTTCAAGGGGTGGGAAACATCTTCTAAAGGATGCAGTTTGGTAAGCAGCATCCTCCGAGAGGGGTCTAGACATTCTGTGAGGGGGATAACGTCAACAGTCATCTTCTGATTGGGGGGGGGGGGGGGGTAGGTAGAAAGACATCTTCCGAGGAGTGTTAGGTATGGAGACATCTTCTGAGCCTGGGTGCGGTAGAAAGACATCTTCCAAGGGGTGGAGGGGGGTGTTGGAAGACAGACATCTTCCAAGGGGTGGGAAGCACCTTCTAAAGGATGCAGTTTGGTAGACAGACATCCTACGAGAGAGGATGTAGACATTCTCAGATGGGGAGTGTATATCTTCTGAGAGGAGTGGTAGATTGACATCTTCCGAGAGGGGGGAGATACTTTTCTTCCATGGCGGCAATAGATAGATATCTTCCGAGAGGAGGTACATCGATAGACATGTTTAAATGTGTGGTGAATGTACACAGACAACTTTCGAGAAGGGGGGTAGGTATACAGACATCCTCAGAGGGGGTGGGTTGGGAGACAGACATCTTCCGAGATAGGGATAAGATAGAGACAAATCATTCAAGGTATGGTAGATAAATATACAGATTCTGAGGGGTTTAGGTAAACATTCATATTATGACGGGTTGTGGGTGTAGGTAGACAGAAAACATCCGAGGAGGGGTATTTAGGCAGATAATGTCTGAGAGGGTTTATGTAGACTGGCATCTTCTGAGGGGTTGTAGGAGGACAGATATCTTCCAAGTGGAGGGTTGGTAGACAGACATCTTCAGATGTGGGGTGGGGTAGGTAGCCAGACATCTTCCAATAGGGGGTTGGTAGGCAGACATATCATGTGAGGGGATGGTTTAGACAGCCTTCTTCTGATGGGTGGGTGGGTAGACTGACATCTTCCATGATGGGGCGTAGGCAGAGAGACATTGTCCGAGGCAGGGTGACTATAGACATTTTTCGAGAGGGGGGGGGTAGTTAGACAGACATCTTCTGGGGGGTTGTAGGTAAACTGACCTCTTCAGAGGGGTGGCGTAGAATGACATTTGCCAAGAGGGGTAGGTAGAGAGACATTTTCCGATGGTGGAAAGTAGACAACATCTTCTGATGAGTGTAGGTAGACAGACATCTTCCGAGGGGGATGTGTAGGTGGACATACATCTTCCGATGGTTGGTGGGTACATAGACAGACATATTCCAATGGGTGCGGTAGGTAGACAAACATCTTCCAAGTGCGGGCGTCGTAGACAGATATCATACAAAAGTTCATGTAGGTAGACACACATCTTCTGAGGGGGTGTAGGGAGACAGACATTTTCCGAGGGGTGTACATAGACATACATTTTCCACGTGGGGTCTAGGTAGACAGACATCTTCAGATGAGGGGGGTAATTAGACAATCATCTTCTGGGGTAGGCTGACAGACATATTCAGAAGTATGGGTTGGTAGACAATACTTTATGACAGGAGGGATGTAGAGAGACATCTTCCAAGGGGTGTAAGTAGGTAGACAGACCTCTTCTGTTGTGGGATTTGTAGGTAGGCAGACATCTTCCGAAGCAGAGGTGTTGGTAAACAGACAATTATCATGGACAGGGTTAGGTAGGCAGACATCTTCCCAGTGAAGTTTTGTAGACAGACATCTTCCAACGAGGGGTTAGGTAGACTGACACCTTCTGAGGCAGGGTAGGTAGATAGTCATCTTCGGAGGAGTGTTTGGTATACAGACATCTTCCGAACGGGTGTAGGTATACAGACATATACCTAAGGGGGAGGTAGACAGACATCATGGGAGTGGGGGTACGTAGACAGACAGGTGGGTAGGTATACAGACATCTTCCGAGGGGGATTAGGAGGACAGACATTTTCCATTTGAGGGTTGATAGACTTACATCATCTGAGGGAGGAGAAATATCTTTTGAGAGGAGGGTATGTAGACAGACATTTCAGAGAGAGGGTAGACATCATCCGAGAGGGAGGTAGTCATCCTCCAACACAGGGGTAGATATCTTCCAAGAGGGGTGTAAATAAATATCTTCCAAGATGCGAGGTAGATGGACCTCTTCCGAGGGTTTTAGGTAGGCAGACATGTTCCGAGGTGTGGCATGTAGACATACACCTTCTGAGGGGAATAAGGTAGACAGTCATCTTCTTATGGGAAATGGGTAGGTAGACAGACATATTCCAAGGGAGGGGGGGTAGGTAAGGAGGAGATATATTCTGAGGGTGAGTTCAGTACTCAGACATCTTCTGAGGGGTGTTCATGGTAGACAGACATCTTTCAAAGGGGGGGAGACATCTTCCAAAGTATGCGTTTTGGTATACAGACATCCTCCAAGAGGGGTGTGGACATTCTCTGATGTGGGAGTAGATATCTTCCCAGAGGAGTGGTAGTTTAACAACTTCCGAGAGGGGGGGGGGGTTGGGTAGGCAGACAGATATCCTCAGAGGTAGGGGTAGGGAGACAGATATCTCCCACAGGAGGGATAAAATCGAATCATTTGAAGGGGGTAGATAGGCATACATCTTCTGAGGGGTTTAGGTAGACATTCATCTTATGACAGGGGAAGGGGGTAGGTAGACAGATCATGCGGGGGGGGGGGGGGGATATGTAGACAGATATCTTACGAGAGGGGGGTAGGTAGGCAGACATATTCTGAAGAGTTGTAGGAGGACGGACATATTCCAAGGGGGTAGGTAGACAGGCATCTACAGAGGGGGGTTAGGTAGACAGTCTTATCAGAGGTGTATAGGTAGACAGACATCTTCTAAGGGGTTTGGTAGACCAACATTTCCTAAGGAGTGGCAGGTAGACAAACTTCTTCCGAGTGTGGGTGGGTATGTAGACAGACACCAGTAAGGAATTGTAGGCTGACAGACATCCTTTGTGATAGATGGTCGGTAGGCAGAAATATTCCGAAGGGAGGGTTGGAAAACATACATCTTCCAATGGAAGGGGTAGGTAGTCATACATCTTCTGAGGGCTGGGTTTAGGTATACAGAGATCTTTCCAAGGGGGGGCAGGTAAGTAGACAGACATATACTCAGGGTAGGGGGATGAGAGACAGACATTTTCTGAGGGGGAGGGGTAGGTAGACAGACATCTTCTGATGGTTGGGTAGGTAGACAGACATCTTCCGGGGTGAACAGCTAATCGGACATGGTTTGAGGGAGCTTAGGTAGACAGACATTTCCGATGGGGAGTGTAGGTAGACAGACATATTCTAAGGGTGGGGAGATGAGAGACATTTTCTGATGTGGAGATAGGTAGACAGACGTCTTCTGAGGGGTTGTAGGTAGACAGACATCTTCCAAGCGGGAGCTGTAGTTAGACAGACATCTTCAGAAGGAGATTGTAGGTTGATGGACATATTTTGTGCAGGTAATGATAGATAAACAAATTCCAAGGGGTGGTAGTTTAACAGACATCTTCCCAGGGGGGGCTGAGTAGATAGACAGACATCATCCAACGTGGGTAGACAGACATATTCCAGGTGGAGTAGACATCCTCCAAGGGGTAGACATCTTCGAATGGTGGTGAGGGTAGGTAGACATCCTATGAGAGTGGGGTTAGAGATTCTCTGAGAGGGAGGTGTAGATAGCTACCAAGAGTGGAGGTAGATAGACATATTCCGAGTGGGGGGGGGGGTTGGATAGAAATCTTCTGGGGGTTGAAATTTGGCAGTTGGTAGACTGGGCTTTTCTGAGACTGTGTTTGGAAGACATTTTCCGAGGTGGGAGGTAGACAGATATATTCCAAGGCAGTTGGTAGGTAGACAGACTAATTCCAGGGTGGTTGGTATGCTGACAGACATCTTCTGAGGGGGGGGGGGGGTAGACAGACATCGCCTGAGGGGCTGGACGACACCTTCCAAAGTTTGGGGGTCTCTAGACATCTTCCGAGACAGGGGTAAACAACTTCCGAGTGGGGGGGCTGAGTAGGGGTTGGGATAGGTAGACAGACAAATTCCGAGAGGGCAGGTAGGTAGATAGACTTCTCCTTAGTGTGGGGGGGGG
Organism: Schistocerca gregaria; assembly: GCF_023897955.1. Lineage (NCBI taxonomy): Eukaryota > Metazoa > Arthropoda > Insecta > Orthoptera > Acrididae > Schistocerca > Schistocerca gregaria. The sequence continues at coordinate 449,673 of NW_026061801.1, read as the reverse complement.
GGGGGGGGCGTTGAGAGACATCTTTCAGGGTGATAGACATCTTACGAGGTGGGGAGAGTTTTTGTGGGGGTATAGATAGACATCTTCACAGGGTGAGGTAGGTGGACAAACATCTTCCTTAGGGGGGTGAGGTAGGCAGACATCTGACGAGGGGGCAGGTAGACAGACATCTCCTGTGGAGAGTTACGTAGACTGACATTTTATAAGGAGCAAGTAGGTAGAATTACATATTAGATGGTGGGGCGATGAGAGACAGACAGCTTTCGATGGGGTAGAGGTAGTATGAAATCTTCCGATGTGGGAGGTGTAGGTAGATATCATCTGAGAGGGGTAGGTACACAGACATCTCCCGAGGAGTGGGGTAGGTAGACATTCATATTCTGTGGGGAGGGGTAGGTAGTCATACATATTCTAAGGGGGGGGGGGGATTTAGGTAGACAGACATATTCCAAGGGTGTGGGTAGGTACACAGACATCATCTGAGGGGGGAGGGGCGGTGCAGGTTGACAGAGATCTTCCATGGATGGGTAGCTCGGTAGATATCTTCTGAGGGGGATAGATAGGCATATTTCGAAGGTGGGGTAGATAGCCACCTTCCCAGGGGGGGGGGGGGCAGATCATCATGGGTGTGACGTCACGTGAGCTGCACTGCTGTTGAAATAGCTTGTTAATGTTTTATAAATTTTAGACTTCATTTACGTATTTTAAAGTTTTTTTGTGTTATTATTTTTGCCGTAAAAGCAAATTATTAGTGGATATTCATTTATCTCAGTGTTTCTTCCTGTGGTATTGACTCGAGTGGTCTATTATGTGTAAGTGTGCTTCCATGGTTCGTCTAAGCCTCGCGCCTCATCAGCGTGTTTACATTTTGCGGCGTGCACTGCATCTGCAGCGGTTATAAGCTAAGTACTGACGAACTTGTTTGTGCTCTGTAATACGTTATTAAACTGAATAGATTGCAGTGGTGTTGCTTGCCATTTTTGGCGAAATAATGACTTAATAAACTCTTGTAATCGTTCGCTCGCTGTGTTTTATAGAGTTTTCAGTGTGTTGAAGTCGTTTAGTAAATTTCGTGCTTTAGTTTTCAACTGGCGTTTAGTTTAAATTTTTTGGTTTTAGCCAATAATTTTGTGAAGTTTTGCTGGTATTGGTATCGGCTGTGTTGTAGTAGTATTAATACAAGTAGCTGCTTTCTTAGTAGGCAGAGAATTTCGAGACCATAGTTGTTAGTTCTTAAATAGTGCTGCTTTTGTAACTGAACTTTGGTAACGTAGACGTATAGTTTTTTTTAGTAACTGTAAAATTTTATCGTGAGTGAGAAGTGATTGCTATGTCGTAGGTTTGTGAGTAGTGGATTAAGCTGTGGGATTTGTTCAAAGTATTTTCATTGGGGGGAATGCGGTGGGGAAGCCAGTGGTCATTTGAGGGTGATCCTGTCCTGGGAATGTAGAATCTGTAATAGAAACAAGTTAATAGAAGAGCAGGAGCGTAAGATCTGTGCTCTTCAGGTGCAGTTACAATGCGCAAAGGAGGAACTAGATAAGTTGAGGAGGGTGAAGGGTGCTGGGGAATGGGAACTGGCAGTTGACAAGAAGATAGATAGGAAAAGGAGGTAGTCAGACAGTTTTACTTTGCATACATGCAATAGATACGACAAACTGTCAAAGTTGAGCGGAGAGGAGCCTCGTGTAGCTGTATATGGAGGTAACTTGCAGCCGTCCTCAGCAATTAGGAGGCCTAGGTTCTGCTGCTAGGTAGTTACCGGGTAGAGGTGTGGGCCAGCATTTGCAAGAAGTTTTGTGGAGTGAGTACCAGGTCACAAGCATTGTGAAGCCTAATGCAGGGTTGGCTCAGGTGGCTGAAAGCATAGGGGAGTTATGTAAGAATTTTACAAAGGAGGATCAGGTAGTGATAGTGGGTGGTGCTGGGAGCAGTCGCAATAGGGACAGGGGGTATGATGTCAGTGGTGACTTGGTTAAGATAGCTACTCAAACTGGTGGCACTAATGTGCTTTTCGTGCAACTGTTTCAGCATAATGATCGGCCACACCTTAATGCGGCTGTTGGGGGCGTAATTGTGGGGCTGGGGAGTGCAGTGATGGGAGAGGGCATGGATCACATCTCAGTGGTGCCAGTTGGGTCTATCAGTAGATGGGGTTTCACTAGGCATGGCCTGCACCTCAATAGGTATGCGAAGGAGAGGCTACCTAAGCTTATAGGTGACAGTGTAGTGGGTGGTGGTGGCGGTAGTGGTGTCACTCATGGAAAAATTCCTGTAGTATTTGGTGTTAGAGCTGCACCTTTTTAATACTGAAGTCAGCTGATTGGTATACCAGCTTAAAGGAAGTGCCTCTAAGGTTCAAAAATGGTTCTAATGGCTCTGAGCACTATGCAAATTAACATATGGGGTCATCAGTCGCCTAGAACTTAGAACTAATTAAACCTAACTAACCCAAGGACGTCACACACATCCATGCCCGAGGCAGGATTCGAACCTGCGACCGTAGCAGTCGCGCGGTTCCGAACTGAGCGCTTAGAACCGCAAGACCACCGCGGCCGGCGTGCCTCTAAGGGCTCTCCTCCAGAGGATGTAATGTTTCCAAGTAGAGAAGGAATTGGCATATTTCATCAGAATATAAGAGTTATTAGAGATAAAGTTAGTGAACTGCTAACAGATGTTAACGCTGAAATTATTTGTATATCAGAGCACCACTTCAATAAATTGATAATTTATAGGCTTCCTTTACCAGGCTACATATTACCTGGCTGTTTCTCAAGGAGTTCCTTGCGGGGTGGGGAGGTGTCTCCGTACATAAAAAACAGTACGTTATTTGAGTCCATAGACTTATCACGACACTGCACTGAACAGATATTTGAAAGTTGTGCAGCATTTGTTGAATTTAGTGAAACTCAACTTCTAATTGCTGGTGTTTATAGGGCCTCTAACTCAAACTTCAGAGCATTTTTGCTTAAGCTAGAGAGGGTTCTTGATTCACTTTGTAGGAAGTACCAGAAAGTAGTTATATGTGGGGACTTCAATATTAATTTTGTATATGATTGTGCAAGAAAAAGGGGGGTTGGGTTGTTTGGGGAAGGAGACCAGACAGCGATGTCATTGGTCTCATCGGATTAGGGAAGGATGGGGAAGGAAGTCGGCCATGCCCTTTGAGAGGAACTAACCCAGAATTTGCCGGGAGTGATTTAGGGAAATCACGGAAAACCTGAATCAAGATGGCTGAACGCGGGACTGAACCGTCGTCCTCCCGAATGTGAGTCCAGTGCCTTAACCACTGCGCCACCTCGCTCGGTCCCAAGAAAAATGATGTTGGTAGATCTCCTAAATTCATATGATCTGATGCCAACTGTGTTTTTTTTTTTTTTCAAACTAGGGTGCAGGCGAATAGTAGCACAATTATAGACAGTATTTTTATTCGTTCTTCAATACTAGATGGGCATCCTGTTAGTAAAAAAGGGAATGGCCTTTCAGACCATAATGCACAAATTTTAACACTAAAAGGTTTTTGTACTCAACCCAATGTCATATTTAGTTACAAAGAACGTAGGAAAGTTAATCCAACAGCAATAGAGTGTTTTTAAAACTTGTCAAGGAACAAGAGTGGCAAGATGTTTATAGTGCCAATAATACAGATGATAAATACAATGCTTTCCATGGCACATTTCTCATGCTCTTTGAGAGTTGTTTTCCATTAGAACATTCTGAATGGGGTACTAGCAGTAATAGACAGCACAGTTGGCTGACTAGTGGGATAATGATTTCATGTAGAACATAGGGCGAATTATATCAAAATGTTAGAAGTAGTCACAATCAAGCTAAATAAAAATTTAGTTTCAACAGGAAATCATACAAATTTCTTCGCAAATACCTTTCTGAGATTGACGTCTGAAATACTCCTCTGTGATACAAACAAGAGAGAGATTGAGTCAATAACTATATCACTGAAGACTAAGGACTCTCATGGATATGATGGAGTGCCTAGAAGCATATTAAAGTACTGTGCTGCACATGTTAGCCCTGTATTTAGCCATATTTGCAATTTTTCCTTTAGAGTTGGTCAGTTTCCTGACCGATTAAAGTACTCATCAGTAAAGCCGCTTTATGAAAAGGGAGAAAGGGATAATATAGATAATTTTAGACCTACTTCTATGCCATCAGTGTCTGCAAAAGTTACCGAAAAGGATGTGCATGTAAGGTTAATTGATCACTTGATATCACACAATTTGCTGTCAAATGAACAGTTCGGTTTTAGAAGCCGTCTGACAACTGAAAATGCTGTATTCTGGCGTACAGACGTACTTTTATGCAAAATCGTAAGGTCCTAGCTCTTGTCCAATGCACCAAAGCCGACAAATAAGGGAATAACCGATAACTAAAACTTGAATAGTACTGCTTCTTACTGGCTACTACATCTTCTTAGAAGATATTTCTGTGTTATAATATGATGTTTTCAGTTTTCTCCGCATACCGCAACACGCGACATAATTTTGCAGACGATAAATGTAACCGTTTCAGAGAGAAAAGCGGCCAATGTGAAGATGTGGCAATAAAGTCGATTCGATAGCAAATGACGAAAGCGGGCGGATTTCTGAAGTTTTTACTACGTATGAACAGTTTCCACATTCTCCCGTGCAATGTGGTTTCCAGACGTCGTTTCATGCTGAATCTTTAGGTCGTCGGTCATGTGCAATGTACCAAAGTCGGCAAATAAGTGAATAACCGATAGCTAAAACTTGACTACTACTGCTTGTTACTGGCCGATAACATCTTCTTAGAAGCTTCTTCTGTGTTCTACTATGGTGCTTTTAGTGTCTCCGCATACAGCGGCAAGAGACATAACTTTGCAGACGATGTATGTGACCGATTCAGAGAGAAAATCGACCAATATGACGATCTGGCGTTAAGTCGATTCTTTTGGCAAATGACGAAAACGGGCGGATTTCTCATGGTGTTACTACATATGAAAGCTTTTCTCATTCTCCCGTGCAACGTGGCGTACAGACGTACTTTCATGCAAAATCTTAAGAACTTAGCTCATGTCCAATGTACCAAAGCCGGCAAATAAGTGAATAAACCGATATTTAAACTTGAATAGTACTGCTTCTTATTGGGTATTACATCTTCTTAGAAGCTTTTTCTGTGTTCTAATATGATGTTTTCAGTTTTTTCTGCATACCGCAACACGCGACATAATTTTGCAGCCGCTAAATGTAACCGTTTCAGAGAGAAAAGCGGCCAATATTACGATCTGACATTAAGTCGATTCGATGGAAAATGTCGAAAACGGGCGGATTTCTCATGTTGTTACTACATATGAACATTTTTTATATTCTCCCGTGCAACGTGGCGTACAGACGTACTCTCATGCATAATCTTAAGGTCCTAGCTCATGTCCAATGCACCAAGGCGGCAAATAAGTGAATAACCGATAACTAAAGCATGTATATTACTGCTTCCTACTTTCGATTATATCTTCTTTGAAGCTTTTTCTTTGTTCTAATATAATGTTTTCAGTTTTTTCCGCATACCCCAACACGCGACATAACTTTACAGACGATAAATGTAACCGTTTCAGAGAGAAAAGTAGCCAATATGACGATCTGACAATAAGTCGATTCAATGGCAAATGTCGAAAACGGGCGGATTTCTCGTGTTGTTAGTACATATGAACACTTTTCACATTCTCCCGTGCAACGTGTCGTATATACGTACTTTCATGCAAAATCTTAAGGTCCTAGCTCATGTCCAACCGTGCGACTGCTAAGGTCGCAGGTTCGAATCCTGCCTGGGCCATAGATGTGTGTGATCTCCTTGGGTGAGTTAGGTTTAAGTAGTTCTAAGCTCTAGGGGACTAACGACCTCAGCAGTTGAGTCCCATTGTGCTCAGAGCCATTTGAACTGATGTTCAATGCACCAAAGCCGGCAAATAAGTCAATAGTATAGTTCTGCTTGCTACTTTCGATTACATCTTCTTAGAAGCTTTTTTTGTGTTCTAATATGATGTTTTCAGTTTCTTCCGCATATTGCAATACGCGACATACATTTCCAGACGATAAATGTAACTGTTTCAGAGAGAAAAGCGGCCAATGTGACAATCTGGCATTAAGTCGATTCGATGGCAAATGACGAAAGCGAGCGGATCTCTCAAATTTTTACTACATATGAACAGTTTTCACATTCCCCCGCGCAATGTGATTTCCAGACGTCGTTTCATGCGAAATCTATAGGTCGTCGGTCATGTCCAATATACCAAACCCGGCAAATAAGTGAATTACCGATAACTAAATCTAGAATAGTACTGCTTCTTATTGGCGATTACATCTTCTTCGAAGCTTTTTCTGTGTTCTAATATAATGTTTTCAGTTTTTTTCCATACCGCAACACGCGACATAATTTTGCAGACGATGGATGTAACCTGTTCAGAGAGAAAAGCGGCCAATGGGACGATCTGGCAATACATTCGACTCTATAGCAAATGATGAAAGCGATCGGGTTTCTTAGGTTTTTACCACATATGAACGCTTTCCACATTCTCCCATGCAACGTGTCGTACAGACGTACTTTCTTGCAAAATCTTAAGGTCCTAGCTCATGTCCAATGCACAAAAGCCAGAAAATAAGTGAGTAACCGATAACTAGAACTTGACTAGTACTGCTTGTTACTGGCCAATTACATCTTCTTAGAAGCTTCTTCTGTGACTACTATAGTGATTTTAGTATCTGCGCATACCGCGGCAAGCGACATAACTTAGCATACGATGAATGTAACCGTTTCAGAGAGAAAAGCCACCAGTGTGACGATCTGTCATTAAGTCGATTCGATGGCAAATGACGAAAACGGGCGGATTTCTCATGGTGTTACTACATATGAAAACTTTTCTCATTCTCCCGTGCAACGTGGCGTACAGACGTACTTTCATGCAAAATCTTAAGGTCGTAGCTCATGTCCAATGCACCAAAGCCGGCAAATAAGTGAATAAACCGATAACTGAAACTTGAATAGTACTGCTTCTTACTGGCAATTTCATCTTCTTTGAAGCTTTTTCTGTATTCTAATATAATGTTTTCAGCTTTTTCCGCATACCGCAACACGCGACATAATTTTGCAGACGATAAATGTAACCGTTTCAGAGAGAAAAGCGGCCAATGTGAAGATGTGGCAATAAAGTCGATTCGATAGCAAATGACGAAAGCGGGCGGATTTCTGAAGTTTTTACTACGTATGAACAGTTTCCACATTCTCCCGTGCAACGTGGTTTCCAGACGTCGTTTCATGCTGAATCTTTAGGTCGTCGGTCATGTGCAATGTACCAAAGCCGGCAAATAAGTGAATAACCGATAACTAAAACTTGACTACTACTGCATGTTACTGGCCGATAACATCTTCTTAGAAGCTTCTTCTGTGTTCTACTATGGTGCTTTTAGTGTCTCCGCATACCGCGGCAAGAGACATAACTTTGCAGACGATGAATGTGACCGATTCAGAGAGAAAATCGACCAATATGACGATCTGGCGTTAAGTCGATTCTTATGGCAAATGACGTAAACGGGCGGATTTCTCATGGTGTTACAACATATGAAAGCTTTTCTCATTCTCCCGTACAACGTGGCGTACAGACGTACTTTCATGCAAAATCTTAAGATCTTAGCTCATGTCCAATGTACCAAACCCGGCAAATAAGAGAATAAACCGATATTTAAACTTGAATAGTACTGCTTCTTATTGGCTATTACATCTTCTTAGAAGCTTTTTCTGTGTTCTAATATGATGTTTTCAGTTTTTTCTGCATACCGCAACACGCGACATACTTTTGCAGCCGCTAAATGTAACCGTTTCAGAGAGAAAAGCGGCCAATATGACGATCTGACATTAAGTCGATTCGATGGAAAATGTCGAAAACGGGCGGATTTCTCATGTTGTTACTACATATGAACATTTTTTATATTCTCCCGTGCAACGTGGCGTACAGACGTACTCTCATGCATAATCTTAAGGTCCTAGCTCATGTCCAATGCACCAAGGCGCAAATAAGTGAATAACCGATAACTAAAGCATGTATACTACAGCTTCCTACTTATGATTATATCTTCTTTGAAGCTTTTTCTGTGTTCTAATATAATGTTTTCAGTTTTTTCCGCATACCCCAACACGCGGCATAACTTTACAGACGATAAATGTAACCGTTTCAGAGAGAAAAGTAGCCAATATGACGATCTGACAATAAGTCGATTCAATGGCAAATGTCGAAAACGGGCGGATTTCTCATGTTGTTAGTACATATGAACACTTTTCACATTCTCCCGTGCAACGTGGCGTACATACGTACTTTCATGCAAAATCTTAAGGTCCTAGCTCATGTCCAAACGTGCGACTGCTAAGGTCGCAGGTTCGAATCCTGCCTGGGGCATGGATGTGTGTGATCTCCTTGGGTGAGTTAGGTTTAAGTAGTTCTAAGTTCTAGGGGACTAACGACCTCAGCAGTTGAGTCCCATTGTGCTCAGAGCCATTTGAACTGATGATCAATGCACCAAAGCCGGCAAATAAGTCAATAGTATAGTTCTGCTTGCTACTTTCGATTACATCTTCTTAGAAGCTTTTTTTGTGTTCTAATATGATGTTTTCAGTTTCTTCCGCATATTGCAATACGCGACATACATTTCCAGACAATAATGTAACTGTTTCAGAGAGAAAAGCGGCCAATGTGACGATCTGGCATCAAGTCGATTCGATGGCAAATGACGAAACCGGGCGGATCTCTCAAATTTTTACTACATATGAACAGTTTTCACATTCCAGCGCGCAATGTGATTTCCAGATGTCGTTTCATGCGAAATCTATAGGTCGTCGGTCATGTCCAATATACCAAAATCGGCAAATAAGTGAATTACCGATAACTATATCTTGAATAGTACTGCTTCTTATTGGCGATTACATCTTCTTCGAAGCTTTTTCTGTGTTCTAATATAATGTTTTCAGTTTTTTTCCATACCGCAACACGCGAAATAATTTTGCAGACGATGGATGTAACCTGTTCAGAGAGAAAAGCGGCCAATGGGACGATCTGGCAATACATTCGACTCGATAGCAAATGACGAAAGCGATCGGGTTTCTCAGGTTTTTACTACATATGAACGCTTTCCACATTCTCCCGTGCAACGTGTCGTACAGACGTACTTTCTTGCAAAATCTTAAGGTCCTAGCTCATGTCCAATGCACAAAAGCCAGAAAATAAGTGAGTAACCGATAACTAGAACTTGACTAGTACTGCTTGTTACTGGCCAATTACATCTTCTTAGAAGCTTCTTCTGTGACTACTACAGTGATTTTAGTATCTGCGCATACCGCGGCAAGCGACATAACTTAGCATACGATGAATGTAACCGTTTCAGAGAGAAAAGCCACCAGTGTGACGATCTGTCATTAAGTCGATTCGATGGCAAATGATGAAAACGGGCGGATTTCTCATGGTGTTACTACATATGAAAAATTTTCTCATTCTCCCGTGCAACGTGGCGTACAGACGTACTTTCATGCAAAATCTTAAGGTCGTAGCTCATGTCCAATGCACCAAAGCCGGCAAATAAGTGAATAAACCGATAACTGAAACTTGAATAGTACTGCTTCTTACTGGCAATTTCATCTTCTTTGAAGCTTTTTCTGTATTCTAATATAATGTTTTCAGCTTTTTCCGCATACCGCAACACGCGACATAATTTTGCAGACGATAAATGTAACCGTTTCAGAGAGAAAAGCGGCCAATGTGAAGATGTGGCAATAAAGTCGATTCGATAGCAAATGACGAAAGCGGGCGGATTTCTGAAGTTTTTACTACGTATGAACAGTTTCCACATTCTCCCGTGCAACGTGGTTTCCAGACGTACTTTCATGCAAAATCTTAAGAACTTAGTTCATGTCCAATGTACCAAAGCCGGCAAATAAGTGAATAAACCGATATTTAAACTTGAATAGTACTGCTTCTTATTGGCTATTACATCTTCTTAGAAGCTTTTTCTGTGTTCTAATATGATGTTTTCAGTTTTTTCTGCATACCGCAACACGCGACATACTTTTGCAGCCGCTAAATGTAACCGTTTCAGAGAGAAAAGCGGCCAATATGACGATCTGACATTAAGTCGATTCGATGGAAAATGTCGAAAACGGGCGGATTTCTCATGTTGTTACTACATATGAACATTTTTTATATTCTCCCGTGCAACGTGGCGTACAGACGTACTCTCATGCATAATCTTAAGGTCCTAGCTCATGTCCAATGCACCAAGGCGGCAAATAAGTGAATAACCGATAACTAAAGCATGTATATTACTGCTTCCTACTCTCGATTATATCTTCTTTGAAGCTTTTTCTGTGTTCTAATATAATGTTTTCAGTTTTTTCCGCATACCCCAACACGCGACATAACTTTACAGACGATAAATGTAACCGTTTCTGAGAGAAAAGTAGCCAATATGACGATCTGACAATAAGTCGATTCAATGGCAAATGTCGAAAACGGGCGGATTTCTCATGTTGTTAGTACATACGAACACTGTTCACATTCTACCGTGCAACGTGGCGTATATACGTACTTTCATGCAAAATCTTAAGGTCCTAGCTCATGTCCAACCGTGCGACTGCTAAGGTCGCAGGTTCGAATCCTGCCTGGGGCATGGATGTGTGTGATCTCCTTGGGTGAGTTAGGTTTAAGTAGTTCTAAGTTCTAGGGGACTAACGACCTCAGCAGTTGAGTCCCATTGTGCTCAGAGCCATTTGAACTGATGTTTAATGCACCAAAGCCGGCAAATAAGTCAATAGTATAGTTCTGCTTGCTACTTTCGATTACATCTTCTTAGAAGCTTTTTTTGTGTTCTAATATGATGTTTTCAGTTTCTTCCGCATATTGCAATACGCGACATACATTTCCAGACGATAAATGTAACTGTTTCAGAGAGAAAAGCGGCCAATGTGACGATCTGGCATCAAGTCGATTCGATGGCAAATGACGAAACCGAGCGGATCTCTCAAATTTTTACTACATATGAACAGTTTTCACATTCCCCCGCGCAATGTGATTTCGAGACGTCGTTTCATGCGAAATCTATAGGTCGTCGGTCATGTCCAATATACCAAACCCGGCAAATAAGTGAATTACCGATAACTAAATCTAGAATAGTACTGCTTCTTATTGGCGATTACATCTTCTTCGAAGCTTTTTCTGTGTTCTAATATAATGTTTTCAGTTTTTTTCCATACCGCAACACGCGACATAATTTTGCAGACGATGGATGTAACCTGTTCTGAGAGAAAAGCGGCCAATGGGACGATCTGGCAATACATTCGACTCTATAGCAAATGACGAAAGCGATCGGGTTTCTCAGGTTTTTACTACATATGAACGCTTTCCACATTCTCCCGTGCAACGTGTCGTACAGACGTACTTTCTTGCAAAATCTTAAGGTCCTATCTCATATACAATGCACAAAAGCCGGAAAATAAGTGAGTAACCGATAACTAGAACTTGACTAGTACTGCTTGTTACTGGCCAATTACATCTTCTTAGAAGCTTCTTCTGTGACTACTATAGTGATTTTAGTATCTGCGCATACCGCGGCAAGCGACATAACTTTGCATACGATGAATGTAACCGTTTCAGAGAGAAAAGCCACCAGTGTGACGATCTGTCATTAAGTCGATTCGATGGCAAATGACGAAAACGGGCGGATTTCTCATGGTGTTACTACATATGAAAACTTTTCTCATTCTCCCGTGCAACGTGGCGTACAGACGTACTTTCATGCAAAATCTTAAGGTCGTAGCTCATGTCCAATGCACCAAAGCCGGCAAATAAGTGAATAAACCGATAACTGAAACTTGAATAGTACTGCTTCTTACTGGCAATTTCATCTTCTTTGAAGCTTTTTCTGTATTCTAATATAATGTTTTCAGCTTTTTCCGCATACCGCAACACGCGACATAATTTTGCAGACGATAAATGTAACCGTTTCAGAGAGAAAAGCGGCCAATGTGAAGATGTGGCAATAAAGTCGATTCGATAGCAAATGACGAAAGCGGGCGGATTTCTGAAGTTTTTACTACGTATGAACAGTTTCCACATTCTCCCGTGCAACGTGGTTTCCAGACGTCGTTTCATGCTGAATCTTTAGGTCGTCGGTCATGTGCAATGTACCAAAGCCGGCAAATAAGTGAATAACCGATAACTAAAACTTGACTACTACTGCATGTTACTGGCCGATAACATCTTCTTAGAAGCTTCTTCTGTGTTCTACTATGGTGCTTTTAGTGTCTCCGCATACCGCGGCAAGAGACATAACTTTGCAGACGATGAATGTGACCGATTCAGAGAGAAAATCGACCAATATGACGATCTGGCGTTAAGTCGATTCTTATGGCAAATGACGTAAACGGGCGGATTTCTCATGGTGTTACAACATATGAAAGCTTTTCTCATTCTCCCGTACAACGTGGCGTACAGACGTACTTTCATGCAAAATCTTAAGATCTTAGCTCATGTCCAATGTACCAAACCCGGCAAATAAGAGAATAAACCGATATTTAAACTTGAATAGTACTGCTTCTTATTGGCTATTACATCTTCTTAGAAGCTTTTTCTGTGTTCTAATATGATGTTTTCAGTTTTTTCTGCATACCGCAACACGCGACATACTTTTGCAGCCGCTAAATGTAACCGTTTCAGAGAGAAAAGCGGCCAATATGACGATCTGACATTAAGTCGATTCGATGGAAAATGTCGAAAACGGGCGGATTTCTCATGTTGTTACTACATATGAACATTTTTTATATTCTCCCGTGCAACGTGGCGTACAGACGTACTCTCATGCATAATCTTAAGGTCCTAGCTCATGTCCAATGCACCAAGGCGCAAATAAGTGAATAACCGATAACTAAAGCATGTATACTACAGCTTCCTACTTATGATTATATCTTCTTTGAAGCTTTTTCTGTGTTCTAATATAATGTTTTCAGTTTTTTCCGCATACCCCAACACGCGGCATAACTTTACAGACGATAAATGTAACCGTTTCAGAGAGAAAAGTAGCCAATATGACGATCTGACAATAAGTCGATTCAATGGCAAATGTCGAAAACGGGCGGATTTCTCATGTTGTTAGTACATATGAACACTTTTCACATTCTCCCGTGCAACGTGGCGTACATACGTACTTTCATGCAAAATCTTAAGGTCCTAGCTCATGTCCAAACGTGCGACTGCTAAGGTCGCAGGTTCGAATCCTGCCTGGGGCATGGATGTGTGTGATCTCCTTGGGTGAGTTAGGTTTAAGTAGTTCTAAGTTCTAGGGGACTAACGACCTCAGCAGTTGAGTCCCATTGTGCTCAGAGCCATTTGAACTGATGTTCAATGCACCAAAGCCGGCAAATAAGTCAATAGTATAGTTCTGCTTGCTACTTTCGATTACATCTTCTTAGAAGCTTTTTTTGTGTTCTAATATGATGTTTTCAGTTTCTTCCGCATATTGCAATACGCGACATACATTTCCAGACGATAAATGTAACTGTTTCAGAGAGAAAAGCGGCCAATGTGACAATCTGGCATTAAGTCGATTCGATGGCAAATGACGAAACCGAGCGGATCTCTCAAATTTTTACTACATATGAACAGTTTTCACATTCCCCCGCGCAATGTGATTTCCAGACGTCGTTTCATGCGAAATCTATAGGTCGTCGGTCATGTCCAATATACCAAACCCGGCAAATAAGTGAATTACCGATAACTAAATCTAGAATAGTACTGCTTCTTATTGGCGATTACATCTTCTTCGAAGCTTTTTCTGTGTTCTAATATAATGTTTTCAGTTTTTTTCCATACCGCAACACGCGACATAATTTTGCAGACGATGGATGTAACCTGTTCAGAGAGAAAAGCGGCCAATGGGACGATCTGGCAATACATTCGACTCTATAGCAAATGATGAAAGCGATCGGGTTTCTTAGGTTTTTACCACATATGAACGCTTTCCACATTCTCCCATGCAACGTGTCGTACAGACGTACTTTCTTGCAAAATCTTAAGGTCCTAGCTCATGTCCAATGCACAAAAGCCAGAAAATAAGTGAGTAACCGATAACTAGAACTTGACTAGTACTGCTTGTTACTGGCCAATTACATCTTCTTAGAAGCTTCTTCTGTGACTACTATAGTGATTTTAGTATCTGCGCATACCGCGGCAAGCGACATAACTTAGCATACGATGAATGTAACCGTTTCAGAGAGAAAAGCCACCAGTGTGACGATCTGTCATTAAGTCGATTCGATGGCAAATGACGAAAACGGGCGGATTTCTCATGGTGTTACTACATATGAAAACTTTTCTCATTCTCCCGTGCAACGTGGCGTACAGACGTACTTTCATGCAAAATCTTAAGGTCGTAGCTCATGTCCAATGCACCAAAGCCGGCAAATAAGTGAATAAACCGATAACTGAAACTTGAATAGTACTGCTTCTTACTGGCAATTTCATCTTCTTTGAAGCTTTTTCTGTATTCTAATATAATGTTTTCAGCTTTTTCCGCATACCGCAACACGCGACATAATTTTGCAGACGATAAATGTAACCGTTTCAGAGAGAAAAGCGGCCAATGTGAAGATGTGGCAATAAAGTCGATTCGATAGCAAATGACGAAAGCGGGCGGATTTCTGAAGTTTTTACTACGTATGAACAGTTTCCACATTCTCCCGTGCAACGTGGTTTCCAGACGTCGTTTCATGCTGAATCTTTAGGTCGTCGGTCATGTGCAATGTACCAAAGCCGGCAAATAAGTGAATAACCGATAACTAAAACTTGACTACTACTGCATGTTACTGGCCGATAACATCTTCTTAGAAGCTTCTTCTGTGTTCTACTATGGTGCTTTTAGTGTCTCCGCATACCGCGGCAAGAGACATAACTTTGCAGACGATGAATGTGACCGATTCAGAGAGAAAATCGACCAATATGACTATCTGGCGTTAAGTCGATTCTTATGGCAAATGACGTAAACGGGCGGATTTCTCATGGTGTTACAACATATGAAAGCTTTTCTCATTCTCCCGTACAACGTGGCGTACAGACGTACTTTCATGCAAAATCTTAAGATCTTAGCTCATGTCCAATGTACCAAACCCGGCAAATAAGAGAATAAACCGATATTTAAACTTGAATAGTACTGCTTCTTATTGGCTATTACATCTTCTTAGAAGCTTTTTCTGTGTTCTAATATGATGTTTTCAGTTTTTTCTGCATACCGCAACACGCGACATACTTTTGCAGCCGCTAAATGTAACCGTTTCAGAGAGAAAAGCGGCCAATATGACGATCTGACATTAAGTCGATTCGATGGAAAATGTCGAAAACGGGCGGATTTCTCATGTTGTTACTACATATGAACATTTTTTATATTCTCCCGTGCAACGTGGCGTACAGACGTACTCTCATGCATAATCTTAAGGTCCTAGCTCATGTCCAATGCACCAAGGCGCAAATAAGTGAATAACCGATAACTAAAGCATGTATACTACAGCTTCCTACTTATGATTATATCTTCTTTGAAGCTTTTTCTGTGTTCTAATATAATGTTTTCAGTTTTTTCCGCATACCCCAACACGCGGCATAACTTTACAGACGATAAATGTAACCGTTTCAGAGAGAAAAGTAGCCAATATGACGATCTGACAATAAGTCGATTCAATGGCAAATGTCGAAAACGGGCGGATTTCTCATGTTGTTAGTACATATGAACACTTTTCACATTCTCCCGTGCAACGTGGCGTACATACGTACTTTCATGCAAAATCTTAAGGTCCTAGCTCATGTCCAAACGTGCGACTGCTAAGGTCGCAGGTTCGAATCCTGCCTGGGGCATGGATGTGTGTGATCTCCTTGGGTGAGTTAGGTTTAAGTAGTTCTAAGTTCTAGGGGACTAACGACCTCAGCAGTTGAGTCCCATTGTGCTCAGAGCCATTTGAACTGATGATCAATGCACCAAAGCCGGCAAATAAGTCAATAGTATAGTTCTGCTTGCTACTTTCGATTACATCTTCTTAGAAGCTTTTTTTGTGTTCTAATATGATGTTTTCAGTTTCTTCCGCATATTGCAATACGCGACATACATTTCCAGACAATAATGTAACTGTTTCAGAGAGAAAAGCGGCCAATGTGACGATCTGGCATCAAGTCGATTCGATGGCAAATGACGAAACCGGGCGGATCTCTCAAATTTTTACTACATATGAACAGTTTTCACATTCCAGCGCGCAATGTGATTTCCAGATGTCGTTTCATGCGAAATCTATAGGTCGTCGGTCATGTCCAATATACCAAAATCGGCAAATAAGTGAATTACCGATAACTATATCTTGAATAGTACTGCTTCTTATTGGCGATTACATCTTCTTCGAAGCTTTTTCTGTGTTCTAATATAATGTTTTCAGTTTTTTTCCATACCGCAACACGCGAAATAATTTTGCAGACGATGGATGTAACCTGTTCAGAGAGAAAAGCGGCCAATGGGACGATCTGGCAATACATTCGACTCGATAGCAAATGACGAAAGCGATCGGGTTTCTCAGGTTTTTACTACATATGAACGCTTTCCACATTCTCCCGTGCAACGTGTCGTACAGACGTACTTTCTTGCAAAATCTTAAGGTCCTAGCTCATGTCCAATGCACAAAAGCCAGAAAA
Source organism: Schistocerca gregaria (assembly GCF_023897955.1). Taxonomy (NCBI): domain Eukaryota; kingdom Metazoa; phylum Arthropoda; class Insecta; order Orthoptera; family Acrididae; genus Schistocerca; species Schistocerca gregaria. The sequence goes on along the minus strand of NW_026061801.1, from coordinate 432,941 downwards.
TAAGTGAGTAACCGATAACTAGAACTTGACTAGTACTGCTTGTTACTGGCCAATTACATCTTCTTAGAAGCTTCTTCTGTGACTACTACAGTGATTTTAGTATCTGCGCATACCGCGGCAAGCGACATAACTTAGCATACGATGAATGTAACCGTTTCAGAGAGAAAAGCCACCAGTGTGACGATCTGTCATTAAGTCGATTCGATGGCAAATGATGAAAACGGGCGGATTTCTCATGGTGTTACTACATATGAAAAATTTTCTCATTCTCCCGTGCAACGTGGCGTACAGACGTACTTTCATGCAAAATCTTAAGGTCGTAGCTCATGTCCAATGCACCAAAGCCGGCAAATAAGTGAATAAACCGATAACTGAAACTTGAATAGTACTGCTTCTTACTGGCAATTTCATCTCCTTTGAAGCTTTTTCTGTATTCTAATATAATGTTTTCAGCTTTTTCCGCATACCGCAACACGCGACATAATTTTGCAGACGATAAATGTAACCGTTTCAGAGAGAAAAGCGGCCAATGTGAAGATGTGGCAATAAAGTCGATTCGATAGCAAATGACGAAAGCGGGCGGATTTCTGAAGTTTTTACTACGTATGAACAGTTTCCACATTCTCCCGTGCAACGTGGTTTCCAGACGTACTTTCATGCAAAATCGTAAGAACTTAGTTCATGTCCAATGTACCAAAGCCGGCAAATAAGTGAATAAACCGATATTTAAACTTGAATAGTACTGCTTCTTATTGGCTATTACATCTTCTTAGAAGCTTTTTCTGTGTTCTAATATGATGTTTTCAGTTTTTTCTGCATACCGCAACACGCGACATACTTTTGCAGCCGCTAAATGTAACCGTTTCAGAGAGAAAAGCGGCCAATATGACGATCTGACATTAAGTCGATTCGATGGAAAATGTCGAAAACGGGCGGATTTCTCATGTTGTTACTACATATGAACATTTTTTATATTCTCCCGTGCAACGTGGCGTACAGACGTACTCTCATGCATAATCTTAAGGTCCTAGCTCATGTCCAATGCACCAAGGCGGCAAATAAGTGAATAACCGATAACTAAAGCATGTATATTACTGCTTCCTACTCTCGATTATATCTTCTTTGAAGCTTTTTCTGTGTTCTAATATAATGTTTTCAGTTTTTTCCGCATACCCCAACACGCGACATAACTTTACAGACGATAAATGTAACCGTTTCTGAGAGAAAAGTAGCCAATATGACGATCTGACAATAAGTCGATTCAATGGCAAATGTCGAAAACGGGCGGATTTCTCATGTTGTTAGTACATACGAACACTGTTCACATTCTACCGTGCAACGTGGCGTATATACGTACTTTCATGCAAAATCTTAAGGTTCTAGCTCATGTCCAACCGTGCGACTGCTAAGGTCGCAGGTTCGAATCCTGCCTGGGGCATGGATGTGTGTGATCTCCTTGGGTGAGTTAGGTTTAAGTAGTTCTAAGTTCTAGGGGACTAACGACCTCAGCAGTTGAGTCCCATTGTGCTCAGAGCCATTTGAACTGATGTTTAATGCACCAAAGCCGGCAAATAAGTCAATAGTATAGTTCTGCTTGCTACTTTCGATTACATCTTCTTAGAAGCTTTTTTTGTGTTCTAATATGATGTTTTCAGTTTCTTCCGCATATTGCAATACGCGACATACATTTCCAGACGATAAATGTAACTGTTTCAGAGAGAAAAGCGGCCAATGTGACGATCTGGCATCAAGTCGATTCGATGGCAAATGACGAAAGCGAGCGGATCTCTCAAATTTTTACTACATATGAACAGTTTTCACATTCCCCCGCGCAATGTGATTTCCAGACGTCGTTTCATGCGAAATCTATAGGTCGTCGGTCATGTCCAATATACCAAACCCGGCAAATAAGTGAATTACCGATAACTAAATCTAGAATAGTACTGCTTCTTATTGGCGATTACATCTTCTTCGAAGCTTTTTCTGTGTTCTAATATAATGTTTTCAGTTTTTTTCCATACCGCAACACGCGACATAATTTTGCAGACGATGGATGTAACCTGTTCTGAGAGAAAAGCGGCCAATGGGACGATCTGGCAATACATTCGACTCTATAGCAAATGACGAAAGCGATCGGGTTTCTCAGGTTTTTACTACATATGAACGCTTTCCACATTCTCCCGTGCAACGTGTCGTACAGACGTACTTTCTTGCAAAATCTTAAGGTCCTATCTCATATACAATGCACAAAAGCCGGAAAATAAGTGAGTAACCGATAACTAGAACTTGACTAGTACTGCTTGTTACTGGCCAATTACATCTTCTTAGAAGCTTCTTCTGTGACTACTATAGTGATTTTAGTATCTGCGCATACCGCGGCAAGCGACATAACTTTGCATACGATGAATGTAACCGTTTCAGAGAGAAAAGCCACCAGTGTGACGATCTGTCATTAAGTCGATTCGATGGCAAATGACGAAAACGGGCGGATTTCTCATGGTGTTACTACATATGAAAACTTTTCTCATTCTCCCGTGCAACGTGGCGTACAGACGTACTTTCATGCAAAATCTTAAGGTCGTAGCTCATGTCCAATGCACCAAAGCCGGCAAATAAGTGAATAAACCGATAACTGAAACTTGAATAGTACTGCTTCTTACTGGCAATTTCATCTTCTTTGAAGCTTTTTCTGTATTCTAATATAATGTTTTCAGCTTTTTCCGCATACCGCAACACGCGACATAATTTTGCAGACGATAAATGTAACCGTTTCAGAGAGAAAAGCGGCCAATGTGAAGATGTGGCAATAAAGTCGATTCGATAGCAAATGACGAAAGCGGGCGGATTTCTGAAGTTTTTACTACGTATGAACAGTTTCCACATTCTCCCGTGCAACGTGGTTTCCAGACGTCGTTTCATGCTGAATCTTTAGGTCGTCGGTCATGTGCAATGTACCAAAGCCGGCAAATAAGTGAATAACCGATAGCTAAAACTTGACTACTACTGCTTGTTACTGGCCGATAACATCTTCTTAGAAGCTTCTTCTGTGTTCTACTATGGTGCTTTTAGTGTCTCCGCATACCGCGGCAAGAGACATAACTTTGCAGACGATGAATGTGACCGATTCAGAGAGAAAATCGACCAATATGACGATCTGGCGTTAAGTCGATTCTTATGGCAAATGACGAAAACGGGCGGATTTCTCATGGTGTTACAACATATGAAAGCTTTTCTCATTCTCCCGTACAACGTGGCGTACAGACGTACTTTCATGCAAAATCTTAAGATCTTAGCTCATGTCCAATGTACCAAACCCGGCAAATAAGTGAATAAACCGATATTTAAACTTGAATAGTACTGCTTCTTATTGGCTATTACATCTTCTTAGAAGCTTTTTCTGTGTTCTAATATGATGTTTTCAGTTTTTTCTGCATACCGCAACACGCGACATACTTTTGCAGCCGCTAAATGTAACCGTTTCAGAGAGAAAAGCGGCCAATATGACGATCTGACATTAAGTCGATTCGATGGAAAATGTCGAAAACGGGCGGATTTCTCATGTTGTTACTACATATGAACATTTTTTATATTCTCCCGTGCAACGTGGCGTACAGACGTACTATCATGCATAATCTTAAGGTCCTAGCTCATGTCCAATGCACCAAGGCGCAAATAAGTGAATAACCGATAACTAAAGCATGTATACTACTGCTTCCTACTTATGATTATATCTTCTTTGAAGCTTTTTCTTTGTTCTAATATAATGTTTTCAGTTTTTTCCGCATACCCCAACACGCGGCATAACTTTACAGACGATAAATGTAACCGTTTCAGAGAGAAAAGTAGCCAATATGACGATCTGACAATAAGTCGATTCAATGGCAAATGTCGAAAACGGGCGGATTTCTCATGTTGTTAGTACATATGAACACTTTTCACATTCTCCCGTGCAACGTGGCGTACATACGTACTTTCATGCAAAATCTTAAGGTCCTAGCTCATGTCCAAACGTGCGACTGCTAAGGTCGCAGGTTCGAATCCTGCCTGGGGCATGGATGTGTGTGATCTCCTTGGGTGAGTTAGGTTTAAGTAGTTCTAAGTTCTAGGGGACTAACGACCTCAGCAGTTGAGTCCCATTGTGCTCAGAGCCATTTGAACTGATGTTCAATGCACCAAAGCCGGCAAATAAGTCAATAGTATAGTTCTGCTTGCTACTTTCGATTACATCTTCTTAGAAGCTTTTTTTGTGTTCTAATATGATGTTTTCAGTTTCTTCCGCATATTGCAATACGCGACATACATTTCCAGACAATAATGTAACTGTTTCAGAGAGAAAAGCGGCCAATGTGACGATCTGGCATCAAGTCGATTCGATGGCAAATGACGAAACCGGGCGGATCTCTCAAATTTTTACTACATATGAACAGTTTTCACATTCCAGCGCGCAATGTGATTTCCAGATGTCGTTTCATGCGAAATCTATAGGTCGTCGGTCATGTCCAATATACCAAAATCGGCAAATAAGTGAATTACCGATAACTATATCTTGAATAGTACTGCTTCTTATTGGCGATTACATCTTCTTCGAAGCTTTTTCTGTGTTCTAATATAATGTTTTCAGTTTTTTTCCATACCGCAACACGCGAAATAATTTTGCAGACGATGGATGTAACCTGTTCAGAGAGAAAAGCGGCCAATGGGACGATCTGGCAATACATTCGACTCGATAGCAAATGACGAAAGCGATCGGGTTTCTCAGGTTTTTACTACATATGAACGCTTTCCACATTCTCCCGTGCAACGTGTCGTACAGACGTACTTTCTTGCAAAATCTTAAGGTCCTAGCTCATGTCCAATGCACAAAAGCCAGAAAATAAGTGAGTAACCGATAACTAGAACTTGACTAGTACTGCTTGTTACTGGCCAATTACATCTTCTTAGAAGCTTCTTCTGTGACTACTACAGTGATTTTAGTATCTGCGCATACCGCGGCAAGCGACATAACTTAGCATACGATGAATGTAACCGTTTCAGAGAGAAAAGCCACCAGTGTGACGATCTGTCATTAAGTCGATTCGATGGCAAATGATGAAAACGGGCGGATTTCTCATGGTGTTACTACATATGAAAAATTTTCTCATTCTCCCGTGCAACGTGGCGTACAGACGTACTTTCATGCAAAATCTTAAGGTCGTAGCTCATGTCCAATGCACCAAAGCCGGCAAATAAGTGAATAAACCGATAACTGAAACTTGAATAGTACTGCTTCTTACTGACAATTTCATCTTCTTTGAAGCTTTTTCTGTATTCTAATATAATGTTTTCAGCTTTTTCCGCATACCGCAACACGCGACATAATTTTGCAGACGATAAATGTAACCGTTTCAGAGAGAAAAGCGGCCAATGTGAAGATGTGGCAATAAAGTCGATTCGATAGCAAATGACGAAAGCGGGCGGATTTCTGAAGTTTTTACTACGTATGAACAGTTTCCACATTCTCCCGTGCAACGTGGTTTCCAGACGTACTTTCATGCAAAATCTTAAGAACTTAGTTCATGTCCAATGTACCAAAGCCGGCAAATAAGTGAATAAACCGATATTTAAACTTGAATAGTACTGCTTCTTATTGGCTATTACATCTTCTTAGAAGCTTTTTCTGTGTTCTAATATGATGTTTTCAGTTTTTTCTGCATACCGCAACACGCGACATACTTTTGCAGCCGCTAAATGTAACCGTTTCAGAGAGAAAAGCGGCCAATATGACGATCTGACATTAAGTCGATTCGATGGAAAATGTCGAAAACGGGCGGATTTCTCATGTTGTTACTACATATGAACATTTTTTATATTCTCCCGTGCAACGTGGCGTACAGACGTACTCTCATGCATAATCTTAAGGTCCTAGCTCATGTCCAATGCACCAAGGCGGCAAATAAGTGAATAACCGATAACTAAAGCATGTATATTACTGCTTCCTACTCTCGATTATATCTTCTTTGAAGCTTTTTCTGTGTTCTAATATAATGTTTTCAGTTTTTTCCGCATACCCCAACACGCGACATAACTTTACAGACGATAAATGTAACCGTTTCTGAGAGAAAAGTAGCCAATATGACGATCTGACAATAAGTCGATTCAATGGCAAATGTCGAAAACGGGCGGATTTCTCATGTTGTTAGTACATACGAACACTGTTCACATTCTACCGTGCAACGTGGCGTATATACGTACTTTCATGCAAAATCTTAAGGTCCTAGCTCATGTCCAACCGTGCGACTGCTAAGGTCGCAGGTTCGAATCCTGCCTGGGGCATGGATGTGTGTGATCTCCTTGGGTGAGTTAGGTTTAAGTAGTTCTAAGTTCTAGGGGACTAACGACCTCAGCAGTTGAGTCCCATTGTGCTCAGAGCCATTTGAACTGATGTTTAATGCACCAAAGCCGGCAAATAAGTCAATAGTATAGTTCTGCTTGCTACTTTCGATTACATCTTCTTAGAAGCTTTTTTTGTGTTCTAATATGATGTTTTCAGTTTCTTCCGCATATTGCAATACGCGACATACATTTCCAGACGATAAATGTAACTGTTTCAGAGAGAAAAGCGGCCAATGTGACGATCTGGCATCAAGTCGATTCGATGGCAAATGACGAAAGCGAGCGGATCTCTCAAATTTTTACTACATATGAACAGTTTTCACATTCCCCCGCGCAATGTGATTTCCAGACGTCGTTTCATGCGAAATCTATAGGTCGTCGGTCATGTCCAATATACCAAACCCGGCAAATAAGTGAATTACCGATAACTAAATCTAGAATAGTACTGCTTCTTATTGGCGATTACATCTTCTTCGAAGCTTTTTCTGTGTTCTAATATAATGTTTTCAGTTTTTTTCCATACCGCAACACGCGACATAATTTTGCAGACGATGGATGTAACCTGTTCTGAGAGAAAAGCGGCCAATGGGACGATCTGGCAATACATTCGACTCTATAGCAAATGACGAAAGCGATCGGGTTTCTCAGGTTTTTACTACATATGAACGCTTTCCACATTCTCCCGTGCAACGTGTCGTACAGACGTACTTTCTTGCAAAATCTTAAGGTCCTATCTCATGTACAATGCACAAAAGCCGGAAAATAAGTGAGTAACCGATAACTAGAACTTGACTAGTACTGCTTGTTACTGGCCAATTACATCTTCTTAGAAGCTTCTTCTGTGACTACTATAGTGATTTTAGTATCTGCGCATACCGCGGCAAGCGACATAACTTTGCATACGATGAATGTAACCGTTTCAGAGAGAAAAGCCACCAGTGTGACGATCTGTCATTAAGTCGATTCGACGGCAAATGACGAAAACGGGCGGATTTCTCATGGTGTTACTACATATGAAAACTTTTCTCATTCTCCCGTGCAACGTGGCGTACAGACGTACTTTCATGCAAAATCTTAAGGTCGTAGCTCATGTCCAATGCACCAAAGCCGGCAAATAAGTGAATAAACCGATAACTGGAACTTGAATAGTACTGCTTCTTACTGGCAATTACATCTTCTTTGAAGCGTTTTCTGTATTCTAATATAATGTTTTTAGTTTTTTCCGCATACCGCAAGACGCGACATAATTTTGCATACGATAAATGTAACCATTTCAGAGAGGAAAGAGGCCAATGTTACGATCTGGCACTAAGTCGATTCGAACGCAAATGAAGAAAACGGGCGGATTTCTCATGTTGTTACTATTATGTACAACTTTGTCATTCTCCCGTGCAACGTGGCGTACAGACGTAATTTCATGCAAAATCTTAAGGTTATAGCTCACGTCCAATGCACCAAAGCTTGCAAATAAGTGAATAACCGATAGCAAAAACTTGAAAGTGCTGCTTCCTACTTTCGATTACATCTTCTTAGAAGCTTTTTTGTGTTCTGATATGATGTTTTCAGTTTTTTCCACATATTGCAAACACGTGGCACAAATTTCCAGACGATAAATGTAACCGTTTCAGAGAGAAAAGCGGCCAATGGGACGATCTGGCAATACATTCGATTCGTTAGCAAATGACGAAAGCGATGGATTTCTCAGGTTTTTACTACATATGAACACTTTCTACATTCTCCCGTGCAACGTGGCTTACAGACGTACTTTCATGCAAAATCCTAAGGTCCTAGCTCATGTCCAATGCAATAAAGCCGCAAATAAGTGAATAACCGATCGCTTAAACTTGAATAGTACTGCTTCCTACTTTCGATTACATCTTCTTAGAAGCTTTTTTTGTGTTCTAATAAGATGTTTTCAGTTTTTTCCGCATATTGCAATACGCGACATACATTTCCAGACGATAAATGTAACTGTTTCAGAGAGAAAAGCAGCCAATGTGAAGATGTTGCAATAAAATAGATTCGGTAGCAAATGAAGAAAGCGGGCGGTTTTCTCCAGTTTTTACTACATATGAACAGTTTCCACATTCCCCCGTGCAAAGTGGTTTCCAGACGTCGTTTCATGCAAAACTTTAGGTCGTCGGTCATGTCCAATGTACCAAAGGCGGAAAATAAGTGAATAACCGATAGCTAAAACTTGAATAGTACTGCTTCTTACTTGCGATTACATCTTCTTAGATGCTTTTACTGTGTTCTAATATGATGTTTTCAGTTTTTTCCTCATACCGGAAAACACGTCAAAATTTTGCAGATGATAAATGTAACTGTTTCAGAAACAAAAGCGGCCAATGGGAAGATGTTTCAATAAAATAGATTCAGTTGCAAATGACGAACGCAGGCATTTTTCTCTAGTTTTTACTACATATGAACAGTTTCCACATTCCCCCGTGCAATGTGGTTTCCAGACGTCGTTTCATGCCAAATCTTTAGGTTTTCGGTCATGTCCAATGTACCAAAGGTGGCAAATATGTGAATAACCGACAACTAAATCTTGAATAGTGCTGCTTCTTATTGGCGATTACATCTTCGTAGAATGTGCTTCTGTATTATACTATGTTGCTTTTGTGTCTCCACATACTGCGGCAAGCGACATATCTTTGCAGACGATGAATGTCTTTACTACATATGAACACTTTTCACATTTTCATATGCAACGCGTCTGCTAGACCTCCCCTCATGCAAAATCTTAAGGCACCAAAGTCGGCTAAATATTCAATTTTCGGTAATTAAAACTTGAATTGTATTGCTTCTTGCCGGCTACTACATCAACTTATAATCTTATTCTGTGTTCTACTATGGTGCTTTTAGTGTCTCCGCCTTCCACAGCAAGCGACATAGCTTTGCACACGTTAAATGTAACCGTTTCAGAGAAAGGAGCGGCCAATGTGACCATCTGACATTAAGTCGATTCAATAGCAAATGACGAAAACGGACGGATTTATTAGGTTGTTATTACATATGAAATCTTTTCACATTCACCCGTGCAACGTAGCTGCTAGTCCTCCGTTCATAGAAATTCTAAAGGTCCTAGCTCATGTCCAAGTAACCAAAGCCGGCTAAAAATTCAATAATCGATAGCTAAAACTATTATTTTACTGCTTCTTACTGCCTATTACATCAACTTAGAAGCTTCTTCTGTGTTCTACTATGGTGCTTTTAGATTCTCCGCATTCCGCAGCACGCGACATAGCTTTGCACACGATAAATGTAACCGTCTCAGAGAGAAGAGCGGTTAACGTGACGATATGACATTGAGTCGATTTGATAGCAGATGACGAAAACAGGCGGATTTCTTAGGTTTTTACTACATATGAACGCTTTTTACATTCTCCCGTGCAACGTGGCAGCTAGGCGTCCCTTCATGCAAAATCTTAGGGTCCTAGCTCATGTCCAAGGCACCAAAGCCGGCTAAAAAGTCAAAAATCGTTTACTAAAACTTATAATTGTACTGCTTCTTATTGGCTATTACATAAACTTAGAAGCTTCTTCTGTGTTCTACTATGGTTCTTGTAGTGTCTCCGCATTCCGCAGCACGCGACATAGCTTTGCAGACGTTAAATTTAACCGTTTCAGAGAGAAGAGTGGCCAGTGTGACGATCTGACATTAAGTCGATTCGATAGCAAATGACGAAAACGAGCGGATTTCTTGGGTTTTTACTACATGCGATCTCTTTTCACATTCTCCAGTGCAACGTGGCTGTTAGTCCTCCCTTCATGCGAAATATTAAGATCCTACCTCATGTCCAAGGCACCAAAGCCGGCTAAAAATTCAAAAATCGATAGCTAAATTTGAGTTCTTCTGCTTCTTACTGGCTATTACATCAACTTAGAAGCTTTTTCTGTGTTCTACTATGGTGCTTTTAGTGTCTCCGCATATCGCAGCACGCAACATAGCTTTGCACACGATAAATGTAACCGTTTCATATAGAACAGCCTCCAATGTGACCATCTGACATTAAGTCGATTCGATAGCAAATGACGAAAGCGTTCGGATTTCTTAGGTTTTTACTACATATGAACACGTTTCACATTCTCCCGTGCAACGTGGTTGCGAGTCCTCACTTCATGCAAAATCTTAAGGTACTAGTACATGTCCAAGGCACCAAAGCCGGCTAAAAATTTAAAAATCGATCGCTAAATCTTAAATTGTACTGCTCCTTGCTGGCTATTACATCAACTTAGAAGCTTCTTCTGTGTTCTACTATGGGGATTTTGGTGTCTCCGCATTCCGCAGCACGCGACATAGCTTTGCACCCGATAAATGTAACCGGTTCGGAGAGAAGAGCGGCCAATGTGACGATCTGACATTAAGTCGAGTCGATAGCAAGTGACGAAAACGGACGAATTTCTCAGGTTTTTACTACATATGAACACTTTTCACATTCTCCCGTGCGAGATGGCTGCTAGTCCTCCCTTCATGCAAAATCGTAAGGTCCTAGCTCATGTCCAAGGCACCAAATCCGGCTGTAAAGTCAACAATCGATAATTAAAACTTGTATTGTACTGCTTCTTACTGGTTATTACATCAACTTAGAAGCTCCTTCTGTGTTCTACTATTGTGCTTTAATGTCTCCGAGTTTCGCAGCACGCAACAAAGCTTTGCGCACGATAAATGTAACCGTTTCAGAGAGAAGAGCGGCCAATGTGACGATCTGATATAAAATCGAATCGATTGTAAACGACGAAAACGGGCGGATGTCTTAGGTTTTTACTACATATGAACACTTTACACATTCTCCCGTGCAACGTGGCTGCTAGTCCTCCCATAATACAAATTCTTACTTTCCTAGCTCATGTCCAAGGCACCAAAGACGACTAAAAAGTCAATAATCGATAGCTGAAACATTTATTTTACGGCTTCTTACTGTCTATTACGTCAACTTAGAAGCTTGTTCTGTGTTCTACTATGGTGCTTGTAGTGTCTCCGCATTCCGCAGCACGCGACATAGCTTAGAACACGAAAAATGTAACCGTTTCAGAGAGAAGAGCGGCCAATGTGACGATCTGACATTAAGTCGAGTCGATAGCAAATGACGAAAACGGGCGGATTTCTTAGTTTCTTACTACATATGGACGCGTTTCACATTCTCCCGTGCAACGTGGTTGCGAGTCCTCCCTTCATGCAAAATCTTAAGGTACTGGTTCATGTCCAAGGCACCAAAGCCGGCTAAAAATTTAAAAATCGATCGCTAAAACTTAAATTGTACTGCTCCTTGCTGGCTATTACATCAACTTAGAAGCTTCTTCTGTGTTCTACTATATGGATTTTGGTGTCTCCGCATTTCGCAGCACGCGACATAGCTTTGAACCCGATAAATGTAACTGTTTCGGAGAGAAGAGCCGCCAATGTGACGATCTGACATTAAGTCGAGTCGATAGCAAGTGACGAAAACGGACGAATTTCTCAGGTTTTTACTACATATGAACACTTTTCACATTCTCTCGTGCGAGATGGCTGCTAGTCCTCCCTTCATGCAAAATCGTAAGGTCCTAGCTCATGTCCAAGGCACCAAATCCGGCTGTAAAGTCAACAATCGATAAATAAAACTTGTATTGTACTGCTTCTTACTGGTTATTACATCAACGTAGAAGCTCCTTCTGTGTTCTACTATTGTGCTTTAATGTCTCCGAGTTTCGCAGCACGCAACAAAGCTTTGCGCACGATAAATGTAACCGTTTCAGAGAGAAGAGCGGCCAATGTGACGATCTGATATAAAGTCGAATCGATAGCAAACGACGAAAACGGGCGGATGTCTTAGGTTTTTACTACATATGAACACTTTTCACATTCTCCCGTGCAACGTGGCTGCTAGTCCTCCCATAATACAAATTCTTAATTTCCTAGCTCATGTCCAAGGCACCAAAGACGACTAAAAAGTCAATAATCGATAGCTGAAACAATTATTTTACGGCTTCTTACTGTCTATTACGTCAACTTAGAAGCTTCTTCTGTGTTCTACTATGGTGCTTGTAGTGTCTCCGCATTCCGCAGCACGCGACATAGCTTAGAACACGATAAATGTAACCGTTTCAGAGAGAAGAGCGACCAGTGTGACGATCTGACATTAAGTCTTTTCGATAGCAAATGACGACAACGGGCGGATTCCTTAGGTTTTTACTACATGCGATCTCTTTTCACATTCTCCAGTGCAACGCGGCTGTTAGTCCTCCCTTCATGCAAAATATTAAGATCCTACCTCATGTCCAAGGCACCAAAGCCGGCTAAAAATTCAAAAATCGATAGCTAAATTTGAGTTCTTCTGCTTCTTACTGGCTATTACATCAACTTAGAAGCTTTTTCTGTGTTCTACTATGGTGCTTTTAGTGTCTCCGCATATCGCAACACGCAACATAGCTTCGCACACGATAAATGTAACCGTTTCAGAGAGAAGAGCGGCCAATGTGACGATCTGACATTAAGTCGAGTCGATAGCAAATGACGAAAACGGGCGGATTTCTTAGTTTCTTACTACATATGGACGCGTTTCACATTCTCCCGTGCAACGTGGTTGCGAGTCCTCCCTTCATGCAAAATCTTAAGGTACTAGTTCATGTCCAAGGCACCAAAGCCGGCTAAAAATTTAAAAATCGATCTCTAAAACTTAAATTGTACTGCTCCTTGCTGGCTATTACATCAACTTAGAAGCTTCTTCTGTGTTCTACTATGGGGATTTTGGTGTCTCCGCATTTCGCAGCACGCGACATAGCTTTGAACCCGATAAATGTAACCGTTTCGGAGAGAAGAGCGGCCAATGTGACGATCTGACATTAAGTCGAGTCGATAGCAAGTGACGAAAACGGACGAATTTCTCAGGTTTTTACTACATATGAACACTTTTCACATTCTCCCGTGCAACGTGGCTGCTAGTCCTTCCTTCATGCAAAATCGTAAGGTCCTAGCTCATTTCCAAGGCACCAAAGCTGTCTAAAATGTCAAAAATCGATAACTAAACTTGAATTGTACTGCTTCTTACTGGCTATTACATCAACTTAGAAGTTTCATTTGTGTTCTACTGCGGCGCTTTTAGTGTTTCCGCATATCGCAGCACGCGACATAGCTTTGCACACGATAAATGTAACCTTTTCAGAGAGAAGAGCAGCCAATGTGACGATTTGTTATTAAGTCAATTCGACAGCAAATGACGAAAACTTTCACATATCATATTCTCCCGTTCAAGGTGGCTTCTAGTCCTCCCTTCATACAAATTCTTAAGGTCCTAGCTCATGTCCAAGGAACCAAAGCCGGCTAAAAAGTCAATAATCGATAGCTAAAACTATTATTTTACGTCTTCTTACTGGCTATTACGTCAACTTAGAAGCTTGTTCTGTGTTCTACTATGGTGCTTGTAATGTCTCCGCATTCCGCAGCACGCGACATAGCTTTGCACACGATAAATGTAACCGTTTCAGAGAGAAGAGCTTCCAATGTTACGATCTGACATTAAGTCGGTTCGATAGCAAATGACGAAAACGGGCGGATGTCTTAGTTTTTTACAACATATGAACACTTTTCACATTCTCCCGTGCATCGTGGCTGCTAGTCCACTCTTCATGCAAATTCTTAAGGTCCTAGCTCAGTCAAGGCACGAAAGCCGTCTAAAAAGTCAAAAATCGATAACTAAAACTTGAATTGTTATGCCTCTTAGTGTTTTTTACATCAACTTAGAAACTACTTCTGTGTTCTACTATGGTACGTTTAGTGTCTGCGCATTCCGCAGCACGCCACATAGTTTTGCACACGATAAATATAACCGTTTCATTGAGAAGAGCGTCCAATGTGACGACCTGACATTAAGTCGATTCGATATCAAATGACGAAAACGAGCGGATTTCTTAGGTTTTTACTATATTCGATCACTTTTCACATTCTCCCGTGCAACGTGGTTGCTAGTCCTTCCTTCATGCAAAATCTTAAGCTCCTAGCTCATGTCCAAGGCACCAAAGCCGGATAAAAAGTCAAAGATTGATAACTAAAACTTGAATTATACTGCTTCTTACTGGTTATTACGTCAACTTAGAAGCTCCTTCTGTGTTCTACTATGGTGCTTTTAGTGTCTCCGAATTTTGCAGCACTCAATATAGCTTTGCACACGATAAAAGTAACCGTTTCAGAGAGAAGAGCGGCCAATGTGACGATCTGATATAAAGTCGAATCGATAGCAAACGACGAAAACGGGCGGATTTCTTAGGTTTTTACTACATATGAACACTTTGCACATACTTTCGTGCAACGTGGCTGCTAATCTTCCCTTCATGCAAAATCGTAAGGTCCTAGCTGATGCACAAGGCACCAAAGCCGCCTAAAAATTTAAAAATCTATCACTAAATCTTCAATTGTACTCCTCCTTACTGGCTATTACACCAACTTAGAAGGGTCTTCTGTGTTCTACTATGGGGCATTTGGTGTCTCCGCATTCCTCAGCACGCGACATAGCTTTGAACACGATAAATGTAACCGTTTCAGAGAGAAGAGCTTCCAATGTGACGGCTGACATTAAGTCGATTCGATAGCAAATGACGAAAACGGACGAATTTTTCTGGTTTTTACTACATATGAACTCTTTTCACATTCTCCCGTGCAACGTGGCTGCTAGTCCTCGCATCATGCAAAATCTTAAGATCCTAGCTCATGTCCAAGGCACCAAAGCCGACTAAACAGTTAATAATCGATAGCTAAAACTATTATTTTACGGCTTCTTACTGGCTATTACGTCAACTTGGAAGCTTCTTCTCTGTTCTACTATGGTGCTTGTAGTGTCTCCGCATATCGCAGCACGCGACATAGCTTTGCACACGATAAATGTAACCATTTCAGAGAGAAGAGCATCCAATGTGACGATCTGACATTACGTCGATACGATAGCAAAAGACGAAAACGAGCGGATTTCTTAGGTTTTTACTACATATGAACACTTTTCACATTCTCCCGTGCAACGTGCCTGCTAGTCCTCCCTTCATGCAAAATCGTAAGGTCCTAACGCATGGCCAAGACACCAAAGCCGGCTCAAAAGTCAAAAATCGATAACTAAACTTGAATTGTACTGTTTCTTACTCGCTGTTACATCAACTTAGAAGCTTCTTCTGTGTTCTGCTATGGTGCTTTTAGTGTCTCCGCATATCGCAGCACGCAACATAGCTTTGCACACGATAAATGTAACCGTTTCAGAGAAAAGAGCGGCCAATGTGACGAACTGACATTAAGACAAATCGACAGCAAATGACGAAGACGGGGGGATTTCTTAAGTTTTTTCTACATATGAACACTTTTCACATTCTCACGTGCAACGTGGCTGCTAGTCCTCCTTTTATACAAATTCTTGAGGTCCTAGCTCATGCCCAAGGCACCAAAGCCGGCTAAAAACTTAATAATCGATAGCTAAAACTACATTCCTGGAAATGGAAAAAAGAACACATTGCCACCGGTGTGTCAGACCCACCATACGTGCTCCTGACATTGCCAGACGGCTGTACAAGCAATGATCACACGCACGGCACAGCGGACACACCAGGAATTGCTGTGTAGGCCGTCGAATGGCGCTAGCTGCGCATCATTTGTGCACCGCCGCCGTCAGTGTCAGCCAGTTTGCCGTGGCATACGGAGCTCCATCGCAGTCTTTAACACTGGTAGCATGCCGCGACAGCGTGGACGTGAACCGTATGTGCAGTTGACGGACTTTGAGCGAGGGCGTATAGTGGGCATGAGGGAGGCCGGGTGGCCGTACCGCCGAATTGCTCAACACGTGGGGCGTGAGGTCTCCACAGTACATCGATGTTGTCGCCAGTGGTCGGCGGAAGGTGCACGTGCCCGTCGACCTTGGACCGGACCGCGGCGACGCACGGATGCACGCCAAGACCGTAGGATCCTACGCAGTGCCGTAGGGGACCGCACCGCCACTTCCCAGCAAATTAGGGACACTGTTGCTCCTGGGGTATCGGCGAGCACCATTCGCAACCGTCTCCATGAAGCTGGGCTACGGTCCCGCACACCGTTAGGCCGTCTTCCGCTCACGCCCCAACATCGTGCAGCCCGCCTCCAGTGGTGTCGCGACAGGCGTGAATAGAGGGACGAATGGAGACGTGTCGTCTTCAGCGATGAGAGTCGCTTCTGCCTTGGTGCCAATGATGGTCGTATACGTGTTTGGCGCCGTGCAGGTGAGCGCCACAATCAGGACTGCATATGACCGAGGCACACAGGGCCAACACCCGGCAACATGGTGTGGGGAGCGATCTCCTACACTGGCCGTACACCTCTGTGATCGTCGAGGGGACACTGAATAGTGCACGCTACATCCAAACCGTCATCGAACCCATCGTTCTACCACTCCTAGACCGGCAAGGGAACTAGCTGTTCCAACAGGACAATGCACGTCCGCATGAATCCCGTACCACCCTACGTGCTCTAGAAGGTGTAAGTCAACTACCCTGGCCAGCAAGATCTCCTGATCTGTCCCCCATTGAGCATGTTTGAGACTGGATGAAGCGTCGTCTCACGCGGTCTGCACGTCCAGCACGAACGCTGGTCCAACTGAGGCGCCAGGTGGAAATGGCATGGCAAGCCGTTCCACAGGACTACATCCAGCATCTCTACGATCGTCTCCATGGGAGAATAGCAGCCTGCATTGCTGCGAAAGGTGGATATACAATGTACTAGTGCCGACATTGTGCATGATCTGTTGCCTGTGTCTATGTGCCTGTGGTTCTGTCAGTGTGATCATGTGATGTACCTGACCCCCAGTAATGTGTCAATAAAGTTTCCCCTTCCTGGGACAATGAATTCACGGTGTTCTTATTTCAATTTCCAGGAGTGTATTATTTTACCGCTTCTTACTGGCTATTACTTCAACTTAGAAGCTTCTTCTTTGTTCTACTATGGTGCTTGTAGTGTTTCCGCATATCGCAGCACGCGACATAGCTTTGCACACGATAAATGTAACCGTTTCAGAGAGAAGAGAATCCAATGTGACGATCTGACATTAAGTCGATTCGATAGCAACTGGCGAAAACGGGCGGATTTCTTATGTTTTTACTACATTTGAACACATTTCACCTTCTCCCGAGCAACGTGGCTGCTAGTCCTCCCTTCATACAAATTCTTAAGGTCCTACCTCATGTCGAAGGCACCAAAGCCGCCTAAAAATTCAAAAATCGATATCTAAATTTGAGTTCTACTGCGACTTACTGGCTATTACATCAACTTAGAAGCTTTACTGTGTTCTACTATGGTGCTTTTTGTGTCTCTGCATATTGCAGCACGCAACATAGCTTTGCACACGATAAATGCAACCGTTTCAGAGACAAGAGCGGTCAATTTGACGATCTGATATAAAGTCGAATCGATAGCAAATGACGAAAACGGGCGGATTTCTTAGGTTTTTACTACATATGAACACTTTTCACATTCTCCCGTGCAACGTGGCGGCTAGTCCTCCCTTCATGCAAAATCTTAAAGTCGTAGCTCATGTCCAAGGCACCAAAGCCGGCTAAAAAGTCAAAAATCGATAACTAAAACTTGAATGGTACTGCTTCTTACTGGTTATTACATCAACTTAGAAGCTACTTCTGTGTTCTACTATGGTGCTTTTAGTGTCTCCGCATATCGCAGCTCGCAACATAGCTTTGCACACGATAAATGTAGCCGTTTCAAAGAGAAGAGCGGCCAATGTGACGATCTGACATTAAGTCAATTCGATAGCAAATGTTGAGAACGGACGAATTTCTTAGGTTTTTACTACATATGAACACTTTTCACATTCTCCCGTGCAACGTGGCTGCTAGTCCTCCCTTCATGCAAAATCGTAAGGTCCTAGCTCATGTCCAAGGCACCAAAGCTGGCTAAAAATTAAAAAATCGATCACTAAAACTTAAATTGTACTGCTATTTACTGGCTATTACATCAACTTAGAAGCTTATTCTGTGTACTACTATGGGGCTTTTAGTGTCTCCACATATCGCAGCACGCCACATAGTTTTGCACACGATAAATGTATCCGTTTCAGAGAGAAGAACGGCCAATGTGACGATCTGACATTAAGTCTATTCCATAGCAAATGACGAAAACGGTTGGATATCTGTGGTTTGTATTACATATGAACACTTTTCACATTCTCCTGTGCAACGTGGCTGCTAGTCTTTCATTCTTGCAAAATCGTAAGGTCCTAGGTCATGTCCAAGGCACCAAAGACGGCTAAAAATTTAAAAATCGATCACTAAAACTTAAATAATACTGCTCCTTACTCGCTATTACATCAACTTAGAAGCTTCTTCTGTGTTCTACTACGGGGCTTTTGGTGTCTCCGCATTCCGCAGCACGCGACATAGCTTTGCACACGATAAATGTAACCGTTTCAGGGAGAAGTGCGGCTAATGTGACGATATGACATTAAGTAGAATCGATAGCAAATGACGAAAACGGGCGGATGTCTTAGGTTTTTACAACATATGAACATTTTTCACATTGTCCCGTGCAACGTGGCTGTAATTCTTAACTTCATGCAAAATCGTAACGTCCTAGCTCATGTCCAAGGCACCAAAGCCTGCTAAAAAGTCAATAATCGGTAGCTAAAACTAATATTTTACGGCGTCTTACTGGCTATTACGTCAACTTAGAAGCTTCATCAGTGTTCTACTATGGTGCTTTTAGTGTCTCCGCATTCCGCATCACGCGACATAGCTTTGCACACGATAAATGTAACCGTTTCAGAGAGAAGAGCGGGCAATGTGACGATCTGACATTAAGTCGACTCGATAGCAAATGAAGATAACGGGCTGATTTCTTAGGTTTTTACTACATATGAAATCTTTTCAGATTCTCCCATGCAACGTGGCTGCTAGTCCTCCCTTCATGCAAAATCTTAAGGCCCATGCTCAAGTCCAACGCACCAAAGCCGGCTAAAAAGTCAAAAATCGGTAAGTAAACTTGAATGGTACTGCTTCTTACTGGCTATTACATCAACTTAGAAGCTCCTTCTGTGTTCTACTATGGTGCTTTTAGTGTCTCCGCATTCGGAAGCACGCGACATAGCTTTGCACACGGTAAATGTAACCGTTTCAGAGGGAAGAGCGTCCAATGTGACGATCAGACATTAACTCGATTGGAAAGCAAATGACGAAAACGGTCGGGTTTCTTTGGTTTTTACTACATATTAACAATCTCCACATTCTCCCATGCAAGGTGTTAGCTAGTCCTCCCTTCATGCAAAATCTTAAGGTCCTACCTCATTTGCAAGGCGCCAAAGCCGGCTAAAAAGCCAAAAATCGAAAACTAAACTTTAATTGTACTGCTTTATACTGGCTATTACTTCAACTTAGAAGCTTCTTCTCTGTTGTACTATGGTTCTTTTAGTGTCTCCGCATTTCGCAGCTCGCGACATAGCTTTGCACAAGATAAATGTAACCGTTTCAGAGCGAAGAGCGGCCAATGTGACGATCTGACATTAAGTCGATTCGATAGCAAATTTATTTATTTATTTATTTATTTTCTTATTTAACCTGAGAAGATTAGGGCCATCAGTCCCTCTCTTACATCTAACCAGGCATTCTACTTATTTTACAGTCATATGTTGTAGTAGGCATGTTAAACTACATGTAATACAAAAAGTGAGATAAACAATTAGAAAGGTACACCTCGAAAAATACATTATTGAAGAGAAAGATTTCAGATAGGAGTGCTGGCAGCAGGGAGTGTGGGGGGAACTCATGGTGAAGGGAGGAGAGAAATAGAGGGACATGATGATACATAATTAAGGAAAATATAAAGGAAAAGAAGACTGCGTGGCTAATAGAGATAGATGAAGAGGAAGGCATCTCAGAAGCAAGATAGGAGACGCTAGCTTTGCTATTTGACATATGAGAGGATTGGCCTTGCACATTAATTTTGTGGAGAATTTTCATGCGGATGATAGTAGGAAATGCTTCAACTTCTTCTTAAAAGCAACAGGAGATTGAATTTTCCTCAAGGTGAGGGGCAGTTTGTTCCAGAGGCGAACAGCGGCAACTGAGAAGGAGTTTGCAAAAGTTTTTGTTTTGTGAGTGGGCACAGCTAGGATACCAGATAAGAGCGACCTCGTGTTTCGATTATGATGGCATTACACGTTTTTAATCTCTGAAGCTAGGTACTGGGGTGCTTGGGCGACGAGGAGTCGGTGAAGTAGACATATAGTGTGGTAGTCACGCAGTTTGTCCGGCCGCAGCCACCCTAGCTCGGAGTATGAAGCACTAACATGATCATATCGGCGAATGTTGCAGGTGTAACGCACACAGGCATTCATGGTTAGCTCTAGCCGTCTTTTGTTTTCACTACTCATGCCTTGTTGAATCACCTCACAATAGTGGAGGTTCGGTAGAACGAGTGCTTGCACGAGCTGGCGTTTCAAGTTCTGTGGGAATATGTTCCGAAACTTTTTGAGAGCATAGAGAGAAGCAGACGTCTTTCGGCACACTGCGACTGTATTCTCCGCCCAGTTGAGATGCTCGTCCAAAGTTACACCCAAGTTTTTCACTGTTTTCTGATATGGTATTGGAGTACCTTCGAGCAGAATAGGAGGTAGCCGTTCGCGGAAATCTGAACTTATTAATTTCTGATGGGCTATTAAGATTACTTGCGTCTTTTTTGCGTTTAATTTAAGCCCCTGGTTTTTCGCCCATGTCACTACTGAAGACAGATCATCATTCATCAGAGCGATTGCAGTGTTTACGTCTTCAGGTCTGACGCTTAGGTAGAGCTGGAGGTCGTCGGCATATGTTTACAGGAGGACAAAACCGACGAAAACAACAGTGGTCCTAAGACTGATCCTTGTGGCACTCCGGAAGAAACATGTTTCGAGGAAGATTTTTCATTTGCGCAGACAACACATTGCTGTCTGTCTTGTAAGTAGCTTTCAAACCATCTCATTGCACTATCAGAGAAATTAAGCTGTTGCATTTTTCTGAGTAATATGTCAAAGTTAACAGTGTCACAAGCTTTGCTGAAGTCCAGTAGCGTCAATATTGTTGCCTTTCGATTGTCGATGGCATATTTCAGGTCATCAGTTACTTTAATTAGAGCAGTGTTTGTGCTGTGATGTTTACGGAAACCAGATTGAAATTTGTCATATAGACTGAATTCATGCAAGTGTTCAGTGATTTGGTCATGAACAATATATTCAAGTGCTTTGGAAACAGCTGGCTGTATGCTAATTGGTCGGTAATCACTAGGCAGTTGCGGGTTTTCGATCTTAGGGATGGGTCGAATTATGCTTCTTTTCCATGCAGTGGGGTATATTCCGTTCACGAGGGAAAAATTAAATATGTCAGTTAAGACAGGTACTAAGATATCGGCAACATTCTTAATCATGGTTATACCGATAATGTCGTTGCCTATTGCATCAGAAGAGATTCTCATTATTGCTATTCTTGCCGTATTTGTTGTTACATGTTTTAGATGGAAGGTATCGTTGTTAGTTATCCTGTTTGGGGATTCTTGTGGACCGTAATTATCAGCCGTGCCGGTAATCAGAGGTGCAGAGAAGAATTCATTTAATTCGTTAGCTGACACATGAAAATTAGTTTCCGATTTTGCCTTTCCGACCCCCAAGCTACGGAGATTCTTCCATAGAGTCGTGGGTTTCAGATCGCTGCATACAAGGGAGCGAGCGTGCCTGATTTTGGCATTGCGAATACATTGTTTCACTCTGTTCCGTAGCTTTCTATCTTCTTCGAAACGCTCGGTTTTCGGATCTGCCTTGAAACGCCTGTGGGCAGCATCATTATTAGTCATCCTTTGACGTAATTCAGCTCTCAACCATGGAGCAGGAGATTTTCTTACACGGACTGTGTGCGCAGGTGCATGTTTGTCATAGAGGGCAAAGAGTTTATCACCAAGTTCATTAATTTTGCCGTCAATTGAAGGTTCTCTGATTATTTGATGCCATGAGATTTCTGAGCAATCGGCTGTTAGAGCGTCAAGGTCAATACTTTTCATGTTCCTACAAGTTATGTAACGCGTAAAGTCAAAAATCGATAAATAAATTTGAATTGTACTGCTCCTTACTGGCTGTTACATCAACGTAGAATCTTCTTCTGTATTCTACTATGGTGCTTTTTGTGTCTCCGCATATCGCAGCACGCGACATAGCGTTGCACACGATAAATGTAACCGTTTCAGAGTGTAGAGCAGCCAATGCGACGATCTGACATAAACTCGATTCGATAGCAAATGACGAAAACGGGCCGATTTCTTATGTTTTTACTACATATGAATATTTTTCACATACTATCGTGCAACGTGGCTGCTAGTCCTCCCTGCATGCAAAATCTTAAGTTCCTAGCTCATGTCCAGTGCCCCAAAGCCGGCTAAAAAGTACAAAATCGATAACTTGAATTGCACTGCTTCTTACTGGCTAGTACATCAACTTAGAAGTTTCTTCTGTGTTCTACTATGGTGCTTTTAGTGTCTCCGCATTCCGCAGTACACGACATAGCTTTGCACACGATAAATGTAACCGTTTCAGAGAGAAGAGCGGCCAATGTGACCATTTGACATTAAGTCGATTCGATAGCAAATGACGAAAATGGGCGGATTTGTTAGGTTTGTACTACATATGAACACTTTTCTAATTGTCCCCTGCAACGTGGCTGCTAGACCCTGCATGCAAAATCTTAAGGTCCTAGCTCATGTCCAAGGCTCCAAAGAAGGCTAAAAAGTAAAAAATCGATAACTAATCTTGAATTGTCCTGCTTCTTACTGGCTATTACATCAACTTAGTAGCTTCTTCTGTGTTCCACTATGGTGTTTTTAGTGTCTCCGCATATCGCAGCAAGCGACATAGCCTTCCACATGATAAATGTAACCGTTTCAGAGAGTAGAGCGGCCAATGTGACGATGTGACATTAAGTCGATTCGGTAGCAAATGACGAAAACGGTCGGATTTGTTGGATTTTTACTACATATGAACACTTTTCACATTCCCCCGTGCAACGTGGCTGCTAGTCCTCGTTGCATGCAAAATCTCAAGGTCATAGCTTATGTCCAAGGCACCAAAGCCGCCTAAAAATTGAAAAATCGATAACTAAACTTGAATTGTCCTGCTTCTTACTGGCTATTACATCAACTTAGTAGCTTCTTCTGTGTTCCACTATGGTGTTTTTAGTGTCTCCGCATATCGCAGCAAGCGACATAGCCTTCCACATGATAAATGTAACCGTTTCAGAGAGTAGAGCTGCCAATGTGACGAACTGACATAAAGTCGATTCGATAGCAAATGACGAAACCTGGCGGACTTCTTAGGTTTTTACTACATATGATCACTTTTCACATTCTCCCGTGCAACGTGGCTGCTAGTCCTCCCTGCATGCAAAATCTTAAGTTCGTAGTTCATGTCCAAGCCCCAAAGCCGACTAAAGAGTCAAAATCGATAACTTGAATTGTACTGCTTCTTACTGGATATTACATCAACTTAGAAGCTTCTTCTGTGTTCTACTATGGTGCTTTTAGTGTCTCCGCATATCGCAGTACGCGACATAGCTTTGCACTCGATAAATGTAACCGTTTCAGAGAGAAGAGCGGCCAATGTGACCATCTGACATTAAATCGATTCGATCGCAAATGACGAAAACGGTCGGATTTGTTAGGTTTTTACTACATATGAACTCTTTTCTCATTGTCCCCTGCAACGTGGCTGCTAGACCTCCCTGCATGCAAAATCTTAATGTCCTAGCTCATGTCCAAGGCTCCAGAGAAGGCTAAAAAGTAAAAAAATCGATAACTATACTTGAATTTTACTGCTGCATACAGGCTATTACATCTACTTAGTAGCTTCTTCTACTATGGTGCTATTAGTGTCTCCGCATATCGCAGCACGCGACATAGCCTTCCACACGATAAATGTAACCGTTTCAAAGTGTAGAGCGGCCAATGTGACGAACTGACATAAAGTCGATTCGATAGCAAATGACGAAACCTGGCGGACTTCTTAGGTTTTTACTACATATGATCACTTTTCACATTCTCCCGTGCAACGTGGCTGCTAGTCGTCCCTGCATGCAAAATGGTAAGGACCTAGCTGATATCCAAGGCACCAAAGAAGGCTAAAAAGTCAAAAATCGATAAATAGACTTAAATTGTACTGCTTCTTACTGGCTATTACATCAACTTAGAAGCTTCTTCTGTGTTCTACTATGGTGCTTTTAGGGTCTCCGCATATCGCAGCACACGACATAGCTTTGCCCACGATAAATGTAACCGTTTCAGAGAGAAGAGCGGCCATTGTGGCGATCTGGTATTTCGTCGATTCGATAGTAGATGCCGAAAACGGGAGGATTTCTTAAGTTTTTACTACATATGATCAGTTTTCACACAATCTCGTGTAACGTGGCTCCCAGACCTCGTTTCATGCAAAATCGTAACGTCGTCAGTCATATCCCTGGCGCCATAGGCGGCTAATAAGTCAGTAATCGATAGCTAAAACTTGAATTGTACTGCTTCTTACTGGCCGATTACATCAACTTAGAGCCGGCCGCGGTGGTCAAGAAGTTCAGGCGCTCAGTCCGTAACCGCGGGACTGCTACGCTCGGAGGTTCGAATCCTGCTCGGGCATGGATGTGTTTAATGTCCTTAGGTTAGTTAGGTTTAAGGAGTTCTACGCTCTAGGGGACTGATGAAAACAGATGTTAAGTCCCATAGTGCTCAGAGCCATTTGAACCAATAACTTAGAAGCTTCTTCTGTGTTCTATGGAGTTGCTATTAGTGCCTCCGCATGCCGCAGCCAGGGACATAAGTTTCCAGACGATAAATGTAACTGTTTTATAGAGAAAAGCATCCAATGTGACGATATGTCATTACGTCGATTCGACGGCAATTGACGAAAACGGGACGATTTCTTAGGTTTTTACAACACATGAAAACTTTTCCAATTCCATCGTGTAACGTGTCTTCCAGACTTCGTTTCATGCCAAATCTTAAGGTCGTCGGACATGTCTGAGGCACCAAAGCCGGATAATAAGTCAATAATCGATTACTAAAACTTGAATTTTACTGCTTCTTACTGGCTGATTACATCAACTTATAAGTTTCTTCTGTGTTTTACTGTGTTGCTATTAGTGCCTCCGCATACCGCAGCACACAAAGTAAGTTTGAAGACGATGAAGGTAACCGCTTCACAGAGAAATTTCAAATTCTGTGTCTGTGTCTATTGCCTGCTCATATTGTTTAAAGCAGGTTGCTCTAAATGCCCAGTGGATCTGATTCCATTGATACCTATTCTAAACAATCTCGGATTGGTAAAGACCAAGCTCTGCTTATACTTATAGTCTGGGAAGTTGACATATCTTAGACATTAAAATATGATGGTTAAAGGTGTCCACTGAGTATTCCCATATACACTGAAGTTAGCTTTGAACAACAAATTATTAATTGGCCACCTACTCTTGACTCAATAGCTACTAAGATCTTTCACTAGTGAAGGAGGTGACGACGTTGTTATGTCCACTAGAGGCTTCTGTAGTTTGCTGAAAATGATGTGATATAATTGTGCCTTGTGATTTTCTGTGGAGTTCCAGAGTAAGTTCTATACTGGTGCAGGACATTCATTCGTGCTGTTCTCATTCGAGGCAATCCTGGATTCTGAATCTCAAGCACCAGAGGATTATAAACAGCAATGCAACCTCTGTCTTCCTGGCTGTGCACTATTTCAAAGTGCTCTGGTTGACAGTCTCTTCTCATTGTGCAGTGCTTGTAGATTATTGTAAATGGATTATCTGCATTATTTAGAACATCTCATTCTAAACTTTCTAAAGAACGAGACTTTTCTGTCATGACCACTTTTTGTGTGAGGTGATAAATACCAGGAATTTGATTGCATTTTGAGAACCTAATGGTAACTAACATTATTGTCTATGTAAATTAATGGAACTGGATTTTTCCTGAGGTCAGCAGTTTTCCGAAGGTCGTCGTTTTTCCCGAGGTCGTCGTTTTTCCCAAGGTCGGCGTTTTTCCCCGAGGTCGGCGTTTTTCCCCGAGTTGGGCGTTTTTCCCCGAGGTCGGCGTTTTTTCCCAACAGCGGCGTTTTTCCCCGATGTCGGCGTTTTTCCACGATGTCGTCGTTTTTCCCCAAGGTCGGCGTTTTTCCACGATGTCGTCGTTTTTCCCAAGGTCGGCGTTTTTCCCCAAGGTCGGCGTTTTCCCCCGAGGTCGGCGTTTTTCCCCGAGGTCGGCGTTTTTGCCCCGAGGGCGGCGTTTTTCCCCGAGGTCGGCGTTTTTGCCCTAAGGTCGGCGTTTTTCCCCGAGGTCGACGTTTTTTCCCGAGGTCTGCGTTTTTGCCCCGAGGTCGGATCAAAGATTTTTTTTCCCGAGGTCTAGATATCTATCGATATATTGAAAATCCAAAGTATTTTCATGTATGTAGACTATACTGTTATGTCATGTCATCTTGAAACATTTATCCGACCACTAGATAATGGTATTTATCAAGATAGCGATATATTTCGTTATATCTATTTATTTCGATAATCGTTTTCTTAGGGGTACAGATTTATTTTGAGACGTCCATACTTTTCCCATTATCGATTCAATTCGATATATCGACTTACGTAGATGCGCACATTAAATCATGATATCGATTTATTTCGAGATATATATCAATATTGAGGAGTCTATTTATTTCGAGATATCGATTGATTTAGAGTATCCGATTATATCGAGATATCGATTTATTTTGATATACCGACACAATTAAGGTTGTCTATATATTTCCAGGTATCGATATATTTCCATGTATTGGTGTACTACCGATATCGATTCTTATCGAGATATCGTTATAATTCAAGGAACCTAGTAATCCATAAATTTCTAGATATCGCTATTTTGAGAGATCTCTTTATGTTACGTGGTACCATATATTTCGAGATATCGATATATTTCTGTACCTCAATTTATCTCGATATGTCGACTAGCATCGAGATTTCGGTCTATATGGTAAGCCGAAATGCGTCTAGATGTCGATATACTTCGGGATATCGACTCATTTCGGTGTAGCGGTTGTTTGGAAGTGTCGATTTATTTCGAGGTTTCGATTTATTTCACGGTGTCGATTTATTTCGAGGTTGCGATTTTTCGAGGGTTGCGATTTATTTCGAGGTGGCGATTTATTTCGAGGTGGCGATTTATTTCGAGGTGTGGATTTATTTCGAGGTGTCGATGTATTTCTAGGTGACGATATATTTCGATGTTACTTGTCGACTGCATCAGCTTAGAACCTATTTCGTACAGAGTGGTGCGACTGCATACCTCAGCAGGCGACATTGATATCCAGACGATGAATTTTACCGTTTCCGAGAGAAAAGCGTGCGATGTGATGAATTAGCACTACTTCATTATGAAAACAAATGACGAAAACGTGAGGTTTTCTTCGGTTTTTCTGCCACTGCTGCCAACTTTCAGCCCACCCCCTCCTCCCCTTCCCCAGTCGTGGCGATCAGCTTTTGTGATGGAAATGGACACAGGAAAGTAATAACGTTCCATGAAATCCCATTCTAGGGACGTTCAAGGGTAAATGTTCCAGACGGTTTATTTGCATTAAGACACGCATACTGCGCATCTACAATGTCACATCTGCTAGATCGTTTCTATTGTCAACAGTGGAAAACAAAACAGCGTACTGAAGAAGCCATAGTGAGACGCGGTTTTTGGTAGACGAAATAATAGGAATACTCTAGCCATTGATAATGATGATCTAATGAGAATTCTGTTATTGTTTTGAAAGATGCATTTAAATATGCATTGAACGTAGCTCCAAATTATTTTGAGAATTATAATTGCGGTATTATGAATCTACATTGGAGATTTTGTAATGCAAAACATTTCGATCTGAGAATACTTTACGTGATAGTACAGCATTGACCTTGTGTGTCATTAGGGTAAAGTTAATTTGCCGCCATTCACATAAAATTTATCCGCCATTAACATAAAATCTATTTTTCAGCGTACTGCAATAAGGACTCACTTCAGATGATTGGACAATTAAAGAGAACTCAAACCGTTATTTTAATAGTATTCGTAGGTCCATTGCAGCATTTACCGTGGACAGTCCCTGAGCCTAGACTGTCAGTTTTATGTAGGGAGTACTACTTTAAAAAAGCACTCCGTGTTCAGGTCACAAGTGGCCAATCAGGACCATCCGACCGCCACGTCATTCTCACTGAGGGTGGAGGAGGAGCTGGCTCTCCCACTCGTTGTGGTAGTTTCCTTTGACTGGAGCCGCTACTATTCGGACGAGTAGTTCCTCAATTGGCATCGGAAGGCTGAGTGCAACCCGAAAAATGCCAACAGCGCATAGCGGCCCATATGTTCACCCATCCAAGTGCCGACCATGCCCGAAAGTGCTAAACTTCAGTTATCTGACGGGAACCGGTGTATCCACTGCGGCAAGGCCATTGCCCCTACCACTTTTTATGATATTTTTGATCGTAGTTCAGGTCTGATGGCTGGGAAGAATGGACGTTTACCATGTTATGCACATTTATATTTTCACTACGTCGACACAGCTGGTCCAATTACGACCACAGGTGATGGTAGCCATAATGATCGTGCCAAGCATCCCGTGTACATTAGTTACACCCAAGTGTGTGGGCATCACAGCATTCGTGACATTTTAATTTGTTACTTCTTTGCTACTATATTCGCAATAAATTTTGCAGACAGTATCCGCATATGACGCTGAATGTACCTACAAAATTATATCATTGTACGACACATGTTTCGGGAGATACGTCATAAAAACTCAGGACAAGGCCAGACGCTGCATAGTACGGACGTGGACGCACAGCTCTAAATAAATGCCTGGTCAACACCAAGCTTTTCCGCTAGTCATCTATAAAGATAAAAAATCCCCAATATTGTCTACCAGCGTATTTTTGAAAACCCTTTATTTTGTCATCCATTTTTTTCCTGTAAAAATAGTAAAAGCCGTGCATCATTGTGTTTTTAAAAAGCGTTTCTTATTGTCATCTCTTTTTATGTATTTTTAAACCATCTATCGCTTGTGTAACCTGTGGCTACAAGTTCATTCCCTTTATGGTGTAATCGAAATAATAAACAACGCAAAAAAGTGTGGGTCAATTTCTTCCTCATTTTTCGGAACTTCTGATAATAGTAAATCGTTGGCTCTTTGAGGGCGTGGTAGGTACATACAAGAGATTAGTGTAAGATTAGAATTTGGGTTAGATGCAGTGCCAGGAGGTTCTGTTTCTATCTGGCTAGCTTCAGAGTACTTCACCATCTACTAAGTGATGCGTTTCATTGTGAATGGTGTGTTCTGTGCTAGGTCTACCCTTTTACTGCACAATGCTGTTCCTTCGATGCTATTAAAACCAGGATGTTATCAAAATATATGCACAGTGGCAGACTGGAGTCTGCAGAAATATTTCCAGTGGTGGGGAGGGGGGAAGGCGGGTCGGGGCTGGAGTGCATGATTCTGAGACTGGCACTCTGTGTACAAATCAGCTGGTCAGTTACGAGGTGCATCAAGCTACAAGTGCCTAACTCTATAAGCGCTACAACTGGCCAAAGCTAAGGTTTATCAGTATTGTGGAGAATTCTTATCTGGAAGAGTATACTGTAACGAATAAAAACTCTTTACTCCAGATTCCAGGGAGGGTTGGGGGCGATGGGTGAAAGTGCCCTTTTGCCTATCCTCCCCTCCCGACCTCCTCCCCTCCCCCTTCCCTTCACCCTCGCAGACGCCAATGGCTGGCCCGTTCATTTTGAGAACATCAGAGCTCCAGTAACCTTTCTGAGAAACTGTTCTTGTTGTCCTTGTGCGTCAATCTTACCACTCAGAACACCAGTGGGAATGTTGGTTATCGCTGAAATAACTGGTTTTCGGCTCTTATCAGTTTCCCAACCCTTCTTTAAGCTAATTGTTAAAGCCCGTCACAATACCAGTTCTTGTAATAACCGATTTTCAGTCTTTTATTTACATTATTTTCTCTAGTAAACGTAGAAATCAAACAAAGATTAAACAATTTTTACTTTCTCAGTTTCTTGATAAATGGAATCAAAATGTCAAATTAAATACCCTTATGATGACCTGCAGCCGTTCAGAACGAAATTAGAATTATATTAATACCGTCAGCTGCACACGTGTGTCGATATATATCAACGGCGACAGGTGACAATGTGTGCACGTCTGGGACTCGAACCCGGGATCTCCTGCTTACATGGCAGGTGCTCTGCCCATCTGAGCCACCGAGGGCACAGACGATAGTGTGACTGCAGGTACTATCTCGCGCACGCCTCCCGCGAGACTCACATTCTCACCTTGCATGTCCACACACTACATTCGTAGTGTCCCACACCGACACACTCATTACTCGTGGAACACATTCTTACCAAGTCCAGTTCGGGGAATACGTGTGCATCTTCACAGAAGAAGGTCATGGCTGGTATTGCCAGAACCATATACTTATATTGATATGGACATGTCTTCCACGAGGAATGAGTGTGTTGGAGTGGGACTCTACGACTGTAGTGTATGGACATTCAAGGTGAGAATGTGAGTCTCGCAGGAGGCGTGCGCGAGATAGTCCCTGCAGTCGAACCATACACTGTGTCCTCTGTGCCTCAGATGGATAGAGCGTCTGTCATTTTAGCAAGAGATCCCGGGTTCGAGTCCCGGTCGCGGCACACATTTTCACTTGTCCACGTTGATATTTATCAACGCCCGCGAGCAACTGACGGTATTAATATAATTCTAATTTCTTTAAATTAAATAGTCAAATAAAACTTTGTCCGATCTTCGCTGCTGGCGAGTGCTTCTATACTACAGAAAACTGGCAATATTATCCTACTGATTATAGTTTTTAGAAGCTCTGCTCAAAAATTATATTGTAATCGGTTATCACAGCACTATGCAGGCATTACGTATAGTCCAGCGATAAAGAGTGAAAACTGCGGCAGGAGAACTCTCTTTTTCGTTTTAATTTCTCTGTTTTTAAGGGCTAAAAGCAGATAACGGCATACTACGTAGACACAGCAGCAGATCAGGCACTTTCTACTTTTATCCAGAACTATGAATGATTTGTTAAATTTTAACTTTTTTCCTTGTATGATGTCGCAAGTCGACCAAATCTAACTTTGTTCTTCACTCGTACCGCATATCGTAAAATACTTCCAGACTTCCAGATGGTGCCATTCTATGTTACAACTGACGTTCGACAACAGCGAGAAACTGTGTCCAGTCTCGCGCTCTGCTTGAATAACAGGCACAGTATTGTCTCGGCAATGTTGGACCAATCCATTTGTTGCTCGTTTCTATCAGCAGTGTTATTAAAGTGGCATACATAACTTTTCCCATTTTTTTCTGTAATAACGCCGTATTTCAGTGCTATGGAAATCTTACGAATAAAAATTACTCGTCTTTTTTTAAAAAGGTTTATTTGAAAACTAAAAATTTTACTACGACATCTGTGGCTAATTGATATATCTGTTTTTACGTGGTTATCAGGAAAAAATGAAAAGATACTTGTTATAACCGAGAGCAAACAAATACATCGGTTATTCAGAACTAAAATACCCATGTCGTTTTAACTGATCGGTTTTTCTATCTATAAACTGCAGTGTCGCCATAGAAAAGTGTGTCGCTCCATCAATGTCCATAGCAACTTTGAGATATGTGTTTATGCGCAATATCGGCAAATGGAAACACGAAGAGGTAATAAGCACCTGAGCGATAGAATTTATTTCACAGTCAGAAAAGTCGAGTGACAGGCAAGACTGAATCACTGTAATAGAAATTATATGGAAAGCTGTGTAAAGGAAAATTTCCAGTTCTTTCGTGGATTCCAAAATTGAAGCAAATTCCGGGACACCAAGGTGACATAGTCTTATACGGATAGTATTCCATGACTAACGTAATTGGCCCATATACTGTACTGGTATACGGATAATATTACACGACTAACGTAATTTACCTGAAATAATTTACAAACATGTTACTGTAACATTCGCTACTACTCATTACGCTAATTCACCTTCAGCCATTAAGCGCAAATCTCAGTTATGATACGTGCACCAAACAAAAATTTATCAACCTAGTAACTCAAGACAACTACAAACGATCATTGTGTGCAAAATAAATAGAACACTTCATAAGAAGAACATGACGGGTTTGAATCATTCCCACCGCAAAGGATGAAAAATTCAGGCTCGCACACAAGACCACTTGATAACTAACCAGAAATTCAGATTAGTTGTAGCTTCGGTGACAATCGCCTTTTTTACATTTTCCCCGTAAACTAGATAATTATGAAACGTAAGCAACTACTGTAAAATATCTGCGGCAACGGCCTTGCCGCGGAGGTTGCATCGGTTCACGTGGGATCACCGAAGTTAAGTGCGTTGTCGGGCGTTGAAGGCACTTGGATGGGTGATCATCCAGGCCGCCATGCGCTCTTGCCATTTCTCGGGGTGCACTCAGCCTCATGATGCCAATCGAGGAGCTACTCGACCCAATAGTAGCGGCTCCGGTCAAAAAATACCAACATAACGACCGGGAGAGCAGTGTGCTGACCCCCGCCCCTCCTGTTCGCATCCTCCACGGATGATGACACGGCGGTCGGATGGTGCTGTCCCAGTAGGTCACTCGTGGCCTGAAGACGGAGTGCTTACAAAGCAAACTACTCTCCAGTGGATGGTCGTACTACTGAGACCTTGATGTCTGGCATCAATAACAGATGGCAGCACAAGAGGTTGGCTTACGCCTACTGCCGAATTTTGCGATCTGTCGTAAGCCTGCGTAAGCACGTAGGGCCTTCCGTCTTAAGTGCAAGCATATCCATTGCGTTTTCTGTCAAGCGACTTGAGTGGAATATTTCATTATTTCTGAAATTTTATAGAAATGTTTTTCGTTGTGTATCCTCACCATCGGTACTGAATTTACTGTAAAATTACTTGCTCACTTTTCGGAACTTCCGTTCATAGTAAATCGATACTATTTGAAGCCGTGGTAGACACGAGTCTAGTGTGCTTCACCTTCAGCACCTTCTGTGTCAGTCTCGGTTAATATGTCGCTGATTTCACAACGAACAGTTCGTTGTCTACTGAGTATACTGTCTGTTGCACGACACTATCCCTCCCACGCTGCTAAATGTAGGTCGTCGGCAAAATATGACTGCAGTGGAACAAGGGCGTCTGCAGAAATTTCCCCAGGAGGTGGTGGTGGTATTGGTAGTGGTGTGTGTGTGTGTGTGTGTGTGTGTGTGTGTGTGTGTGTGTGTGTGTGTGGAGGACTATTACTATGAAACTCACACAGTCCAGACCGCCAAGGAAAATAAACCTTGAGATTTGGAAAGAGTGTTGATCTTATACCGCTTATACTGCATATTTCAAAATTCCACCTCTAAGGGGGAGACGCAGGACATGAAAGGATTTCTGAATCATGTAGCTATTAAGGTAATTTTGAAGCTAGGCATACGAACATTTGTATCTGGTTTCTAGGTCAGAAATAAAGAAATATGTGTTCCAGTATCTTTGGGAATTTAACCTCTATGAGGTGAAATAGTGGATGAACATTTTATTTTGAGATAAATAATTATGGAAGAACTATGAAAGTATTTTTAAGGCTACATCTACGAAAATTGGTATTTGACTTCAAGGCTACAAATAAGAAAATACGTGTTTCGGTGTTTTTGGAAGTTCAACCCCTAAGGGGATGAAATAGAGTGAGCTGGTGCGTTTCTGGCGCCAGTTTCCGTCGATCGTTGTTTCGATCTTTGAGTCGCGGTCCAGAGGACACTGCTCCCTAAGCGACTGTAGTAGTTCTCTGTGCAGCCCAACATCGGGCTTACCACGCTTACACTGGACACAGTTGCCAACAAATCGCCTGCCATCGCGATATAGGTTGGGCCAAAACATGTATTCCTGAACTCGGTTCAAGGTCTTGAAGAACCCCAAATGACCCCCGTCCGCCGACTCGTGGAAATATCTGAGTGCCATGCTAACTCGTTCCTGTGGAATACAGACCTTCACTTGGCCACGGTTGGCTCCCCCTTTACACAAGAGGCCCGCACGAAGGCAACAGCTAGTGACGACGTCGCCATCCACAAACTGCTGCATATTCGGTCCCCACCCGGCGTCCTCGGCCTGTTTGCCGGCTAAGTCGAAGAAGAAGCCGGGTGTCTCGGAGAGAAGGAAATTCACCCCCAGATCCGGCTCCACGTTTCTGAAAATGGTTCATTATGAAAGCATTATGAAAGCATATCTGACAATTCGTATTCGGCTAATCTGTTACAATTTTTAAAAACTACGTGTTTCACTGGTTTTTAACTTCGAGCATAAGGGGATGAAAATTTTAATGAAATATTTATTGCGTTATATTAAAATATTTTAAATCTGCATCTACGAAAACCCGTATTTCACTTCTCAATTAGATATAAAGAAATATGCGTTATACAAACAAGAATACAAACGGCTTGATTAACAAAAACCTTGGACCCCAGCTGTCAGCATTGCTTTTTGGTCATTCAGCAAAAGACCATGCTTCAACGGCGTTAAGTTTAGAAAAGTTTAGAAAGTGTTGCAGTTTATAAAAGACATAAAAAAACGATTAAAGAAAAAATGCTTTGCAGACCATGAACGGTCTAAGTAAGTAAAGAAGCGGATGATAAGCTAGCTCTTTATGCAAATAAGTTGGTCAGTTTAAGTTCCGAGACATGTCATGCAGCAGGAACGGAATCCTATAGTTGCTACGATTGGCTAAAGGAAAAGTTTTGCAGAATCACACGAAATCACTTCTGCAAGTGGCTGAGAATCTCGTAATGAATAAAAATTCTGTACTGAGAATTCCAAGGTGGGAGAGGCGAGATTCCTCCCCCCCCCCCCCTTCCCCCTTCTCAGAATCCTATCCTTCTTTACCTACAGCAAAAAATAAATAAATAAATAAAACTAGAGAAATTTCTACTGTGAAACTATTTGCATACAAGAGAACGGCCATTAAAATTTAACTCTTCAAAGTTTTAAGCCCTGCCCCGTTCGAAAATTCAATTTCTTTGTAGTTGCATTTTTTAAAGGTGTACTTGTCTAGACTCCTGGAACGGAAAGGTTTTTTTTTTTTAATCCGTGCTTTACAAAAGTTTCTACAGTCCATTGTTTGAAGCAGTGTCACGGCTGCCATGAGCCGCGCGGGGTACCCGCCATGTGTCCAACGCCTTGTCACGGTTCGCGCGGCTCCCCCCGTTGGAGGTTCGAGTCCTCCCTCGGGCATGGTTGTGTGTGTGTTGTCCTTAGCATAAGTTACTGTAAGTAGTGTGCAAACATACGGACTGATGGTTCAAATGGCTCTGAGCACTTTGGGACTTAACATCTGAGGTCATCAGTTTCCTAGAACTTAGAACGACTTAAACGTAACTAAATTAAGGACATCACACACATCCATGCTCGAGGCAGGATTTGAACCTGCGACCGTAGCGGTCGCGTGGCTCCCGACTGAAGTGCCTACAACCGCTCGGCCACATCGGCCGGTCTATCATGTATTCTAGAAGAGCTGCACGGTCGTCAGTGGCGCCTGTTCTTTCTAGAACAGTTACTATCTTCATATCTATGGTTAAACGTCACCCAGCCATTGACCTTCGTCTGTGCGAATGCGCACAGGCTACCGGAAATCTTACGGGAATCGTCACCTTAGTGTGAGCCAGTAATGAGTGGATGGACAAATACCTATTAAGTACATTACGTAAACGGATTGTGGGCGGTTCGGGGTGTGAGTCTCACGGGAAGCGTGCGAGGGATAAATTCCTGCAGTCGTGCTGTTCATTTGTGCCCTCGATAGCTCAGATGGATTGAGCGTCTGCCTTGTAAGCAGGAGATCCTGGGTTCGAGTCCCAGTAGCGGCACACTTTTCAGCTGTCCCCATCGAAGTATATCAACAACACCTGTCGGCAGCTGAGGGTTTCAATTAATTATCAGTTGTGTAGGTGATTCGATGAACCCTTTGCCAGGCACTTAAATGTGTTTTGCAGGGTATCCATATAGATGTAGATGATAACTCGTCCCGTGTCGCACGTGCTCAAAAGGATTCATACTGCAGAATGCATGCAAACATACTCACCGAAAATTCGGACGAATATCAAGTGCAGGCTGCCGAGTGCTGCATATCCAGCTTAGACAGATCGGCTTTTCCTGCCAAGAAGAACAGGAAGTTGCTGTCTAGGAACAATCAGAGGTAGAGGAGGGGTTGATAAATACTCCTTGACTTGCAGACTAAACGTAAATAACGAAAATACATTTTTGGTAAAAATTGGTCAAAACATAATCGGTTGCCCTCCGTATTGGATTAGCTGTTTTGAATATTGAAAATCTGACTTCAGATTCGTTTTCAGCGACATTAAAAATATATATGTAACACTCAGTTCATGCAAATCGAAGTAATAATATAACTAAATGTTTTCCCTAAACTTTGAACACATTTTTTTCGGGTAACTATTTTCTCAGAACGGCATGCAGCATAAATTAAAAGTGGTTCGATCTCTTAACTTCTACCTCTGACCCCTAAAAGTAAACACTTTTCTTAGGAACTTATAGCTATAATATGACATTTGTTAATATTAACTAATTTTTGTGTAGGCATAAGGAGTGAAAAAAACCCCTCAAAATCGAACTCAAAGTTCGAATTAGCACTGTATCGTTAAATTTAAGGTTGTTTCATTGCGGTTAGGTATGCGCTCCCATTAATTTTATGTATTATCGACTGATGTTATCCATTTTCAAGTTCAGAGAAATAATGTAGTATCAACTGATGTTACCCATTTTTGAATTCAGGTAACATCTGAGGTGCCACACTGCACGCACTCTGCGTACTCCAGTCTCGCAAGCCCTTGATCAAATCATAATTACGGGCGCCATTTTTTATTGAAAATCTAAAATTAAGCTCATAGTATTGTCACTCGTAATTCCCAAACAGATCGTTCGAATGTATTTTCATTGTCTCAAAAAAAATTTCAAATTTACCCTTTTTTGCTCATTTGTATGAGAACCTGGCCGTAACGCCGGAATATAGTCACGAGATTTTTTTTTCATAAACGCTGTACGTTCGCGAGAAGACTTTCGTTCTGCGCGTGTCGAAGGACATTCCTCAGATATTACTGTGTGTGTGCTACTCAGTCGTGCCATTTAAGTGTACATCTTTGCATAGTTTTCCTTTCACGATGTAAACAGTGTTCCGCTCAGTTGCTAACTGGCCAGTGAGTGGTTCCGAAGGTGTCGGATGTGCGGTGCGTTCGGTCTGCTAGGACAACAGCAGACTGGCGTGGTGCGATGGCAGAAGCAGACACTGAGGGAGCTAGCTGCTGGGACGCCAGCGAACAATTTATGCCAAGTAAGACGAAGAGGACTATTCTAAAATTACGAGCCGTCTAAAAAGTGTTTACCATTGGTAAATCTTGCTGTTGAGTCTGACAAAACTGACAGTTTTTCCTAGAGATACAGGAAATCCCCCCACCCCCACTCAATGAATATTTGGTTGTGATGACAGGCCGATTGGTAGTGTAGCCCGAGATCTAAGTTAGGTTGGAAGGTGGTAATTTGATTGAGAGTTGTTTACGCCAACGATTATGAATGCCGACTAAACGTTGTGCGAGCAGATTGCCCTGTAGCGTAGCCTAGTGTTTCCGTCCGCGCCACATTTAACACACTTTCTCTAACTGTGTACAAAAGTCTCACAACAGCCACGATAACTACGTTTCTGGTGGGGGGAGGGTAGAGTCCACTATGTAACTTTCAC
The DNA here is from genome assembly GCF_023897955.1 of Schistocerca gregaria. Lineage (NCBI taxonomy): Eukaryota > Metazoa > Arthropoda > Insecta > Orthoptera > Acrididae > Schistocerca > Schistocerca gregaria. The sequence goes on along the minus strand of NW_026061801.1, from coordinate 394,764 downwards.
GGCAAATTTTAGTAACCGCATAAACTAACCGAAATAGAAGCGTCATTTTAACTATATTTCCTTTTGTGGGAAGATAATGGTTCTCCTCTTTTGGCAGCAACTGTAATATGTAGGCGACTTATTAGTTTTTTTTAAACTCTGAATCATGATCTCAATAGACGCAGTGCTTTTTTTACGTTACTTGATTTGTGGTCTATAGTAAACAATGCAACGAATTGGTAAATTCTTTGAAGTTTGACGTGTGTTACATAGACGACGTCTGCAATGTTCGTAAGGCCAAGTTTGCATATATTCGGTGTCTGTTTTTTTGGCCATGTACTGTATAATTAAGGGGAGGAGGATTATGTTCAAGGAGCAGTGCATTAGCAGTCTATGGAGAAATTGAGAATTTGGATCTAACGAACGGCATGCTCGGGCAGTTCGTGATATTCTGTTGACCACTGTGTAATTCGGACACAGTGATCATTGCCTCTCCCTAGTAACCAGGGGACTCGGGTGCTAATCCTGGTCTGGCACAAATTTTCAACAGTGCCCATTGACTAAAGTCTGTGCCCATTGTCAGCTAATATCATTGTTTCGGTGTTAAATAGTATTTTGTTCGCGATACGTGGTTTAGCTTTTTCATGGATAACAGCTTTGAAAAGCGTAAAGGTTATATTGATATTCGCTCGTCGTTAGTCCAAGGCAACTATAGCGATTTATAAACACAGTTGTAGTTCGTATTAAGCCCACATACGTAATTGTGTCCTGTGTTTCTTTACCAAGACCTACTCCGTAAGTAATTCCCCTGTAGTGGTATTTTGTTATTGTATTTTGTTTAAATATTTATAGACTGCAGGCTTGGATGAAATATGAAACACATGTCCGAAGTTCCTGTTGATATTGCAGATACTGTTTCATCCGTACTAGGGGCCAAAACATTTCATCAAATACAGAAGGACACAATTTGTCTCGAGATTTAGCAATTTTTCGTAATAGAGGCCTTGCGTCGATATGTTTTTCTCTAATTCTTGTTTGGATTTAATCTTAAAACACACTAACTCTTCCACCACTTATTCGATATGTGTTTTCATCCCTTTCGTAGCCTAGAGTTCCTAAACGGTCGATAATATTAATAATTTCCTTTCTCAATTTTATTTTCTGTAAAATCTCCTGTTTATGGTTATTGCTAACATGTTTCACGTTCTCACTTTTATTATTTTTATTTTTCTAGTTTTGTGCCTTGTAGCCAAATTTTCTTTGAATCTGGTTTTCAATTCTGAAATAGTAACAGTTGAAGGTCAAGAGAAGATTGCGGTCTATTTGAGGAGAGTGGCTTGGAGATTTTTTATAACAGACGTATACAGGTCATGGGGATCCTTACCTATATACATTTACTTCGAGTGTGATGTAGCCCATTCTCTTGTCATGATCTCGGCTGTATCGTAGCACATTGTCTCGGTTAGGTTGGAGATTTCTGTCGAGAGTTGCCGAAGTCAACGAAAGTGATTACAAAGTAAAGACTGTGCTAACAGAACGATCTCTAGCGTAGTCCAACACGTTCTTTCTGTCCTTTTAAAGCCTCTTTTAATTAAAAATAACTAAAGCTGCAAGATACAATCACAAAAACTGTATTACGTAATAGAGTAATCCCAGAGTATTGTTGTGTAAGTTGTGTGCGTACACTATTTTTTTTGTTAGTGAATATACACTTCTTTACTCATTTGCTGGGTTTCAGTTTTCCCCGTTTTCTGGCAAAAAACCTTTTCCTGTGAAGGGCCCATTAGCTTGTCGGTTATATTTGTGACATTCTCGACGGTCAGTAATTTCGTGATAGTCCATCCACCGGCGTCATTGTTAACATCGGATATAGATTTAAGTATTAGGAAGGCTAATATGAAGCTAATGCATGAGTAGGTCTAATAATTAATAAAAATAGGAATGCGGGTAAGCTACTACATACAGCATAGTGAACGCATTGTTGTGGCCAAGATAGCCACGAATCCCACGCCTACCAAAGTCGTAAAAGTAGTCCTCAGATGATGAAGAAATTGATGGAATGTGTGATGAGATAAAAGAAATCATTCAGATAGTGATGGGAGATGAAAATTTAATATTAATGGGTGACTGGAATTCGACAGTAGGAAATGGAAGAAAAGGAAACGTAGTAGGTGAATATGGAATGGGGGTAAAAAATTAAAGAGGAAGCCGCCTGGTTGGCTTTTGCCCAGAGCATAACTTAATCATAACTAACACTTGGTTCAAAAATCATGAAAGAAGGTTGTATACGTGGAAGAGACCTGGAGATACTGCAATATTTCATATAGATTATATAATGGTAAGACAGAGATTTAGGAACCATATTTTAAATTGTATGACATTTCCAGGGGCAAATGTGAACTCTGATCACAATATATTGATTATGAACTGTAGATTAAAACTGAAGAAACTGGAAAAAGGTGGGAATTTAAGGAGATGGGACCTGAAAGAACTGACAGAATCAGAAGTTGTACAGTGTTTCAGGAAGAGCATTAGGGAACGATCTACAGGAATGGGGGAACGTAATACAGTGTGATGGGGGATCTGAGTGGTGTACTGTCAAGGGGGAGGGGGTTCCTCAGGGATCAGTGTTGGGGCCGCTATAGTTCCTTATTTATATAAATGATATGCCCTCAAGTATTACGGGTAACTCTAAAATATTTTTGTTTGCTGATGACACTAGCTTGGTAGTAAAGGATGTTGTGTGCAACATTGACTCCGTTTCAAGTAGTGCAGTACATGACCTCAGTCCATGGCTTGTAGAAAATAAACTAACGTTAAATCACAGTAAGATTCAGTTTTTACAGTTTCTAACACACAATTCAACAAAACCTGACGTTTTAATATCACAGCATAGGCATATGATTAGTGTAACTGAACGGTTCAAATTCCTAGGTGTTCAAATAAATAGTAAGGTGTTGTGGAAAGCCCACGTTCAGGATCTTGTTCAAAGACTTAATACTGCCATTTTCACTATTCGAACGGTACCGAAAGTGAGTGATACTGCGCCAAGTAAATTAGTCTACTTTGCTTATTTCCATTCACTTATGTCGTATGGTATTATGTTTTTGGGTAACTCTTCCCATTCTAGAAGGATATTTTTGGCTCAGAAACGAGAGGTTCGGGCAAAAAGTGGTGTGAGTTCACGAACCTCTTGTCGACCTCTGTTCAGGGAGTCTGGGTATTTTGACATTGGCCTCTCAATATGTATATTCCTTATTGTCGTTTCTTGTTACCAATATTAGTTTATTTCCAACAATAAGCAGCTTTCACTCGGTTAATACTCGGGAGAAATCAAACCTCCATTTGGATCGGACTTCCTTAACTCTTGTGCAAAAATGTGTGCAGTATACTGCTGTATCCATTTTCAATAAGCTGCCACTCGAATTCAAAAATCTTAGCAGTAATCCACGCGCTTTCAAATCGAAACTGGAGTGTTTCCACATGGGTAACTCCTTCTATTCTGTCGAGGAGTTAATTGAAAAATTAAGCTGATTCTCATTGTACTGCTGATAGCGTTTGCTTAAACTTATGGACTGATTTTCTCTCAGGTTCATGAACATGTATTTTTATCTGTTATTACTTTTATGTTGCAAGTTCATGTGTCGCCCTAACCGCCGTCTGCTTCACGTCTGCTGTGCAGCGAGCTACCTTAATTTAAGTATTAACTGTATTTTTCTTACTTGTCACTTCTTCTTCCGTGTGTTTTTGCTTTTGCTGCCTCGGAGTGTAGCGGCAGTGGGGAGACTAGTGCGTCGCATGGTGCACCCCAGGTGTTAGATGCTTCACCCACTGTCCCTGCTGTCGAGACATCTTCGCGGGTACCGGGCGCGGCTGGCCACCCTCTCCCCAAGGGGAGTGGCGGGTTCAGCGGCGTTCGCGGCGCACGAGGCGGAGGGTCAATGTGGAGGCTGGCCGTGTGGCATCGCCCGCTCTGCCTGTGAATGGACATGTGGCTGCTCCTTCAGCAAGGTCCGAGCAGGCACACGGGGGGAGGGGTTTATTAGGTATTGGGAGCTCCAACGTTAGGCTGGTGATGGAGCCCCTTAGGGAAATAGCGGAAAGGTCGGGGAAGAAGGCCAGTGTTCACTCTGTGTGCTTGCCGGGGGGGTCTCATCCGAGATGTGGAGGGGGCCCTACCGGCGGCGATAGAGAGCACTGGGTGCACCCGACTGCAAATTGTTGCTGATGTCGGCACCAATGACTCCTGCCGTCTGGGTTCAGAGGTCATCCTCAGTTCGTACAGGCGGTTGGCGGAGTTGGTGAAGGCGGAAAGCCTCGCTCGCGGGGTGGAATCAGAGCTAACTATTTTTAGTATCGTTCCCAGAACCGATCGCGGTCCTCTGGTTTGGATCCGAGTGGAAGGCTTAAACCAGAGGCTCAGACGATTCTTCGGAGAGCTGGGGTGCAAATTTCTCGACCTCCGCAATGGGGTGGAGAAATGTATGGTCCCCCTGAATAGGTCAGCCGTGCACTACACGCCGGAAGCGGCTACGAGGGTAGCGGAGTACGTGTGGAGTGCACATGGGCTTTTTATTAGGTTAGAGAATTCCCTCCCTAGGCCCGACAAGACGCCTCCTGAGACGCGGCAAGGCAGGAGTAGGCAAAATGCGACAGGGAATAACAATATTAATGTGCTAATAGTAAACTGCAGGAGCGTCTATAGAAAGGTCCCAGAACTGCTCTCATTAATAAACGGTCACAACGCCCATATAGTACTAGGGACAGAAAGTTGGCTGAAACCACATGTAAACAGTAATGAAATCCTAAACTCCGATTAGAATGTATATCGCAGAGAAAGGCTGGACAGTAAAGAGGGAGGCGTGTTTATAGCGATAAGAAGTGCAATAGTATCGAAGGAAATTGACGGAGATTCTAATTGTGAAATGATTTGGATGAAGGTCACGGTTAAAGCAGGCTCAGACATGGTAATTGGATGTCTCTATAGGCCCCCAGGCTCAGCAGCTGTTGTGGCTCAGCACCAGAAGAATAATTTGGAAAATATTTCGAGTAGATTTCCCCACCATGTTATAGTTCTGGGTGGAGATTTTAATTTGCTGGATATAGACTGGGAGACTCAAACGTTCATAACGGGTGGCAGGGACAAAGAATCTAGTGAAATATTTTTAAGTGCTTTATCTGAAAACTACCTTGAGCAGTTAAACAGAGAACCGACTCGTGGCGATAATATATTAGACCTTCTGGTGACAAACAGACCCGAACTATTTGAATCAGTTAATGCAGAACAGGGAATCAGCGATCATAAAGCGGTTACTGCAACGACGATTTCAGCTGTAAATAGAAATATTAAAAAAGGTAATAAGATTTTTCTGTTTAGCAAAAGTGACAAAAAGCAGATTACAGAGTACCTGACGGCTCAACACAAAAGTTTTGTCTCAAGTACAGATAGTGTTGAGGATCAGTGGACAAAGTTCAAAACCATCGTACAATATGCGTTAGATGAGTATGTGCCAAGCAAGATCGTAAGAAATGGAAAAGAGCCACCGTGGTACAACAACCGAGTTAGAAAACTGCTGCGGAAGCAAAGGGAACTTCACAGCAAACATAAACATAGCCAAAGCCTTGCAGACAAACAAAAATTACGCGAGGCGAAATGTAGTGTGAGGAGGGCTATGCGAGAGGCTTTCAGTGAATTCGAAAGTAAAGTTCTATGTACTGAATTGGCAGAAAATCGTAAGAAATTTTGGTCCTATGTCAAAGCGGTAGGTGGATCAAAACAAAATGTCCAGACACTCTGTGGCCAAAATGGTACTGAAACAGAGGATGACAGACTAAAGGCCGAAATACTAAATGTCTTCTTCCAAAGCTGTTTCACAGAGGAAGACTGCACTGTGCTTCCTTCTCTTGAAGTCGCATAGTTGACAAAATGGTAGATATCGAAATAGACGACAGAGGAATAGAGAAACAATTAAAACCGCTCAAAAGAGGAAAGGCCGCTGGTCCTGATGGGATACCAGTTCGGTTTTACACAGTGTACGCGAAGGAACTTGCCCCCCTTCTTGCAGCGGTGTACCGTAGGTCTCTAGAATAGCGAAGCGTTCCAAAGGATTGGAAAAGGGCACAGGTCATCCCCGTTTTCAATAAGGGACGTCGAACAGATGTGCAGAACTATAGACCTATATCTCTAACGTCGATTAGTTGTAGAATTTTGGAACACGTATTATGTTCGAGTATAATGACTTTTCTGGAGACTAGAAATCTACTCTGTAGGAATCAGCATGGGTTTCGAAAAAGACGGCCGTGTGAAACCCAGCTCGCGCTATTCGTCCACGAGACTCAGAGGGTCTTAGACACGGGTTCACAGGTAGATGCCGTGTTTCTTGACTTCCGCAAGGCGTTTGACACAGTACCCCACAGTCGTTTAATTAACAAAGTAGGAGCATACGGACTATCAGATCAGTTGTGTGCTTGGATCGAGGAGTTCCTAGATAACAGAACGCAGCATGTCATTCTCAATGGAGAGAAGTCTTCCGAAGTAAGAGTGATTTCAGGTGTGCCGCACGGGAGTGTCATAGGGCCGTTGCTATTCACAATATTCATAAATGACCTGGTGAGTGACATCGGAAAGTCACTGAGGCTTTTTGCAGATGATGCTGTGGTGTATCGAGAGTTTGCAATAATGGAAAATTGTACTGATATGCAGGAGGATCTGCAGCGAATTTACGCATGGTGCACGGAATGGCAATTGAATCTCAATGTAGACAAGTGTAATGTGATGCGAATACATAGAACGATAGCTCCCTTATCATTTAGCTACAAAATAGCAGGTCAGCAACTGGAAGCAGTTAATTCCATAAATTATCTGGGAGTACGCATTAGGAGTGATTTAAAATGTCGACTGTCAATGGTAAGAAAAGTGTTTCTAAAGAAGAAAAATTTGTTAACATCGAGTATAGCTTTAGGTATCAGGAAGTCTTTTCTCCGAGTATTTGTATGGAGTGTAGCCACGTATGGAAGTGAATAATGAACAATAAATAGTTTGAACAAGAAGAGAATAGAAGCTTTCGAAATGTGGTGCTACAGAAGAATGCTGAAGATTAGATGGGTAGATCACATAACTAATGTGGAGGTATTGAATAGGATACTGGAGAAGAGAACTTTGTGGCACAACTTGACTAGAAGATGGGGTCGGATGGTAGGACACGTTCTGAGACATTAAGGAATCACCAATTTAATATTGGAGGGCAACGTGAAGGGTAAAAATCGAGGAGGGAGACCAGGAGATGAATACACTAAGCAGATTCACAAGGATGTAGGTTGCAGTTGGTACTGGGAGATGAAGCTTCCACACGATACAGTAGCATGGAGAGCTACATCAAACCAGTTTGTGGACTGAAGACAACAACAACAACAACAACAACAACAACAAGGTATTTGTCTCATGTGTAACCTTCAACAGAAGTGGGGCAGACAAGAGGGTTAGATTATATGTACTTTCCATTGAAATTGATCCATAATGGGGAGATACTCAATGGGAAAATAATATGCTAATTTATTATCCACAGACCGCAAATGGACTGATCATGAACGAGGAATGAAAATTTGGTCACACTTCTGATAGTACACGTATTATTTGACCCCCCCCCCCTCTCTCTCTCTCTCTCTCTCTCTCTCTCTCTCTCTCTCTCTCTCTCTCTCTCTCTCTCTCTCTCTCTCTCTCTCTCTCACACACACACACACACACACTCAATCGCGCGCGCGCTCTTGTTCTACTAAGTAATTCAATTCATTAATGGTGTCGGAAGAGATGGTTAGCAAGAAATCCTTTAGGCTCCTCTTAAACAGAAATCTGTCAGTAGTAAAGCTTTTTATGGCTGCCGGCAAGTTACTGAAAACATCGTTCTCCTTAATGATGGAGACTTTCTTGCACCAAAGTAATTAACTTACCAATTTTTGTGGAGATTATTCACTTCTAGTTATGACTTCATGAAATGAGCTGTTGATTTGAAAATATTCATTTGTTTTTAAACACAATATTCACGGGGAGAACGTATCTTCCATCTCCACCATGTTAACTGATCTATTTATATGACCCTTATCCTAAGTTGTGTTATATTAACGGTACAACACAAAACATTTCTTACATGCATTTCCACTATTTTCCAACAAGCTGACAATTTTTCATGAATAATATATTAATAGTGAAATTTTTAGAAAAATTTTGAAAGACAGGTTTTGCGGGCAAATTTCAAAAATTATAAGACCATAGTGTTCATTATAATACAATTTCTCCATGGTTTTTAATTCCTACTCCGAAGTTTTCTTTTGTTTTCTTTACTGCTTGCTCAGCAAACAGATTGAATAACATCGGGGATAGGCTACAACCATGTCTCACTCTCTTCCCAACCACTGCTTCCTTTCATATCCCTCGACTCTTCATGCCCTCGAGTAAGAAAACTGGTCGTTAGAATTCCATGGTTCTGGGATAAATGGTTTGAGAGGAAAGGTACATTTAGTTAGAAAAGTTACGGAAAATTTAAAGTTGTATTGCACTTACCGTCGTACATGCACTCATTTAAATTCATAGTTTCTTTCACTTTCCAATAGTACGCATGCTGTAAATAAACATAACATTTGTTTCATGATATTTACTTTTTTATTTCTTGCAAGTCTTCTAGAACTTCTTTCGAAAACTTTGTGGGTAGATCTTGGCATTTGTTTTGTTCAGAAACGTTATTACTCTAGCAAACAACTGACTACGAGACAAGAAAAAATGTATTCAATAGGTGAAAGCTCAAAGCTACGGGTAAAATGTCCCTAGGCTTATCATCTCAAAGAAGAGATGGCACAGAGAAACAAGTGGGCATGTCTTACATAGCAAGCTGCCATTTAAACCGACATTTAGAACCTTCAAATACGGATTTGGACTAAAATACTTTCATATTCACACTAAGTGTAAATAAAACTGGTACAATCACCAATAAACAAAATTATTTTCATTGTTTTCGGGGTTCCTTTTGCCTTTCGGAATAAATATATTGCGAATCAGTAGTTAACATGCCTGGTTCCCCAAACAGGAGACGACTAGAAACTTCGTTTGGGGAACTTCCGAAATGTGGTGGTGTAGAAGAATGCTAAAAAAGTTTTGATCGAATAGCTGATGGGGAGATACGAAATCAGATTAGGGAGCAGAGAAATTAATGGCACAAATTGACAAAAAGAAGCGATCGTGGGTAAATGTCATATTTCGATTCCACCCATCCGCTGTGACCCACGACGTTCTGCATGACGTTGATTAGTTGCATTTCGAAGGATACCAGTGGCCTTATTAAATGTTAACTGCGATTGCCTTCCTTTCTAGAGCAATTTATAATGTTCGTTAACTATGATTTTTTTCGGAATATATCGTGATGAACTCTGGGAGGAACCACAGAACACAGCTTAAATTGTCGTTGAAGAAACGAGTAGTGATTGTATTTTTATCTTTCTTATCCGACACGTTGGGGAATCCAAGGTATAATGGGGTACACAGTTGAAAACTTTGATTAAATGTACAAAATTGATAAATAAGAGAGTTACAAATTTTTATATGAACACATTATGATGTATTAATCACAAAAATATAAGAACATTGCCATAAAATAAAACAACAATATTTTCTCACTCAAAAACAGAAATTTATATCATTTGCACGCGGCAGAATGGGGTGGTAAATACAAGTGATTACAAAAACGTATAAAATTATCGGAAATGCAGAAAATATTGGCTTGCTCGGTATTTTTTTTAGTTCAAAGTGAGTATTAATGTCAAACTACAGTTTTCATGTATCGTATCCTTTTCTTGAGGCTGTTTACAAAATTCACACACGGGGAGACACTCATCATCTTCGCTATCTATTCCTGCACAAGAATCGTGTGTCAGTTTTTTGCAGGTGGAACAAGCGACCCAACTTCCAACTGATTTTGAATATAACCCACCACAATATACACATTGACAGTCAGAACTTTCCTCATAATCACTCTCGTTAGTATTGTATTCTCTCTCCTTTTTTCCATTTACCTTCAGAATCTTTCTCTCTTTTTTGAGTTCTTAATTTTATTCCCTTTCGCAGAAAGTTTTCTGTTTGCTCTTTCTTCTTTGTCAAAGTTCTTTTTTCTATTTCTCCCATTAATGCCTTTTAACTCTTTTTTTGTACGGCGAATCAGTTAAAACAACGTTGTTCCCCCTTTTCAGTCTCGATCTTTTCTTGCTTTCGTTAACTTTTGACAAGAAAATCAGAATCTCAGGTGAAATATGAAATGAGGAGGTTGTGTTGTCAGTTGTCATCCAAGAGCACCCAAGATTAGAACAATTAGCCCCAATAACTTTGTTATTCTTAGGCGGCAGTTCATTGTAACAATTCGCTGAAACCTCGTCCCCTTGATTATCCAGCCCGTTTGAGTCGTCTTTTTCAGCTGGTGTGCTAGGTGAAGGCAATTCCAATTGTTCAGATATAATAACCTCTTTATCTGACGGCCTATCACGTCCGCTGTCAGTTGTGTGTGCCGGGAGGAAGTGTGCGTCGTGAATATGGATGGGTCCGTGGGCCATATTGCAGTAGCTTCGAAACCTTTAATAGCGGTTTTCATTGTTGCGCTTTAGACGAAAGCTGAACCAAAAAGCGTTGAAATTTGAAAGATAGTTACGACTTTCGCTGCATGGTTCCGTAGCCATTTTCGAAGCTGATCACTATAACGAGGATTTATAAAACAAACATCAAGCGGCTGAAGTCTGTGAGAGCAATGTGGTGGTAAAGAAACGCCACTCTCCCTCGCGTAGTCCATAACGTCAATGTTCGTGGTATGTGCTGAGTGGCCATCTGATATAAGGAGAACTGGGACCTGCTTTGATGCCTTAGAAAATACCACTAATTGTGGAAACCATACAAAGAAGGACTCTGTGGCCATACATGCTGTGCTGTGGACCTCAGCGCAACCTCCTGCTGCCTGTCCTAACTCAAATTCTTTCTGCTTCTTCTTTCGTGGAAAAATAATCGTAGGAGGAATGTCAGCTCCGCTTGCTGACGTACTAATGAGGCTGGTTGCAGTTTCGCCCCTTTCTGCAGATGTTAACGATCGCACTGGACGGTTCCCTTTGCAAGCTGCGATGTTCGATTAGTTTTTAGCATTAACCGAGACGCCTGTTCCATCACAATTAGTTATTTGAGAAGTCATTAGTTTGTGATTGTCAGTTACATCTGTAAGCAACGAAAAAAACCTGTCGACAGCTATTTTATTAAAATCCATGATTCTTGTACCAGATGTTGCTTCGGGCTTGCGAACAAACCCGCATTTGCTTCTTCATTGTTTCATGATGTAATAAAGATTTCGATTTGTTTTGCTCGAAATTTTCGAAAAGGTATCTGTGAAACGTGCAAAAATTGAAATGGAAAAACTGTGCACCTGCCGAAATACGAGTGCGTATACTCATTTGAAAAAATGTTCCTAAACTGCTTCTGATACGCTAGACGTTACCTCACAGTAAACAGCAATTGTAGTTGACCATTTGCCTGCACCGTATAAAGTACGGCCAATAAAATATTTTTGTAGGGAGGACACATCATCTCATCCTAAATGGAGCGTTCATCTATACGTGTAAAAGTAACCACTTGTGCCAGAGGGAAGCGTGTTGGGAGCCTTACTGTTCATGTTGTATATTAACATTACAGATAATATAAGAAAGCTCACATATTTCGAAAATGATGCCGATATCGACATTGAGGTAACAAAGGTCGTGTGAAGCGATATGCACATACAGGGGATAGTAAAAATGTGACCACCTATACTTGCATCTACATGGATACTCTGCAAATCACATTTAAGTGCCTGGCAGGTTGTTCATCGAACCACCTTCACAAGTCTCTATTATTCCAATCTCGCATAGCACCCGGAAAGAATGATCACCTGTGTCTTTCCATACGAGCTCTGACTTCCCTTATTTTATCGTTGTGGTCGTTTCTCCCTACGTAGGTCGGTGTCAACAAAATATTTTCGCATTCGGAGGAAAAAGTTGGTGATTGGAATTTCGTGAGAAGATTCCGTCGCAAAGAAAAACGCTTTTCTTTTAATGATGTCCAGCCAAAATCCTGTATCATTTGTGTGACACACTCCCTCATATTTCGCGATAATAGGAGGACGTGCTGCCTTTCTTTGGACTTTTTCGATCTATTCCGTCAGTCCGATCTTTTAAGGATCCCACATTTCCCAGCAGTATTCTAAAAGAGGACGGAAAAGCGTAGTGTAGGCAGTGTCCTTTGTAGGTCTGTTACGTTTTCTAAGTGTTGTGCCAATAAAACGCAGTCTTCGGTTAGCCTTAACCGCAACATTTTCTATGTGTTCTTTCCAATTTAAGTTGTTCGTTATTGTATAATAATAATGGCGTGTGACGAGGGCCTCCCATCGGGTAGATCGTTCGCCTGGTGCAAGTCTTTCGATTTGACGCCACTTCGGCGACTTGCGCGTCGATGGGGATGAAATGATGATTAGTACAACACAACACCCAGTCCCTGAGCGGAGAAAATCTCCGACCCAGCCGGGAATCTAACCCGGTCTTTTAGGATTGACAGTCTGTCGTGCTGACCACTCAGCTACCGCGGGCGGACGTTAGTTATTGTAACACCTAGTTAGTTAGTTGACTTTACGGCTTTTAGATTAGACTACAACTTCTCTGATAGTGATTCGTCCATTCTGCTTCACCAGCAATATTGCGGGATCAGTAACGACCTGATTTGCGGATATTGCGGGCGTACCTTAACTGGCTTCTGTCTTCATTGATTAGCGGCTACCTTTGAAATGGTTGTACCACTCCTTTAGCCCTGCAGTACCCATTACTTTGTCCACAAACACGATGGTTTCAACTTGAGAATCGCCAAGCTTGGAGCCAAATGTGATGTAAAGACGTCATTTTGCTCAGAATACTAAATCCAACGTGTACGACTTGCAAGTGTTCCGAAGTAGTGGAGAAAATCAGGTATGTGTGCTAAATATGCCTGAAAACATGAGCCCATGCGCGCCCTGATACCATTGTTGATTTCAACAATTAAAAAAGGTCGGATATTTTTTGAACAGCTCATGTATATAAGCCATCGCCAGTGATGTCGAAAGAGCAAGATACCCCTAACTACGCCAGTTGTATAGGTAGTTCGAATGGAGCGGTCTATTGTCTGACGTATCTCCATAACAGCTCCGAACCGAATACCCCAAAGTTCGACAAATGGTTCAAATGGCTCTGAGCACTATGGGTCTTAACATCTATGGTCATCAGTCCCCTAGAACTTAGAACTACTTAAACCTAACTAACCTAAGGACATCACAAAACACCCAGCCATCACGAGGCAGACAAAATCCCTGACCCCGCCGTGAATCGAACCCGGGAACCCAGACGCGGAAAGCGAGAACGCTACCTTCACGTCAGGAATCAAGCTGAGCTCAGAAGGGCGCAATTCCGGGGCTGTCTCAGGCCGATACTGATCTTCGGCCTGACGTGGCTGCTTGTCCTGTTCCAGGGGTTGCCCCTCAGTCTGCAAGATCCGAGCAGTCGCAGAGGGTGGTCTTACTGGTAGTTGGGAGCTCCAACGTCAGGCGCGTAATGGGGCCCCTTAGGGATATGGCAGCAAGAGAGGGGAAGAAAACCAATGTGCAATCCGTGTGCATACCGGGGTGAGTCATTCCAGATGTGGAAAGGGTCCTTCCGGATGCCATGAAGGGTACAGGTTGCACCCATTTGCAGGTGGTCGCTCATGTCGACACCAATGATGTGTGTCGCTATGGATCGGAGGAAACCCTTCCTGGCTATCTGATTTGGTGAAGACTGCCAGTCTCGCTAGCCGGATGAAAGCAGAGCTCACCGCTCACCATCTGCAGCATCGTCGACAGGACAGACTGCGGGCCTTTGGTAAAGAGCTGAGTAAAGGGTCTGAATCAGAGGCTGAGATTGTTCTGTGACCGTGTGGGCTGCAGATTCCTCGACTTAAGCCATAGGGTGGTGGGGTTTCGGGTTCCGCTGGATAGGTCAGGAGTCCACTACACGCAACAAGCGGCTACACGAGTAGCAGGGGTTGTGTGGCGTGAGCTGGGCGGTTTTTTAGGTTAGATGGCATTGGGCAAGTACAAAAAGGGCGGCAGCCTCAACGAGTTCGGGGCAAAGCAGGACATGAGGGGACCAAGCAGCAATCGGTATTGTAATGGTAAACTGTCGAAGCTGCGTTGGTAAAGTACCGGAACTTCAAGCGCTGATAGAAAGTACCGAAGCTGAAATCGTTATAGGTACAGAAAGCTGGCTGAAACCAGAGAGAAATTCTGCCGAAATTTTTACAAAGGTACAGACAGATATAAAGGATAGATTGCATGCAACCGGTGGTGGAGAGTTAGTCGCTGTTAGTAGAAGTTTATCCTGTAGTGAAGTAGAAGTGGATAGTTCCTGTGAATTATTATGGGTGGAGGTTACACGCAACAGCCGAGCTAGGTTAATAATTGGCTCCTTTTACCGACCTCCCGACCCAGCAGCATTAGCGGCAGAACAACTGAGAGAAAATTTGGAATACATTGCTCATCAATTTTCTCAGCATGTTATAGTCTTAGGTAGAGATTTCAATTTACCAGATATAGACTGGGACACTCAGATGTTTAGGATGGGTCGTAGGGACAGAGCGTCGAGTGACATTATACTGAGTGCGCTATCCGAAAATTACCTCATGCAATTAAACAGAGAACCGACTCGTGGAGATGACATCTAGGACCTACTGATAACAAACAGACCCAAACTTTTCGACTCTGTATGTGCAGAACAGGGATTAGTGATCATAAGGCTGTTGCAACATCCCTGAATATGGAAGTTAATAGGAATATAAAAAGAGGGAGGAAGGCTTACGTGTTTAGCAAGGGTAATAGAAGGCAGATTTCAGTCTACCTAACAGATCAAAACGAAAATTTCTGTTCTGACACTGACAATGTTGAGTATTTTTGGAAAAAGTTCAAGGCAATCGTAAAATGCGTTTTAGACAGGTACGTGTAGAGTAAAACTGTGAGGGACGGGATAAACCCACCGTGGTTCAACAACAAAGTTAGGATACTACTGCGAAAGCAAAGACAGCTTCACTCCAAGTATAAACGCAGCCAAAACCTCTCAGACAAACAGAAGCTAAACGATGTCAAAGTTAGCGTAAGGAGGGCTATGCGTGAAGCGTTCAGTGAATTCGAAAGTAAAATTCTATGTACCGACTTGACAGAATATCCTAGAAAGTTCTGGTCTCAATTTAAATCAGTAAGTGGTTGGAAACAGCATGTCCAGACACTCCGGGGTGATGATGGCATTGAAACAGAGGATGACAGGCGTAAAGCTGAAATACTAAACACCTTTTTCCAAAGATGTTTCATAGAGGAAGACCGCACTGCAGTTCCTTCTCTAAATCCTAGCACTAACGAGAAAATGGCTGACATCGAAATAAGTGTCCAAGGAGTAGAAAAGCAACTGGAATCACTCAACAGAGGAAAGTCCACTGGACCTGACGGGGTACCAATTCGATTCTACATAGTACGCGAAAGAACTTGCCCTCCCTTTTAACAGCCGTGTACCGCAAGTCTCTAGGGGAACGGAAGGCTCCAAATGATTGGAAAAGAGCACAGGTAGTCCGAGTCTTCAAGAAGGGTCGTAGAGCAGATGCGCAAAACTATAGACCTATATCTCTGACGTCGATCTGTTGTAGAATTTTAGAACATGTTTTTTGCTCGAGTATCATGTCGTTTTTGGAAACCCAGAATCTACTCTGTAGGAATCAACATGGATTGCGGAAACATCCATCGTGTGAGACCCAATTCACTTTATTTGTTCATGAGACCCAGAAAATATTAGATACAGGCTCCCAGGTAGATGCTATTTTTCTCGACTTCCGGAAGGCGTTCGATACAGTTCCGCACTGTCGCCTGATAAATAAAGTAAGAGCCCCCGGAATATCAGACCAGCTCTGTGGCTGGATTGAAGAGTTTTAACAAACAGAACACAGCATGTTGTTATCACTGGAGAGACGTCTACAGACGTTAAAATAATATCTGGCGTGCCACAGGGGAGTGTTATGGGACCATTACTTTTCACAATATATATATAAATGAGGTAGTAGATAGTGTCGGAATTCCATGCGGTTTTTCGCGGATGATTCTGTAGCATACACAGAAGTTGCAGCATTAGAAAATTGTAGCGAAATGCCGGAAGATCTGCAGCGAATAGGCCCTTGGTGCAGGGAGTGGAAACTGACCCTTAACATATACAAATGTAATGTATTGCGAATACATAGAAAGAAGGATCCTTTATTGTATGATTATATGATAGCGGATCAAACACTGGTAGCAGTTACTTCTGTAAAATATCTCGGAGTATGCGTGCGGAACGATTTGAAATGGAATGATCATATAAAATTAACTGTTGGTAAGGCGCGTACCAGGTTGAGATCCATTGGGAGAGTCCTTAGAAACTGTAGTTCATCAACAAAGGAGGTGGCTTACAAAACACTCGTTCGACCTATACTTGAGTATTGCTCATCAGTGTGGGATCCGTACCAGATCGGGTTTGCGGAGGAGATAGAGAAGATTCAAAGAAGAGCGGCTCGTTTCGTCACAGGGTTATTTGGTAACCGTGATAGCGTTACGGAGATGTTTGACAAACTCAAGTGCCAGACTCTGCAAGAGAGCCGCTCTTCATCGCGGTGTAGCTTGCTCGCCAGATTTCGAGAGGGTGCGTTTCTGGATGAGGTATCGAATATATTGCTTCCCCTTACTTATACCTCCCGAGGAGATCACGAATGTAAAATTAGAGAGAGGCTTTCAGATAGTCTTTCCTCCCGCGAACCATACGCGACTGGAACAGGAAAGGGAGGTAATGACAGTGGCACGTAAAGTGCCCTCCGCCACACACCGTTGGGTGGCTTGCGGAGTATAAATATAGATGTAGATGAGTGTGGTGCGTGATGCGGCGCTCCCCATCCCTATATACCGATCAAATCAGTCACGACTTGAACCGAGCGTGCCCGAACATTGTCCTACAAAATGATGGCCGCCTCCTGCAGAAACCGACGCTGCTTCTTTCTCTCAGTTGCTTTCCAACTTTGTAACACAGTCTGTTTCGTTTTAGAGTCCAAACCGCTTAACAGATATTGTTCAAATTTGTCATGGAGACAGTTTGAACTCTGAGAAAGAACATAGCCCACTTTAAAAAGCAAGAATTTTTTTTTTTTGCATCAGTGAACGTAAACTACATTAAAACTTACTTATTTTGCTTGTATAACTTAAGAATTCTATAATGTATAAGTACTTCAGTAGTCGCCGCGCGGGATAGTCTCTCAAACGAAATTGCTCCCACGTCCGAGGCCTTTCAATATCACGTCTTCCATTCCGCTTGTAGTTCAGAATATTTTGGGGAAGTCTGGGACGTAGCATTCTCACCAGTCTTCACGATATTTTTGAATTTTTTAGTTTCTGTTGAAAATACTTAATTTTTCTCTAGTATCTTCATTCCTAATCATTTCTTGTTGTGCAGCTCTTCGAATTTCTTAGGAACCTCATCTCTGCCGTGTGATTTTTTTTGCTTTTTTTTTAACCATGTTTTCGCTTTCGTAGCATAATACAGGAACCGGGACCACGTTATAGAATTTCGGAACAATCTTTTTGTACTTTATTGCCCAATATTCAGATAATAGTGTCACAGAAAGCTTAGAATTTGTGTAATTTATTTTAAGTATCAGAGTAAAAATCAGATCTTACAGCGTAGCCTAAGTGAAAGATTAAGAGACCAGTTCTAAAGCAGGATTATCCAAAACTAGTTTTAAAATGACTGAGTATTTTCCTCGGAGTGCACTTATTTTCGTTTTATTACTAGAAATTTTAAAGTTGTATTCATTGCATATTTCGTTCAGGTGGTATATAGATCTTTGGAGGTCATTTCGTGAACGTGAATCATGTCATCTACAAACAGAAGCACAATCAGGTATTTCTCATTCATTATCCCAATTATTTTGTCTTGTCGTAGTTCCTGCTTTCATTTATGAAGAACGAAGTCAATGTAAGTACTAAAAATGCTGACTTAATCTGCTCATTTAAATGTATACCGAACGAGCTGCCGCAGTGGTTAGTACATGGTATGATGATGATGATGATGATGATGTTTGGTTTTTGGGGCGCTTAACTGCACGGTTGGTCAGCTTCTTCAGTGAAAGAGGTAAAAGATACATATGTGTTGAAAAAGAGTTAAAAGATATTTTAAGAATACATAATGACTCGGTGGATCTAAGAAGTTTAAAATTTATATCATTCCTACGATAAAATGTGGAGAGGCGTTCTTATTACAAAACGGCACGCAGAGCCTCCCCATTGTCGCGGCTTCCTTTGCAGGTCGGAGAAACCGCAGCTAAAATGTATGTGGCCAGAAACACCACGTTGACTCACGGCCGCAGAAGCCCATGACACCCTTTAAGAGGCGGCGAGGCATCTCGTACAGTAGTTATATGAGAGTGAATTTATTCCTCGCTCCTCATGAGACATCATCAAACTTATTTTCCTGCTTCTGGAGTGTCTACAGCGAGTATGAGGGAATCCCGAAACGTGACATCTTACTTTTGTACTGCTCTTCGTTCCACACCTTCAAGGACGAACTTCTTTTCTATGGCACTCGAACACTTGTACTTCTTCGATGTCATTTTCACGGCGGATCTATGTACTGTGCTTTGCTTTATTGAGAAAACACGTAAATTTTTCAAAGTGTTTAGAGATGAAACGATTATCTTAATAACCGATAAAACAATTCCAGATATCGAGTATTACGTACCGGCTGGCACTTCATTACGAAATGTTTACGGGGCTGTCTGTTATGACAGTCGCTTCCGTTTATGGAATGTACCAAACACAGGAGGTTTCTTCGGTAAACAGAAGTTCTTACATGGGTCTTGACAACACGATCGAATTACAGAGGTTCAAATAGTGAGACGCGACTGTGTGGAACTGCATAGGCAGATTTTGGTCTCTGGAAATAATTGTAACTCAACTAAGGACTTTATAGGACACGAACGTCAGCCGGGTAAATAAGTCCCACACTAAGAGGACATCCAGCGGACGCAGGTAAACACTTCCTGTTACACCACGCCACTGCTGCCTCGGTGTAAACACGGAGGACAGCAGGAAGTGCACGACCACTAGCTGGACTCCAGAGCAGGAAACAGCCGGGGTCCCCGGTGGTCTAGTGGTAAGGGGCGTCTGAAACGTTCCAGCGCCTCGGCTGGGGCTATTCGCCCCAGCCGGGCCGGGGTTCAATCCCCGGCCGGCGCTGGAATTTTCAGACTTCCGAACACTAGCCTCCACCTCTGCCTTGGCATGTGGCGCATGTCAGGCACCCCCGTGGGGTCCGTGCTTTGGATCCCACGTGGAGCTCACTCCCACACTACAAACTGTACCTGATTATGCTGCTACAAACATTTAAAATTTTAATTCGCACACTTTCTTCACCAGACTTCATCTACATATATTTTAAGGTATTTAATATATCTCACTATCAAAAGAAACTGCTTGGTATATTTGTAGGATTACAACTATGAAATAAAACCCTTACAAAAAAAAAGATGTTTTCCTTCGTGTACTGAATACTGCTGAGGTTAATACCCAAACATGTGCCATTTTCCTGTAGTTACCAGTGAATATTCGAAAAAAAGGTTATCATACTGATTCATATATTACATACTGTATTTCACACATTCTCAGTGTTGAAAAAGCAATAATTATTTCAACGTCATAAGAAAATACAAAATATTACATCAATAGCAAATCACAAGCCAACGCTGTGTTATTTTTAGTATCATGATTGACTATGTGATAAATAAATCCTGTAGAAGAAATCGTTTCGTAATAGTTGACAATATCTTTCAAAAATACTTTTCACTAATTGCATTTTCAAAAACGAACAAAGGCCTTCTTTTTTCTCAAATTATTCTAGTATCAAAATGAGATGTTTGATGTGACACAGGTCACTAAAGAGATAAACTCTTTTTTGTATGAAAAACGTTATTTCTCGTGGTTTTATGTGAGCTGAATGCTGAATCAAACAGATAATACTTAACGTTAACAAGAGGAATTTCTTGGGGATTTCACTAACAAGCCCATATATTTGATATAATATTTCGATTAATAGTTATATGACAACCTCTCTGCCTCTACTTTATGTAAAAGTATCTTTTGGATCAGAAAAGAAATTATGTTACTACTTCTATGAGTTAAGTCTGGTTGAATGAAAGAGATTGTAAAGGCCTTAGCCGAAGATGCAGAATGTTACCTTCTCTGCAAGGCATTTGCCATCAGTAATGAGTGAAACTGTAAAATAGAAAAAATGGATGACAAACGTCTATTACTGTTGTACTATTATATCACTAACGTTGCATTGCATAAACTTACTTACAGTTCTCGTTGCTGTTCAATATTCTTTAACCCACTATACCGTGCGATTATTTTGTTAACATTTAATATAACAGTAGCCCTGTTCCGAGCCACATATCCATTTTTAATGCTTAAAACTGTGGACAAAACTATTAGTAATACTAAATTACGAAGAGGGAATGATGAATGTAACATGCTGCATACATTAATGTCGCTCGAGATGTAGTTTGCATTATATGTTACGAGAACAGAATTATTTTGTAATGTGTGAAATACACAAAAATACGGTAACAGACAAACCGAGCAGTGATGCCGTAGTCTGTTTTGTAATAATAGTGTAAAGGAAGAAATAAACAGCAACTAGACATTTAAGTCACTCAATATTCGCGGCCATTTTGCGGTTCATCACTTCGCTGCTACGTGTCGCTACTAGTACCTCACACACTTCGTTGCCTGTAGTGCAGAGCTTCGCTACCAGAGGGCTCTATCAGCATCGGCGAGGACTCACTCTGTCGGCGTTTGCTGCTTCACTGCTCAACATCTATGCTCGCTGATATGCTGCTAAATCTTCAGAATAAACGAAAAAAATAACACCAAATATGGCAAATAGTGATAATTGTGAATACTACCGAACCATCTCTTTCATACGTCCTGGCTGAAAATACTGATCCAAAATATTTACAGAGGAATGGAACACATTAGAGGAGACGAGCTATAGGAAAATCGAACACACTAGCCGCTAGAGATCGGTTGAAGAAATTCAACCCATATTTATAACATCTATAGATGTAGAAAATAACTTTTCACAGTTTTGACCAAAATATAGTTTGAATTTAAGATGCAACCAGCGATAAAATACAGTGAGCGGCATGTTATCTAGAGCTCTGCCAAAAATCAGCCAGCAGATGTAAGACTTATAAGAAAGCTGGTAGTTGATAGTTGAGGAGGGAGAGAGAGAGTGAGTTTGCATACAGAAAGTTTCACACGTCGTGCGACACACTTATCGCGTTTGTAGAGGGGACCTACCTGGGAATCGATGTCTGGAAACGTCATCCAGCGAGGCTACAGAGTATCAAAGTTACAGGCGCTGTAGTCTGTAAAATGTGTGTACACAGGGAGATCCAATGAAGATGTTAGCAATTTTCTATGATGATGGAGATGGATAAATTTGAGGTTATGTCCCTATAACGAAAAATTGGAAGAGAAGACATTCCTGTTACGTGTGACAGTATGTACCGGTAGTGTTGCAGCTAAGATGTAGGGCAGGAAACTTTCAGAGGTGGTAGTATGGACCGAATGTCCAGTACACATGGGCTGTAAAATGCATACCTTAAGAGCTGTGAGGACTTGTTCATCTTCGCTAGCATAAAACATATCTCCACTGTTGAACAAGTGCTCATAGCGCCTCAGGTATGCATTTTGTAGCCCATGTTTACCGGACATTTTTTTCTTACTTTGATCCATACTACCACCTATGAAAGTTAGCAACAACAGTACCAGTACTTGTATTCCGCCGTCAGAGGTATGATAACGATATTCCCTTGTAACTTCCGGAACATGATACATGATCAAATTGATAAATAATCACGGCATCACACTCTACTTACATACATTCGCCGGGGCTGGTGCCTGTATTTTGATGCTCTGTAGCCTCGTTAGATGACGTTTGCATGCATGAGTTACTAGGTAAAATTGCAAGCTCTAGAAATGTTGAACACCTTGTATAAAGAAAGCAACATACGAAACGAACGAGATATTTGGGAAATTAATCGAAGATAAGAAAGAAGAAATAGAAATTGTTTCCAAATCGATCTTTCATTTCGCTGCTGCTGATTTGAAATTTCGTGGCATTTATTCGCTCTGAAGAGGATCGTTCAAATGATGGTCGAAATGTCGTTATTTTAGTTGTTTCACTGTTGTATAATGACATGGCCTAGTACCCAAAATGATTTTCTTAAATTTGTTTGTAGGAATTCTATCGCTTCTCAACGATATTTTCAGAATGATAGTAGTATTTTTTCCTACACCTACCAACTTTAATAGTGCTAGAAATGATGAAAATATTACCTAATACTTTTTGATATGGAGACAGAGACGGTGCTTGGTTTTAATGATAACAATATACAGGAAAATTCAGTCATGTTTCTGCGAAGTAGCATTACGCCGAAATTCTGAAATACATCCGTATATTTCGAATGTGGTACAACAGCTGTAGGTAGGAGACGAGGTACTGCAGAAGTAAAGCTGTTTAGACGGGGCGTGAGTCGTGTTTGGGTAGCTCAGATGGTAGAGCACTTGCCCATGAAAGGCAAAGGTAGCGATTTCGAATCTTGGTCCCGCAAAGAGTTTTAATCTGCCGGGAAGTTTCATATCGGCGCACACTCCGCTCCAGAGGGAACTAATTCTGGAAACAGCTGTATAGTTACTGGAGAGATACAGGATGTTCCAAAATCACGTTAAAAACTTCTAGGGAAATGAGTAATGATATTTTGAAGAGGAGCCCATGTATGGAAAGGTATATCCGTGCTACAGCCGTATGAATACACCTTCGCTAATGTGGTATGCAACAGGGTTATAATCACTGGGGGGGGGGGGGGAGGGGGGTTACTTACGTCGGATCGTATGATGTCATTTGACAGCTGTCTCCTCTCTGACCTGGTTCGAGTCTCGTTCATGTTTCTGTGAGTGTTAGAGGAACATTGATGAGTACACTTTTGCCGAATATACCGACAGGAGTATTCTGTGTGGCGAAGCTCACAGTACTGGAAGAGCTGCTGGTCGCGTTTATCAAGATCGTTGTCCACAGCGTCTGACTCCTCCCCACACGCTTTTCGTTACCATTGCACAACGTCTTCGAGTAAGGGTGCCTTCAACGTCATCAGGTGCGTGTGTGGTGCCCGTGGAGACGCAGCGCACGCGAATTGGAAAATATATTTATATGGATATGGTGTCTGTTCTTTCGGACATGTCCGAAAGGACGCTACGAATGTAGTGTGTGGTCATACATAGGTGAGAGAGTGGGTCTCGCGGGAGGCGTGCGCGAGATAATTCCTGTAGTCTCACTATCCTCTGTGCCGTCGGTGGCTCAGATGGATAGATCGACTGCCATGTAAGCAGGAGATCCCTGGTTCAAGTTCCGGTCGGGGCACACATTTTCACCTGTCTTCGTTGATATCTATCAACGCCCGTCAGCAGCTGAAGGAAATAATATCATTCTAATTTCAAATTGGAAAAGGCCCTCCTGTAAAAACAGTGTCTCTGAAGACCGATTTTTTTGATTCTTTGGTTATTAAAGAGTGAAACTGTAGAACAATAGATGTACTCGGCCACATCTACACTGAAATGCCAAAGAAACTATTATAATAATGCGTATTCAAACACAGAGATATGTAAACAGGCTTAATATGGTGCTGCCGCCGGCAACGCCTATGTAAGACATGTGTCTACCGTAGTTGTTAGATCGGTTACTGCTGCTACAATGGCAGGTTATCAAGATTTAAATGACTTTGAACGTGGTTTTATACTTGGCGCAAGACCGATGGGACACAGCATCTACGAGGTAGCGATGAAGTGGGGATTTTCCTGTACGACCATTTCACGAGGGCACCCTGAATATCAGCAATCCAGTAAAACAATAAATCTCCAACATCTCTGCGGCCAGAAAAAAAATCCTGCAAGAATGGAATCTGAAGAGAATCGTTCAGAGTGGCGAAAGTGCAACCCTTCCGAAAGTAACTGAAAATTTCAATGCTTGACCATCAACAAGTATCAGCATGCGAACCATTCATGGAAACATCATCTACATGGGCTTTCAGAGCCGAAGGCCCACTCGTGTACCCTTGCTCGCTGCACAGCACAAAGCTTTACGCCTCATTTGGGCCCATCGGTACGAACATTGGACTGTTGATGACTCGCAACATATTGCCTGGTTGGACGTGTCTCATTTCAAAATGTATATACAGTACGGAAGTGTATGGGTATGAATACGACATCATGACTCCATGGACCCTGCATGTCAGCTGGAAACTGTTCAAGCTGGTGGAGGCTCTGTGACGTTGTAGAGCGTGCGCATTCGGAGTTATGTGGGATCCCTGACACGTCTAGATACATTCTGTCTAATCACCTGCATCCATTCGTGTCCATTGTGGATTCCGACGGAAGTGGGTAATTCCAGCAGGACAAAGGAGCGGCCCACACAACCACAATTGCTACAGAGTGGCTGCAGGAACACTCTTCCGAGCTTAAACACTTTCGCTGGCCACCAAACTCCCCAAACATACTGTACGTCTCTAGTAAATTTTTTAGCATTAACTACCATATCTGGAATGCCTTGCAAAGTGTTGATCAGAGGAGATCTCTGCTCCCTCTTACTGTTACGGATTTATGGGCAGCTCTGCAGGTTTCATGGTGTCAGTTCCCTGCTGCGCGACTTCAGCCATCAGTAGAGTCCATGCCACGGCGTGTTGAGGCACTTCTGCGTGCTCGCGGGGGCCATAAACGATATTTCTTTGATTCCACAGTGTAACAAATTACTTGTCAATGTGACAGCCTTACCAACATGTTTTCAAATTGTTCTAGTATACGGTACGTCTCGGGAGACGGGTTACAATTTAAAATATGAGTATTATGTACTCAGTCCCCTCTACAAATTGTAGCAGGTAGTGATGGGAATTTCAGAACATCCTGTACGTTTCCAGCAAACTGTATAGCCGTTGTCGTGTTACAATTGGTATCTGCGAATACATTCCATAATTTGTGACAGATCGTGAGGCGCGAGTGCAGACGTCCGTAGCGTTTACCCAGGGGGCGTCTCGGCTACGGCCGCTCTGACGGCCACGAGAATGGCCGGAGGTAGAGAGCGCAGCACGGCTAGTTTGAAGGCCACTTTCAACTAGTGTTGCCAGAGGTGTCTCTTTTTAGAGATTCTACGACTCGCCCCACGTAAGCTTTATCTGCTAACATTTCGAAATACACTATCCTATCAATGAGTGTACAGACACCTATTAGTGGACATTAATATGCAGTGTGTCCAACCTTTGTCTCTATGGCGGCTTGAACTCTGCTCGGGACACTAAGTGAGGTGCCTGCCGACAATTTACGCACCACACACGGAGATCGTATCTACGTGTTTGTACATGCAAGGCAATACATTGCTCAGCAAGATAGCCATATCTCTCACCAATTTTGAACATTTGGAGCACAATGGGCAGGTTCTTTAAAGCAGGTCGCGATTTTGGCGATGTAATGAACCAACTGAACTGAATTTGGTACCATATCCATCAGGAAGGTTTCCACTAACTTTATCAGTCAATGTCAAGCCTAGTAACTGCCAGAGGTGGCCCAACACATTATCGACTTATCAATTTGTGAATCTCTTTGTCTTGAATTAATCATCCAGTTTTTCTTCAACTCTAATCATTCATTTGCCCCTACACGTACAGTCATGCTCAAAACCATCCTAACGCCCGAATTGAATTTCGCCTGATTCACATGCAACCCACATAACGCAACTGTCTAGCAGGTCCCCTTATCGCTCCTTGGTACAGTCGTTTGACTATTGAAAATGGTTCCAACAAATCACCACCAGAAAACACTGTTCTGTATCGCAATAACTCAAGATGTAAAGTAATACCACGATACTACAAATATCACGGAACACCTTATCACAGATAAGACTGCCCTTAAGGCTTGTAGCTCACATTTATTACAATAAATGACATACCTGACATTTTACCACTCTCATTATTATTACGTCAGATAGGTAATGCACATTGTAAATTCGTCGAATTCATGATTTACTCTTCAAAGTAACATACCGTACTTATTATTTAACACAAAATAAGATTAAAAATTAAAGGTATTCACGAGCGGCTAATTGAGAATATTTATGAACTTCAAATGACACGACGAACCGTCTCGTTCTGCATATGGATGCAAACTCAGGTCATGCAGACTAAGCAAAGATTTCGTGCCTGACGGAAACTAACAGTCACTCGTGATTAGGCATACAGAGAGTGATATACATCGATTTTAGACTGAGCCAGTTTGCAAATACCAACTTTAAATTACATAGCGCAAGTATTTTTGCCGGACGCGAATTCCTACCCAGCACCTATTGTCCCTGTTAACGAACGACGAGAGATGTTGAATCTTGGTTCTTAACAAGTAACTTACTTGAATTGCCGTGAGGTAAGGCTTTGTACTGGGCAGGGATTCGAACTCAGAACTTAATCGAATAGATATCGACGCACAATCAACTGTGACATTTCGGATTTTCTCGGCAGTAGCTAGATGTTTTAACTGAAATGACGAGACGAAACATTAATTTTTTTCCTTCCCAAGACCCCAACCCGGCATCTATCGCTGTTATATTCTAGAGAAAACGAACGTTAAATATGGGTTTGTTGCACCAGCAGCGACATGTGAGCGTGTTGGAACTAGAAATAATATGACGAAGAGTTCGGTGCTCACTGGGAATACAGCTCCACACATCATATCGCTTTTGACTACACACAAAGATACGTCAGCTTCCGAATTTTTGTCCAGCTCGGACTAACATCTTGAACTTACAGTGATCTCGCAAATAGTTCTGTGTCTCACTGGGTGTCAAAAACGTCACATATCGTTAGTGTTGACAACGAATGAAAATACATTAAACATTAAAATAATTATCCACCAGCAGATAGGTGTTCTCATGCTAGAGCTTGATAATACATAATGAAATATATAGTGCCGGGCCAGGATTCGAACCCATTCACGCGCAGTATGTGGAGATGTTGAGGAATCTGCAGTTCTGAACAAACAACAAATAGTAGCCGTGCTGTATTCTCACGAAGGGATCAAATTGAGCGTTAAGTACGGTCTAAGTTGCATTCCCAGTTCAGAACCGATTTTATCGACATACAGAAGCTCAGATAAAATATGGACTAAATGTCCTTTGAGCGTTATTTAAGCATCACAAGACTGCACATACATGCAATCGATTTCGAGGTGCAAAGTGTTTATCTTACTTTGGTGACAGGTTGGCATAAGAGATTTCCAAAAACTTTTTATCGTACTGAAATAATCTTTTGTCGGAAAGAAACAAGGTAAGTGTTTTATTTGTATATATTTTGTAGGAAACTGTAATCGTGATGGAAGATTATACACCTTAATGTTTGACACAACTGCTAGGAGAAAACGCTGCATCCTAACCAAACCCTGCGGTTCCTCTCCATATCCCCGTAAGACACGAGCAGGGGATTCTCCACGCATACCGCTACACAGCTGTTCCTAGCACACCTGAGATTTGGCAACATCGTCACAAACATTAGGCAACACTGTGACAATGCAATCACTTCCGCCTATGGTACTGAATTGGCTCACTAAATTTACTTGATATTACCTTTCCATTTGAATGGCTCATGCTGTATAATCCTTACGTAAACTAAGATACTGAGGCAGAAAATTCAATTTTTTGGCTAAAGAAATGCTATTCTTCACATAAGTGGCAACTTTTATTATCTTTCACGATGCGTTATGAGGCTGAGCGACCAATACCATGAGGAGAGTGGTGCAAAGGTAGCAGTGTGTCTGTAACCCGGTGGTACCGCCCATGTCTCGTGTCAGAACGGCTCAATCAGTCGTCAGTTCCAACTGAGGTAGGGACCATCGTGTGCGAGCTTTTTTTTTTAAGGAGCTGCGAATTTCCAGAAAAAATTCTGTATCGAAATCGGAAGAAAACCTTTACACATCAAATCTTCTTGGTAGCTCGACTCAGTAAGTTGTGTTAATCGTCATAGATCATGGCGTTCTGACTTCCAAGCTGCTTCGCAATACCAGCGTCTCTGAAGAAATTCGAATCGATCATCAACGATACGAATTTCAATATTGTTCTTCACTTAAGACTCACATTCCAGGGTGATAAGTATGAAGGAAATGAGCCTCTTGATTACTCTATGCTAAACTTTCCTGCAGACATGTGCTGACAGTGTCTCTAGCAACTTACTTTTTCTCTGGGTAGCTTCAAATGTGGCAGTTTTGTCGCCTTAAATCCAATTGAATATTCTAAATATCATTTGTGAACAGCGTTCACTTCTCCATTAATTAATTTATGGACCTCAAAAGAAGCAATTTGCCTTAGTAGCTATAGAGCAGGTTCTGATAGGAACTGACGCAATCTTTTTCATCCATTTACCATAGAAAATCAAAGAAAGAAACCAAACATTACATTGCATTTACTCCCTGTGCCTTGAGTAACACATATGAATCCATGACAATAATAAATTATTTGAAGAATCTCCTGTGCAAGGAAAAGAACAGAATGGGACGCCTTAATTATAGCGCACTGGATCAGAAACAATGAAATTAATTCTGTGTCACATTGATGTACTGCATTCTAATGTAATAAAATAATCATCAAATAAAAACGGTTTTGTGCCTCCTTTGCTATCAAGAGTGAAACACAAATCGTAGACAGATTTTATGGGTCACTACTCAACAACATTAAAGCATTTTACATGGTTGAGAGTGTGGAGTGGAGCAGATGTTGTCGGCAGAAGGCAGCGCAGTGCCTCAGCCCCCGCCGGTAGGCAGCAAACGGGTCCCAGAGAACTCAGACGCATGCGGTGTTCAGAGGCAGATGCTCGGTAAAGAAATCTTTCGCTAAAACATTGTTGAACCAAACTATTATTACCAGTGTGACACAAAGCGAAATATATTGTAGATTCGCTTGAATTACACGCATAGCTTCAGCACCGAGAGGAAAGGGGCGATAAAAATTTTGTCGTTGTCTGCTTCCGGTCGCCAGACGTCATATTAGCTAGTCTCACGTTTTACCTCAAGACTACGGCCTTAGTCAAGAATAATGTACTAAGACTGAACTCAAGACTTCCTCTGGGAGGTGCCGCAGTCTACAATGTTGCAGATCGAACTTACTGCCGGACACAGTATCCTGAGAGGAGAACGACTGTGTTGTCCACCTTATGAGGACGGCTCGGCGGTCAATGTTTTGCTCTAAGGCTGTATCTACAACACATATTGCATCCTGAACACCTAGAAGAATTAAAATAACAAAAGTAGTTTATGAGAGCAACGTTAACTATGGCGTTCGAAGTATTCATAGTGTTGTGTTCGTGTGTGCAAACGCCTTCCAATGCCCACTCAAGGAGGACAAGGATACAAAGTGTAGCTTCAGTATTATAAAATCGCTACAGTCCGCGGATAAACTCAGACTTGGGTTGATAATTAATTTGAATATTTAGCAATACTATACCCATTGGTGTTAAACTCGTTATTAACCAATGATTCCCACAGCTACAGGGACACTACTTGTGATACTTAGGCAGTGCTATCAGACGAAAAGATCAACCTGACACAAACTGTGGGAAGTTTGTTTTACAAACTTCGTACCAGGATAATGAGCTTTCACGTATTTGGGATGTCTGTGAACGTTGCTGCTTGAGACGATTTAAGACGAAAGGAAATACCTTTAGCAACGACAATGTTTGAAGAAACCGTCTTAACGGGACTAAATCGTGATTTGTAAATCGTTTACCGGCCGTACTCTACCACATTTCGCTGATTGGAAGGCAAATAGATTACGGAAAAATGTCACAGAAGGAAAAGGGAGAACGAAATGTCTCCCACTGGAAGGTCATGTTGTCTTATTTAAATGATTACAAAATCAGGTAAAACGATCAGTCAGATTGTCAGTATAAGAACATTACTGTTGTCAGTATGATGTAGCACTGCTCAGGGCCTGTAACGATAAAGGGCCCGTTTAGGTCAGTCATATTGTATAAAGAAGTGGAAGAGAGAGCACCGCTAAATTCCACAATCCGTATGCATTGCAGACACACAGAAATTACTGTTACAGTGTACTAATGGAGCCCAATTAATGAGAGAACTGCGTATTTTCCGGTGAGAGAGAGCACTGGCAAATAATCTTCGCTAAATTAGGTTACTTAATCTGGTGTCACTCTGAGCTAGAATTTATGGCCGGCGGCTGAGTGTAAGGTCAGTGGGCCGGATCCGAGTTTTGCAAGTGCGAAATACTTTCCTACATTATAGAAGCGAATATTAAACTGGAACTAATATTCCAAAAATTTTGAACTTGGATAGCTTAGAATGAAAATCTTTTTCTTTATTGCAAAGGAAAACAATTGATTTTCTAAAACATTCTCTGTCATACACAACTTGAAACAGGTCACGTCGACCAAATCATATGGAAAAATTGCCAGCGGCGTATATCGGCAGGCAGTAAGATCTCTTGGCTTTTGGTTTGGCAGTACTCGACAGCCATTTCTAGGCGCAAGTAATAGAAGAAAGGCAGAGCGTTATTGTTATCAAGTAACGTCTTCATCGATTACTTTAGTTTTAATGTAATCTATGAGTAATTACTCATAGATATTAACATGAAAAGAATTCTGTAGACAGAGAAAGAACCTCTTCTTGGGAAACTACTTGTATAGTGACCAAAAGGCACGAACTGATATTCAAGTACAGTGTTCCAGCAGCGGCATGAAGAAAATGATAGTAATAATGACGGTAATAATCCAATTATCCGGTAACTTCACACTTCCCAGTGGATCTTCACGAACTAAGAAAATATCTGAATTTGTGAACATTTCAAAATGGCTTCACATCGAGCCTATGATGCCTACAAGGGTCTTTACATCCTGCTGACATGAGAATAGCATAATCTCCGCGTCAGAAGCTTGTTTCTACTTAAACATTTAATAGACTCGCGTTTTATCCACCGTGACTACTTTTGTAAGCTCAGCACATCATCCGTTGCAGCTCACTCCTGGGGCTGGGAAATATGGGCACAATGGCCTGGTGGAACTATCACAGGAGCAATGCGTGGGTTCAGACATTTACTTTTAAGAAGCACAAACAGATTTACTTTGCGTCTGGTAACCTCAAAAGAAAGACGTTATAATCCAGAATTCGCAATACAAATCACGTTCCATCATTACCAACTGGCAGAGCCAGGTTACGTTGGGAAATGACATAGCGGAAGTCATCGTAAACAGAAATACAGTCGCCAGTAAACTTACATTAGAAAATTTTATTTTATTTTATGAACCGATAGCCATTTAAAGGATGGGGCTCTTATTTTACTTGTAATTGATTGAACTAGAGACGTTGAAAAATTTGGTGCTGGACTGTGATTCGAATTCGTTTCTCCTCTTTCGAGGATCTGAATCTCTCGGGACATTATAGTTCAACCATTTCGTCCCTTTTCGCAAGACTGCAACCTTCTCTAGGTCTCCTCCAAAGGTAAGTATGTGGGTCCGAATCCTGATCCAATACAAAAATATTCATAGTTTCAGTTCAAGCCCTATAACGTGCACACCGTCCCGCTAGTGAAAACCAACGTGCGCTTTTAATGTCTATTCATGTGTTGCCAACAATCGCAATAGGTGTCATTATTTCTTGTCAAACACGCACACACCTTACCGTTGGTGAGTAAGCAACTGATATTTAAGCTATATTTGTGGATGCACGGTAGGCGTGTAGTTAGATTGTCGCTTAGGTACAAAAGTTTGTATCCTTAGTTTAGATTCAAAAACCTAGCAGCTGGTAAGAAAAACCGATACGTAAATTTGATTTTACTTAATTAACAATACGATTACGTGTTGGGTTCGTATCTCCGTCATATAACTTCACATCATGCACTTAATCTTTAAATGCATGCGCACTTTGTTACTTGAGCATGGAGGTATATCAGACATCTTTCGTGGTTAGTTAACAGGGACGAAATTGTCTTGTTAGGAGTCCCGGTTTATTAAAAAAATTGTCGTCTTTTATTTTCAAGTTTAGATTTCATTACTGGTATTGGCAAAATTCATGACTCTTCATGGATAGCCATCAATATGATATGATTAGATTACATTAGATCAATTCTTGTTTCATAGATCATGAATACGATATTTCGTAATGACGTGTAACGTGTAATTTTAATGAAAGATTTCTTTACATACCATGATTCAATTTCTTTACAACAATTTCTTACTCTCTCTCATTCTTTTTGATTTCTCTCTCTCTCTCTCTCTCTCTCTCTCTCTCTCTCTCTCTCTCTCTCTCTCTCTCTCTCTCTCTCTATCATACACACACACATTCTTTTTTTCTTTATTTGTTTGTTTTGCTCGACTATCGGCGAGGCATGAAAACGTCTCTGAATGAGCTTCTTAGTTTTTAGTACACTTACGAAATAAATATAAAAATAACTGTGAGAGTTACTGATATATGATGCTTAGTTTTCAGTCAGTTCCGAGTATTATTAGTAACCACGCTCCAGTCCCTAAACCTAGTTACAGAAATGCGAATCAGACGCATTACGTATTCCAGGCCGTAGCAACCACGACTTGGAGACACCAGCTATGGTCACTTCCCAGACCGCTGTACGATCACATCGGTTCGTCTTCTTTCTGCTGGTACTGTAACTGAGATTTGACAACAAGGCAACGTATGTTTGGCAACTCTGTGATCGACCAGTTGCTTCCTGGTGTGCACGGAATTTATCCTCAAAGTTCACTTGATTTTACCTGTCATTTCCATTGAATAATCTGATTTATTATCGCTTTACGTGTAACAAAAGATTGTAAATTTACGGTTTTCAGCCCAGGAAAGTCGTTGCACGTGGAAATCGTAACTAATCTCGTCCTTTAAATAGCGGTTTACGAGTGCTAGACATTATCGATCTCGTAAGAGTAAGCTAAGACACGTACTTCTACGCCAGCTCTATGGTAATGCGCTGACCTGAGAAATAGCATCTGTTATGGTTCGCACTTCCAGTCTCGCTGACTGTAACGTTTTTATCCCTTCTGTGAAAGAGCTACTAACAGTCAGATAAAACATCGATAAGGAAATCGCAAAAAAATACTTTCGGCTCATAGTTCAATGGTGAAAACTTACAATGCTGCACAACGGGTAACTCCTCTTCCCGCCGCTGACAAACAAATTTTGGGTTTCTAGGAATACAAAACTTTACTTATGAAATGCGACATTTGTACTGCACGACGTTTTCAACAAAGAGATGGCGCAATACAGTAGCTCAAGTGGAAAGAAACACTTCCTTTTCAAATTTGTGCATCCTACACTGTTGGCTGTTCTGTGTAGGTGGCAGGTACGTGATTTTATTTCGGTCGAATTTATGTACTGGGTAGTCGAGGCAGCTAGTTCATTGTGATTCGGTCAACCAAGTAAATGAATTTACTGAACCTGCTGCAAATTACTACAGGAAGCCTGTGTGTCAATTCTCATCCAGTGTGGTGCAACGGCGTTACGACAGAAAAATGAGCCACATACTTATAATATGCTTGAATATCTATGGACTGGGTTCGATTCCAACTTCTGTCAATGATTTTAGATAAGAAGAGACAGATTCCATTCTCTTCTGGCTACACCAAGTGAAGAAGATATAATGACATTGTGGTCTGAAATTGACATGAAAAATGATATTCCTTTTCTACAAAGTAGACGTTAGGATGAATCACAATAAAGACTGGAGCGGCGACACGTAGAAACCTTTCTTATACTTGTTATTTATTTCTAGTGACGAAACAAACGCTATGTAGGCTCACAGGACATTTAGTCCATATTTTATCTGAGCTTCTGTATGTCGATAAAATCGGTTCTGAACTGGGAATGCAACTTAGACCGTACTTAACGCTCAATTTGATCCCTTCGTGAGAATACAGCACGGCTACTATTTGTTGTTTGTTCAGAACTGCAGATTCCTCAACGTCTCCACATACTGCGCGTGAATGGGTTCGAATCCTGGCCCGGCACTATAGATTTCATTATGTATTATCAAGCTCTAGCATGAGAACACCTATCTGCTGGTGGATATATATTTTAATGTTTAATGTATTTTCATTCGTTGTCAACACTAACGATATGTGACGTTTTTGACACCCAGTGAGACACAGAACTATTTGCGAGATCACTGTAAGTTCAAGATGTTAGTCCGAGCTGGACAAAAATTCGGAAGCTGACGTATCTTTGTGTGTAGTCAAAAGCGATATGATGTGTGGAGCTGTATTCCCAGAGAGCACCGAACTCTTCGTCATATTATTTCTAGTTCCAACACGCTCACATGTCGCTGCTGGTGCAACAAACCCATATTTAACGTTCGTTTTCTCTAGAATATAACAGCGATAGATGCCGGGTTGGGGTCTTGGGAAGGAAAAAAATTAATGTTTCGTCTCGTCATTTCAGTTAAAACATCTAGCTACTGCCGAGAAAATCCGAAATGTCACAGTTGATTGTGCGTCGCTATCTATCCGATTAAGTTCCGCGTTCGAATCCCTGCCCAATACAAAGCCTTACCTCACGGCAATTCACGTAAGTTACTTGTTAAGAACCAAGATTCAACATCTCTCGTCGTTCGTTACAGGGACAATAAATTCGCGTCCGGCAAAAATACTTGCGATATGTAATTTAAAGATGGAATTTGCAAACTGGCTTTGTCTAAAATCGAGGTATATCACTCTCTGTATGCCTAATCACGAGTGGCAGTTAGTATCCGTCAGGCACGAAATCATTGCTTAGTCTGCATGACCTGAGTTTGCATCCATATGCAGAACGAGACGGTTCGTCGTGTCATTTGAAGTTCATAAATATTCTCAATTAGCTGCTCGTGAATACCTTTAATTTTTAATCTTATTTTGTGTTAAATAATAAGTACGGTATGTTACTTTGAAGAGTAAATCATGAATACGACGAATTTACTACGTGCATTACCTATCTGACGTAATAATGAGAGTGGTAAAATGTCAGGTATGTCATTTATTGTAATAAATGTGAGCTACAAGCCTTAAGGGCAGTCTTATCTGTGATAAGGTGTTCCGTGATATTTGTAGTATCGTGGTATTACTTTACATCTTGAGTTATTGCGATACAGAACAGTTTTTTCTCGTGGTGACTTGTTGGAACCACTTTCAATAGTCAAACGACTGTACCAAGGAGCGATAAGGAGACCTGCTAGACAGTTGCGCTATGTGGGTTGCATGTGAATCAGGCGAATTTCAATTCAGGTCGTTCGGATACTATTGGGCATGAATGAACATCACGTGTATCGATTTCCATCGCGCTGGGGTAAGTCCTCCGGGATACGTTTATTCTCCTTAGTGTGTAAATATATTTGGAGCATGTCATTCAAAAACGTTTGAAACGACATAGACGGGAGCGGGTTGTTGTTAGGAGAGCAGAATGTATTAGACTCGCGGATCATGTGGTGTTATTGGCAGAGAGCGAAAGAAGTATGACTGAAATGTTAAAAGAATTGAACAAGAGGCGTGAGTAAATTGGAATGAGAAATAATAAGAAAATCGCAAAATGTCCGGTGATAGGTGCAAGAAAAGCAAGAACAACTATAATGTTAGGCAGGAAGATACACAACAATTTAGTGTTTTTAGATAACTGCGACGTGCTATTATGGACGACATTGGAAGTAATATGGAGGTGAAAATACGTATAGCAATTGCCAACGAGACGTTTCATAACAGGAGGCTTTTATGTGGGTGCGTTGATAGGGGATAAAATAGGCAGGCACAGTGAGAAATGAGGTGGTGTTGAGTGGGAGAACAGAGAGAAATTTTAAAGGTAGCAGGATGAGCAAACACAATTGGCATGGACACTGAATGAGAAGAGATTGTTTATTGATGGTATGGAGGAAACGGTGAATGCAAGAAGAAGAAGAAGAAGAAGAAGAAGAAGAAGACGATGAACATACCAGGTGATGGACAGCGTAAGAACAGAAAATAGTTGTGAGAAAACAAGAGGGTAACAAATGATGGGACTGCATGGAGAGCTACATGTGAAGACCTGCCCTAGGGCAGAACACTCATGGTGGTGGTGTTGATGAAGAGGAGACTTATGTAGGACATTTTGCAAAACGCCCATTTTCTTGTAATCCAAATTTAAACAAAACATAGGCAGCTTATAATTTGTAGTCTATAAATGACCGTGAATTGCGTGACAGATGGAACTTGCCAGTATACCAGTTATTAGGACTTATTCCCACTCCACTGACGTATGGAGCGTGCGAACTGTGGCTGCTTAAAAGCCTCTGTGCGTGCTGTGCTTAGTCTCTTCTGGTCTTCACGCTTCCTACAGTTACAATACCTAGGCGGTTTAAGTATATTCCATTCCTACTTTCATCATGTAACGTCAGTTCTAGAAACTTTCTAATTAGGTCTCCTCGCGATACTTTGCTCTTCCACGGGATAGTCTGTGTCTACCATGAACTGCCCGTTAGTCAGTAAGTGGAATAATTGGTTTTCCGACAGATGTCACCATGTTACTGTCGCCCTGTCTCCACGTCAGAGAGACGGAAATTCTGTGTGCCACATTTGAAGATGAGTCTGTAAAGGTTACAAAACTAGTTAATGGAATTACAAATAGTTCAGAAAGTGAGTTTTTGCAGTTTTCCGTATTTACATTCAATGCACTAGTCACAGGCTCTAGGCGATCCTTAGGGGATATGCTTAGTCGGTTGGGAGCGTGATGTGTCCCTCCGAGATTAATTTCACCTGGACTTTAAGCGACTCACCGGTCAGCATTTACAGAGCTGCCAACTACATCTCACACCGGGAATATTACCAGGATTAGTTTGCATCGCAGCCTACGGAAGAGAACGCAAATCGAACGAGCATTCCCAGTCATTCCCTCCATTGACCACCATTCGCCTATATTCAACAGTTAAGGATCCCTCCGGAAATATTCCAAGTAGACTTTCTCTGGATATTTTACGTTTGTTTCCAAGCGCCTGCCTGTTCAATTTGATCAGAAACTGTGTGACATTCTCCAACGGGTCAAAAAACCTGTGACCATTCGTGCCGCCCTTCTCTGTATACATTCAGTATCGCCGGGCAGTTGTATCTGATTAGGATCCAAGAATCTCGAGCAATATTGGGGGATGGGTCGCAAGCGTGATTTGTAAGCAATTTCTTTTGTACACCGATTGTATTTTCCTAGAATTCTACCAACGAATTGCAGCCAGCCACCGTATTTCCCTAAGACTGCGACTATGTGACGGTTCCATTTCAAATCTCTAGAAATTTTTACACCCAGGTATTCATGTGGGTTGAGCGATTGCGAATTTGACTCGCTGCACTATACTCGTAGGATAAGGTTATATCGTTTTGTGAACCGAACAATTTTACATTTCGGGAACATTTAAACTAAGTTGTCATGCTTTGCACTACACTGAAATCTTATGAGGGCGTGGCTTCTTTCAAACAGAACTTTATTACAGGCAACAGCATCATTTGCGGAAACACTGAAGATCCAAATAGACCGCGTAACCACCGCCCCTTCTCCTCTCCAAATTGCTGTCTCAAAACGGTAAGTCCCATATGTAAACCACCTTCAGAAGTTCGTTCACTTTCCGTATCAGTTAATGTGTTAAAAACTTGACCTGAAGAAACATAACCCTTTGCAGTTGAAGACGCTCTGTTGTAAGAGAAGCTAGTTTTTCGAAAACGTCTCAATATGTATGTACTGAACTAGGTGTTGTACAATTCTATAATTTTCAGGTACATTTGGCGACGTATGTGGATACTGTCTGACAAATGTGTTGCGAATAAAGTGAGTAGTAAAGAAGTAATGAAGTGAAACATCAAGCCTGATGCTGACACTTTACTGCACGAACAGCGAAAATGTAGAAGTGATAAAAGTCTTTTTCCTTTCATCATTCTGTCAGGGATGTCAGAGGGGAAAAAAAAGTTTCGCCAAGTTTCGAAATTATGTGTGAAGTTTGTTGGAAGTCGCTACGTGCTGCCTTTCACAAATGCTCGGTGAATATAGTCTCGATAATTTGCGCTCCATGAAATTATGCTGCCTTAGACGAGTACGCAGTTTGTAACTTTTAACGCCCGACTTATTGCGTAAACCTATGCCTTTAAATGAAGGACGGAAGGAGGATTGCATTTAATGTGCTATCGATGTCGAGGTCATTAGAGACGGAGCAGGAGTTGGCAATGCGTCAGGGAAGGGTAAAAGAAGTCCGCCGTTCCCTTTCAAAGGAATCATCCCAGCATTTGCTTGGAGCGATTCAGGAAAGTTATGGAAAACGTATCAGGATGGCCGGATGCGGATTTAAACGTCATCCTCCCGAATGCGAGTCTAGTGTACTAGTTGACAGCTCGTCGTGTAGAAGCTAGCGTTGCTGGTGATGGGATTCCGGGCTCGATTCACGGCTGGGTTGCGTTCTCCGCCCGGGAAGTAGGTGTCTGTGATGCCATCATTTCATAATCATTCGTGAAGGTGGCGAAACTGGACTGTGTAAAGGTTGGGGCTTTGTACAGGCGCTGATAACCGTGCAGTTAAGCGCCCCAAAAACCAAACATCATCATCATCATCATCATCATCATCATCATCATCATACCATGTACTAACCACTGCGGCAGCTCGTTCGGTATACATTTAAATGAGCAGATTAAGTCAGCATTTTTAGTATTTACATTGACTTCGTTCTTCATAAATGAAAGCAGGAACTACTACAAGACAAAGGAATTGGGATAACGAATGAGAAATACCTGATTGTGCTTCTGTTTGTAGATGACATGATTCACGTTCACGAAATGACCTCCAAAGATCTATATACCACCTGAACGAAATATGCAATGAATACAACTTTAAAATTTCTAGTAATAAAACGAAAATAAGTGCACTCCGAGGAAAATACTCAGTCATTTTAAAACTAGTTTTGGATAATCCTGCTTTAGAACTGGTCTCTTAATCTTTCACTTAGGCTACGCTGTAAGATCTGATTTTTACTCTGATACTTAAAATAAATTACACAAATTCTAAGCTGTCTGTGACACTATTATCTGAATATTGGGCAGTGAAGTACAAAAAGATTGTTCCGAAATTCTATAACGTGGTCCCGGTTCCTGTATTATGCTATGAAAGCGAAAACATGGTTAAAAAAAAAGCAAAAAAAATCACACGGCAGAGATGAGGTTCCTAAGAAATTCGAAGAGCTGCACAACAAGAAATGATTAGGAATGAAGATACTAGAGAAAAATTAAGTATTTTCAACAGAAACTAAAAAATTCAAAAATATCGTGAAGACTGGTGAGAATGCTACGTCCCAGACTTCCACAAAAGATTATGAACTACAAGCGGAATGGAAGAAGTGATATTGAAAGGCCTCGGACGTGGGAGCAATTTCGTTTGAGAGACTATCCCGCGCGGCGACTACTGAAGTACTTATACATTATAGAATTCTTAAGTTATACAAGCAAAATAAGTAAGTTTTAATGTAGTTTACGTTCACTGATGCAAAAAAAAAAAAATTCTTGCTTTTTAAAGTGGGCTATGTTCTTTCTCAGAGTTCAAACTGTCTCCATGCCAAATTTGAACAATATCTGTTAAGCGGTTTGGACTCGAAAACGAAACAGACTGTGTTAAAAAGCAGAAAAGCAACTGAGAGAAAGAAGCGGCGTCGGTTTCTGCAGGAGGCGGACATCATTTTGTAGGACAATGTTCGGGCACGCTCGGTTCAAGTCGTGACTGATTTGATCGGTATATGGGGATGGGGAGCGCCGCATCACGCACCACACTCATCTACATCTATATTTATACTCCGCAAGCCACCCAACGGTGTGTGGCGGAGGGCACTTTACGTGCCACTGTCATTACCTCCCTTTCCTGTTCCAGTCGCGTATGGTTCGCGGGAGGAAAGACTATCTGAAAGCCTCTCTCTAATTTTACATTCGTGATCTCCTCGGGAGGTATAAGTAAGGGGAAGCAATATATTCGATACCTCATCCAGAAACGCACCCTCTCGAAATCTGGCGAGCAAGCTACACCGCGATGAAGAGCGGCTCTCTTGCAGAGTCTGGCACTTGAGTTTGTCAAACATCTCCGTAACGCTATCACGGTTACCAAATAACCCTGTGACGAAACGCGCCGCTCTTCTTTGAATCTTCTCTATCTCCTCCGCAAACCCGATCTGGTACGGATCCCACACCGATGAGCAATACTCAAGTATAGGTCCAACGAGTGTTTTGTAAGCCACCTCCTTTGTTGATGAACTACAGTTTCTAAGGACTCTCGCAATGGATCTCAACCTGGTACGCGCCTTACCAACAGTTAATTTTATATGATCATTCCACTTCAAAAAGTTCCGCACGCATACTCCGAGATATTTTACAGAAGTAACTGATACCAGTGTTTGATCCGCTATCATATAATCATACAATAAAGGATCCTTCTTTCTATGTATTCGCAATACATTACATTTGTATATGTTAAGGGTCAGTTGCCACTCCCTGCACCAAGGGCCTATCCGCTGCAGATCTTCCGGCATTTCGCTACAATTTTCTAATGCTGCAACTTCTGTGTATGCTACAGAATCATCCGCGAAAAACCGCATGGAACTTCCGACACTATCTACTACCTCATTTATATATATTGTGAAAAGTAATGGTCCCATAACACTCCCCTGTGGCACGCCAGAGATTATTTTAACGTCTGTAGACGTCTCTCCAGTGATAACAACATGCTGTGTTCTGTTTGTTAAAACTCTTCAATCCAGCCACAGAGCTGGTCTGATATTCCGTGGGCTCTTACTTTACTTATCAGGCGACAGTGCGGAACTGAATCTAACGCCTTCCGGAAGTCGAGAAAAATAGCATCTACCTGGGAGCCTGTATCTAATATTTTCTGGATCTCATGAACAAATAAAGTGAGTTGGGTCTCACACGATGGATGTTTCCGGAATCCGTGTTGATTCCTACAGAGTAGATTCTGGGTTTCCAAAAACTACATGATACTCGAGCAAAAAACATGTTCTAAAATTCTACAACAGATCGACGTCAGAGATATAGGTCTATAGTTTTGCGCATCTGCTCTACGACCCTTCTTGAAGACTCTGACTACCTGTGCTCTTTTCCAATCATTTGGAGCCTTCCGTTCCCCTAGAGACTGGCGGTACACGGCTGTTAGAAGGGAGGGCAAGTTCTTTCTCGTACTATGTAGAATCGAATTGGTACCCCGTCAGGTCCAGTGGACTTTCCTCTGTTGTGTGATTCCAGTTGCTTTTCTACTCCTTGGACACTTATTTCGATGTCAGCCATTTTCTCGTTAGTGCTAGGATTTAGAGAAGGAACTGCAGTGCGGTCTTCCTCTATGAAACATCTTTGGAAAAAGGTGTTTAGTATTTCAGCTTTACGCCTGTCATCCTCTGTTTCAATGCCATCATCACCCCGGAGTGTCTGGACATGCTGTTTCCAACCACTTACTGATTTAACGTGAGACCAGAACTTTCTAGGATATTCTGTCAAGTCGGTACATAGAATTTTACTTTCGAATTCACTGAACGCTTCACGCATAGCCCTCCTTACGCTAACTTTGACATCGTTCAGCTTCTGTTTGTCTGAGAGGTTTTGGCTGCGTTTATACTTGGAGTGAAGCTGTCTTTGCTTTCGCAGTAGTTTCCTAACTTTGTTGTTGAACCACGGTGGGTTTATCCCGTCCCTCACAGTTTTACTCTACACGTACCTGTCTAAAACGCATTTTACGATTGCCTTGAACTTTTTCCAAAAATACTCAACATTGTCAGTGTCAGAACAGAAATTTTCGTTTTGATCTGTTAGGTAGACTGAAATCTGCCTTCTATTACTCTTGCTAAACACGTAAACCTTCCTCCCTCTTTTTATATTCCTATTAACTTCCATATTCAGGGATGTTGCAACAGCCTTATGATCACTGATTCCCTTTTCTGCACATACAGAGTCGAAAAGTTCGGGTCTGTTTGTTATCAGTAGGTCCAAGATGTTATCTCCACGAGTCGGTTCTCTGTTTAATTGCTCGAGGTAATTTTCGGATAGCGCACTCAGTATAATGTCACTCGATGCTCTGTCCCTACGACCCATCCTAAACATCTGAGTGTCCCAGTCTATATCTGGTAAATTGAAATCTCTACCTAAGACTATAACTTGCTGAGAAAATTGATGTGAAATGTATTCCAAATTTTCTCTCAGTTGTTCTGCCACTAATGCTGCTGGATCGGGAGGTCGGTAAAAGGAGCCAATTATTAACCTAGCTCGGCTGTTGCGTGTAACCTCCACCCATAATAATTCACAGGAACTATCCACTTCTAATTCACTGCAGGATAAACTTCTACTAACAGCGACTAACTCTCCACCACCGGTTGCATGCAATCTATCCTTTCTACCTGTCTGTACCTTTGTAAAAATTTCGGCAGAATTTCTCTCTGGTTTCAGCCAGCTTTCTGTACCTATAACGATTTCAGCTTCGGTACTTTCTATCAGCGCTTGAAGTTCCGGTACTTTACCAACGCAGCTTCGACAGTTTACCATTACAATACCGATTGCTGCTTGGTCCCCGCATGTCCTGCTTTGCCCCGAACTCGTTGAGGCTGCCGCCCTTTTTGTACTTGCCCAATGCCATCTAACCTAAAAAACCGCCCAGCCCACGCCACACAACCCCTGCTACCCGTGTAGCCGCTTGTTGCGTGTAGTTGACTCCTGACCTATCCAGCGGAACCCAAAACCCCACCACCCTATGGCTCAAGTCGAGGAATCTGCAGCCCACACGGTCGCAGAACAATCTCAGCCTCTGATTCAGACCCTTTACTCAGCTCTTTACCAAAGGTCAGCAGTCAGTCCTATCGACGATGCTGCAGATGGTGAGCTCTGCTTTCATCCGGCTAGCGAGACTGGCAGTCT
Organism: Schistocerca gregaria; assembly: GCF_023897955.1. Lineage (NCBI taxonomy): Eukaryota > Metazoa > Arthropoda > Insecta > Orthoptera > Acrididae > Schistocerca > Schistocerca gregaria. Next base: position 351,653 of record NW_026061801.1, on the reverse strand, counting down.
TCACCAAATCAGATAGCCAGGGAGGGTTTCCTCCGATGCATAGCGACACACATCATTGGTGCCGACATGAGCGACCACCTGCAAATGGGTGCAACCTGTACCCTTCATGGCATCCGGAAGGACCCTTTCCACATCTGGAATGACCCACCCCGGTATGCACACGGATTGCACATTGGTTTTCTTCGCCTCTCTTGCTGCCATATCCTTAAGGGGCCCCATTACGCGCCTGACGTTGGAGCTCCCAACTACCAGTAAGACCACCCTCTGCGACTGCTCGGATCTTGCAGACTGAGGGGCAACCCCTGGAACAGGACAAGCAGCCACGTCAGGCCGAAGATCAGTATCAGCCAGAGACAACCCCGGACTTGCGCCCTTCTGAGCTCAGCTTGATTCCTGACGTGAAGGTAGCGTTCTCGCTTTCCGCGTCTGGGTTCCGGGGTTCGATTCACGGCGGGGTCAGGGATTTTGTCTGCCTCGTGATGGCTGGGTGTTGTGTGATGTCCTTAGGTTAGTTAGGTTTAAGTAGTTCTAAGTTCTAGGGGACTGATGACGATAGATGTTAAGACCCATAGTGCTCAGAGTCATTTGAACCATTTGTCGAACTTTGGGGTATTCGGTTCGGAGCTGTTATGGAGATACGTCAGACAATAGACCGCTCCATTCGAACTACCTATACAACTGCCGTAGTTAGGGGTATCTTGCTCTTTCGACATCACTGGCGATGGCTTATATACATGAGCTGTTCAAAAAATATCCGACCTTTTTTAATTGTTGAAATCAACAATGGTATCAGGGCGCGCATGCGCTCATGTTTTCAGGCATATTTAGCACACATACCTGATTTTCTCCACTACTTTGGAACGCTTGCAAGTGGTACACGTTGGATTTAGTATTCTGAGCAAAATGACGTCTTTACATCACATTTGGCTCCAAGCTTGGCAATTCTCAAGTTGAAACCATCGTGTGTTTGTGGACAAAGTAATGGGTACTGCAGGGCTAAAGGAGTGGTACAACCATTTCAAAGGTAGCCGCTAATCAATGAAGACAGAAGCCAGTTAAGGTACGCCCGCAATATCCGCAAATCAGGTCGTTACTGATCCCGCAATATTGCTGGTGAAGCAGAATGGACGAATCACTATCAGAGAAGTTGCAGTCTAATCTAAAAGCCGTAAAGTCAACTAAATAACTAGGTGTTACAATAACTAACGTCCGCCCGCGGTAGCTGAGTGGTCAGCACGACAGACTGTCAATCCTAAAAGACCGGGTTAGATTCCCGGCTGGGTCGGAGATTTTCTCCGCTCAGGGACTGGGTGTTGTGTTGTACTAATCATCATTTCATCCCCATCGACGCGCAAGTCGCCGAAGTGGCGTCAAATCGAAAGACTTGCACCAGGCGAACGGGCTACCCGATGGGAGGCCCTCGTCACACGCCATTATTATTATACAATAACGAACAACTTAAATTGGAAAGAACACATAGAAAATGTTGCGGTTAAGGCTAACCAAAGACTGAGTTTTATTGGCACGACACTTATAAAACGTAACAGACCTACAAAGGAGACTGCCTACACTACGCTTCTCCGTCCTCTTTTAGAATACTGCTGGAAGATGTGGGATCCTTACAAGATAGGACTTACGGAGTAGATCGAAAAAGTCCAAAGAAAGGCAGCACGTTTTCTATTATCGCGAAATATGAGAGAGTGTGTCACACAAATGATACTGGATTTGGGCTGGACATCATTAAAAGAAAAGCGTTTTTCGTTGCGACAGTATCTTCTCACGAAATTCCAATCACCAACTTTTTCCTCCGAATGCGAAAATATTTTGTTGACACCGACCTACGTAGGTAGAAACGACCACAACGATAAAATAAGGGAAGTCAGAGCTCGTATGGAAAGACACAGGTGATCATTCTTTCCGGGTGCTATGCGAGATTGGAATAATAGAGACTTGTGAAGGTGGTTCGATGAACAATCTGCCATGCACTTAAATGTGACTTGCAGAGTATCCATGTAGATGCAAGTATAGGTGGTCACATTTTTACTATCCCCTGTATGTGCATATCGCTTCACACGACCTTTGTTACCTCAATGTCGATATCGGCATCATTTTCGAAATATGTGAGCTTACTTATATTATCTGTAATGTTAATATACAACATTAACAATAAGGCTCCCAACACACTTCCCTCTGGCACAAGTGGTTACTTTTACACGTATAGATGAACTCTCCATTTAGGATGAGATGATGTGTCCCCCCTACAAAAATGTTTTATTGGCCGTACTTTATACGATGCAGGCAAACGGTCAACTACAATTGTTGTTTACTGTGCGGTAACCTCTAGCGTATCAGAAGCGGTGTAGGAAAATGTTTTCAAATGAGTATACGCACTCGTATTTCGGCAGGTGCACAGTTTTGCCATTTCAATTTTTGCACGTTTTTACAGATACCTTTTCGAAAATTTCGAGCAAAACAAATCGAAATCTTTATTACATCACGAAACAATGAAGAAGCAAATGCGGGTTTGTTCGCAAGCCCGAAGCATTATCTGGTACAAGAATCATTGATTTTAATAAAGTAGCTGTCGATAGGTTTTTTTCGTTGCTAACAAATGTAACTGACAATCACAAACTAATGACTTCTCAAATAACTAATTGTGATGAAACAGGCGTCTCGGTTAATGCTAAAAACCAATCGAACATCGCAGCTTGCAAAGGGAACCGTCCAGTGCGATCGTTAACATCTGCAGAAACGGGCGAAACTGCAACCATCCTCATTAGTACGTCAGCAAGCGGAGCTGACATTCCTCCTACGATTATTTTTCCACTAAAGAAGAAGCAGAAAGAATTTGAGTTAGGACTGACAGCAGGAGGTTGCGCTGAGGTCCACAGCACCGCATGGATGGCCACAGAGTCATTCTTTGTATGGTTTCCACAATTAGTGGTATTTTCTAAGACATCAAAGCACGTCCCAGTTCTCCTTATATCAGATGGCCACTCAGCTCATACCACGAACAATGACGTTATGGACTACGCGAGGGAGAGTGGCGTTTCTTCACCACCACATTGCTCTCACAGACTTCAGCCGCTTGATGTTTGTTTTATAAATCCTCGTTATAGTGATCAGCTTCGAAAATGGCTGCGAAGCCACGCAGGGAAAGTCGTAACTATCTTTCAAATTTCAACGCTTTTTGGTTCAGCTTTCGTCTAAAGCGCAACAATGAAAACCGCTATTAAAGGTTTCGAAGCTACTGCAATATGGCCCACGGACCCATCCATATTCAAGACGCACACTTCCTATCGGCACACACAACTGACAGCGGACGTGATAGGCCGTCAGATGAAGGGGTTATTATATCTGAACAATTTGAATTGCCTCCAACTAGCACACCAGCTGAAAAAGACGACTCAAACGGGCTGGATAATCAAGGGGACGAGGTTTCAGCGAATTGTTACAATGAACTGCCGCCTGAGAATAACAAAGTTATTGGGGCTAATTGTTCTAATCTTGGGTGCTCTTGGATGACAACTGACAACACAACCTCCTCATTTCATATTTCACCTGAGATTCTGATTTTCTTGTCAAAAGTTAACGAAAGCAAGAAAAGAGCGAGACTGAAAAGGGGGAACTACGTTGTTTTAACTGATTCGCCGTACAAAAAAGAGTTAAAAGTCATTAATGGGAGAAATAGAAAAAAGAACTTTGACAAAGAAGAAAGAGCAAACACAAAACTTTTTGCGAAAGAGAATAAAATTAAGAACTCAAAAACGAGAGAAAGAGCCTGAAGATAAATGGAAGAAAGGAGTAAGAATACTATACTAACGAGAGTGATTATGAGGTAAGTTCTGACTGTCAGTGTGTATATTGTGGTGGGTTATATTCAACATCAGTTGGAGGTTGGGTCGCTTGTTCCACGTGCAAAAAATGGACACACGATTCTTGTGCAGGAATAGATAGCGAAGATGATGAGTGTCTCCCCGTGTGTGAATTTTGTAAACAGCCTCAAGAAAAGGATACGATACATGAAAACTGTAGTTTGACATTAATACTCACTTTAAACTAAAAAAAATACCGAGCAAGCCAATATTTTCTGCATTTCGGATAATTTTATACGTTTTTGTAATCACTTGTATTTACCACCCCATTCTGCCGCGTGCAAATGATATAAATTTCTGTTTTTGAGTGAGAAAATATTGTTGTTTTATTTTATGGCAATGTTCTTATATTTTTGTGATTAATACATCATAATGTGTTCATATAAAAATTTGTAACTCTCTTATTTATCAATTTTGTACATTTAATCAAAGTTTTCAACTGTGTACCCCATTATACCTTGGATTCCCCAACGTGTCGGATAAGAAAGATAAAAATACAATCACTACTCGTTTCTTCAACGACAATTTAAGCTGTGTTCTGTGGTTCCTCCCAGAGTTCATCACGATATATTCCGAAAAAAATCATAGTTAACGAACGTTATAAATTGCTCTAGAAACGAAGGCAATCCCAGTTAACATTTAATAAGGCCACTGGTATCCTTCGAAATGCAACTAATCAAAGTAATGCAGAACGTCGTGGGTCACAGCGGATGGGTGGAATCGAAATATGACATTTACCCACGATCGCTTCTTTTTGTCAATTTGTGCCATTAATTTCTCTGCTCCCTAATCTGATTTCGTATCTCCCCATCAGCTATTCGATCAAAACTTTTTTAGCATTCTTCTACACCACCACATTTCGGAAGTTTCTAGTCGTCTCCTGTTTGGGGAACCAGGCATGTTAACTGCTGATTCGCAATATATTTATTCCGAAAGGCAAAAGGAACCCCGAAAACAATGAAAATAATTTTGTTTATTGGTGACTGTACCAGTTTGATTTACACTTAGTGCGAATATGAAAGTATTTTATTCCAAATCCTTATTTGAAGGTACTAAAATGTCGGTTTAAATGGCAGCTTGCTATGTAAGACATGCCCACTTGTTTCTCTGTGCCATCTCTTCTTTGAGATGATAAGCCTAGGGACATTTTAGCCGTAGTTTTTGAGCTTTCACCTATTGAATACATTTTTTCTTGTCTCGTACTCAGTTGTTTGCTACAGTAATAACGTTTCTGAACAAAACAAATGCCAAGATCTACCCACAAAGTTTTCGAGAGAAGTTCTAGAAGACTTGCAAGAAATAAAAAAGTAAATATCATGAAACAAATGTTATGTTTTTGTACAGCATGCATACTATTGGAAAGTGAAAGAAACTATGAATTTAAATGAGTGCATGTACGACGTTAAGTGCAATGCAACTTTAAATTTTCCGTAACTTTTCTAACTAAATGTACCTTTCCTCTCAAACCATTTATCCCAGAACCATGGAATTCTAACGGTCAGTTTTCTTACTCGAGGGCATGAAGAGTCGAGGGATATGAAAGGGAAGCAGTGGTTGGGAAGGGAGTGAGACAGGGTTGTAGCCTATCTCCGATGTTATTCAATCTGTTTGTTGAGCAAGCAGTAAAGAAAACAAAAGAAAATTTCGGAGTAGGAATTAAAAACCATGGAGAAGTTGTATTATAATGAACACTATGGTCTTTTTATTTTTGAAATTTGCCTGCAAAACCTCTCTTTCAAAATTTTTCTAAAAATTTCAGTATTAATATATTATTCATGAAAAATTGTCAGCTTGTTGGAAAACAGTGGAAATGCATGTAAGTAATGTTTTGTGTTTTACCGTTAATATAACACAACTTAGAATAAGGATCATATAAATAGATCAGTTAACATGGTGGAGATGGAAGATACGTTCTCACCGTGAATATTGTGTTTAAAAACAAATGAATATTTTCAAATCAACAGCTCATTTCATGAAGTCATAACTAGAAGTGAATAATCTCCACAAAAATTGGTAAGTTAATTACTTTGGTGCAAGAAAGTCTCCATCATTAAGGAGAACAATGTTTTCAATAACTTGCCGGCAGCCACAAAAAGCTTTACTACTGACAGATTTCAGTTTACGAGGAGCCTAAAGGATTTCTTGCTAACCATCTCTTCCGACACCATTAATGAATTGAATTATTTATTAGAACTAGCGCGCGCGCGCGATTGAGAGAGAGTGTGTGTGTGTGTGTGTGTGTGTGTGTGTGTGTGTGTGTGTGTGTGTTAGAGAGAGTGAGAGAGAGAGAGAGAGAGAGAGAGAGAGAGAGAGAGAGAGAGAGAGAGAGAGAGAGAGAGAGAGAGAGAGAGAGAGAGAGAGAGAGAGAGGGGGGGGGGGGTCAAATAATACGTGTACAATCAGAAGTGTGACTAAATTTTCATTCCTCGTTCATGATCAGTCCATTTGCGGTCTGTGGATAGTAAATTAGCATATTATTTTCCCATTGAGTATCTCCCCATTATGGATCAATTTCAATGGAAAGTACATATAATCTAACCCTCTTGTCTGCCCCACTTCTGTTGAAGGTTACACATCACACAAATACCTTGTTGTTGTTGTTGTTGTCTTCAGTCCACAGACTGGTTTGATGCAGCTCTCCATGCTACTGTATCGTCTGGAAGCTTCATCTCCCAGTACCCACTGCAACCTACATCCTTGTGAATCTGCTTAGTGTATTCATCTCCTGGACTCCCTCCTCGATTTTTACCCTCCACGCTGCCCTCCAATATTAAATTCGTGATCCCTTAATGCCTCAGAACGTGTCCTACCATCCGACCCCATCTTCTAGTCAAGTTGTGCCACAAAGTTCTCTTCTCCCGTATCCTATTCAATACCTCCACATTAGTTATGTCATCTACCCATCTAATCTTCAGCATTCTTCTGTAGCACCACATTTCGAAAGCTTCTATTCTCTTCATGTTCAAACTATTTATTGTCCATTATTCACCTCCATACGTGGCTACACTGCATACAAATACTCGGAGAAAAGACTTCCTGATACCTAAAGCTATACTCGATGTTAGCAAATTTTTCTTCTTTAGAAACACTTTTCTTACCATTGACAGTCTACATTTTATATCCTCTCTACTTCGACCGTCATCAGTTATTTTGCTCCCTAAATAGCAAAACTCCTTTACTACTTTAAATGTCTCATTTCCTAATCTAATTCCCTCAGCATCACCCACCTTAATTCGACTACATTCCATTATCCTCGTTTTGCTTTTATTGATGCTGATCTTATATCATCCCTTCAGGACACTTCATTCTGTTCAGCTACTCTTCTAGGTTCTTTGCTGTCTCTGAATTACAAAGTCATCGGCAAACCTCAAGGTTTTAGTTTCTTATCCATGGATTTTAATTTCTACTCAGAATTTTTCTTTTGTTTCCTTTACTGCTTGCTCAATAAACAGATTGAATAACATTGGGGATAGTCTACAACCCTGTCTCATTCCCTTCCCAACCACTGCTTCAATTTCATATCCCTTGACTCTTATAACTGCCACCTGCTTTCTGTACAAATTGTAAATTGAATTGGCTCCCTGTATTTTAACCCTGCCACCTTCAGAATTTGAAAGAGAGTATTCCAGTCAACATTGTCAAAAGATTTCTCTAAGTCTACAAATGTTAGAAACGTAGGTTTGCCTTTCCTTAATCTACTTAATAAGGTAAGTCGTAGGGTCAGTATTGCCTCACATGACCCAGTATTTCTACGGAATCCTAACTGGTCTTCCCTGAGGTCGGCTTCTACCATTTTTTCCATTCGTCTGTAAAGAATTTGCGTTAGTATTTTGCAGCTGTGACTTATTAAACTGATAGTTCGCTAATTTTCACATCTGTCAACACCTGCTTTCTTTGAAATTGGAATTATTTCATTCTTCTTGAAGTCTGACGGTATTTCGGCTGTCTCATGCATCTTGCTCATCAGACGGTAACGTTCTGTCAGAGCTGGGTCTCCCAAGGCTGTCAGTAGTTCTAATGGAATGTTGCCTACTCCCGGGATCTTGTTTCGATTAAGGTCTTTCAGTGCTCTGTCAAACTCTTCACGCAGTATGTCATCTCCCATTTCATCTTCATCTACATCCTCTTCCATTTCCATTATATTGTCCTGAAGTACACTGCCCTTGTATAGATCCTCTATATACACCTTCCACCTTTCTGCATTCCCTTCTTTGCTGATAACAGGGTTTCCATCTGAGCTCTTGATATGCATACAAGTGAATCTCGTTTCTCTAAAGGTCTCTTTAATTTTCCAGTAGGCAGTATCTATCTTACCCCTAGTGATATGCGCCTCTACATCCTTACGTTTGTCCTCTAGATATCCCTGCTTAGCCATTTTGCACTTCCTGTCGATCTCATTTTGAGACATTAGTATTTCTTTTTGCCGGCTTAATTTACTGCATTTTTGTATTTTCTCCTTTCATAAATTAAATTCAATATATCTTCTGTTACCCTCTTTCTCTGCGCATGTCAAGTTCCGTAGGCCCAAATTGAGGAGCAAATCTTCAAGGTCATGGAACGTGTCAGTATCTACATCTACATCCGTACTCCGCAAGCCGCCTAACGGTGTGTGGCGGAGGGTACCCTGAGTACCTCTATCCGTTCTCCCTTCTATTCCAGTCTCGTATTGTACGTGGAAAGAAGGATTCTCGGTATGCTTCTGTGTGGGCTCTAATCTCTCTGATTTTATCCTCGTGGTCTCTTCGCGAAATATAAGTAGGAGGGAGCAATACACTGTTTGACTCTTCGGTGAAGGTATGTTCTCGAAACTTCAACAAAAGCCCATGCAAAGCTACGGAGCGTCTCTCCTGCAGAGTCTTCCACTGTAGGTTATCTATCATCTCCGTAACGCTTTCGCGATTACTAAATGATCCTGCAACGAAGCGCGCTGCTCTCCGTTGGATCTTCTCTATCTCTTCTATCAAACCTATCTGGTGTGGATCCCACACTGCTGAGCAGTATTCAAGCAGTGGGCGAACAAGCGTACTGTAACCTACTTCCTTTGTTGTCGGATTGCCTTTCCTTAGGATTCTTCCAATGAATCTCAGTCTGGCATCTGCTTTACCGACGATCAACTTTATATGAACATTCCATTTTAAATCACTCCTAATGCGTACTCCCAGATAATTTATGGAATTAACTGCTTCCAGTTGCTGACCTGCTATTTTGTAGCTAAATGATAAGGGACCTATCTTTCTATACATTCGCATCACATTACACTTGTCTACATTGAGATTCAATTGCCATTCCGTGCACCATGCGTCAGTTCGCTGCAGATCCTCCTGCATATCAGTACAATTTTCCATTGTTGCAACCTCTCGATACACCACAGCATCATCTGCAAAAAGCCTCAGAGACTTTCCGATGTCATCCACCAGGTCATTTATGAATATTGTGAATAGCAACGGTCCTATGACACTCCCCTGCGGCACACCTGAAATCACTCTTACTTCGGAAGACTTCTCTCCATTGAGAATGACATGCTGCGTTCTGTTATCTAGGAACTCCTCGATCCAAGCACACAACTGATCTGATAGTCCGTATGCTCTTACTTTGTTCATTAAACGACCGTGGGGAACTGTGTCAAACGCCTTGCGGAAGTCAAGAAACACGGCATCTACTTGTGAACCCGTGTCTAAGGCCCTCTGAGTCTCGTGGACGAATAGCGCGAGCTGGGTTTCACACGGCCGTCTTTTTCGAAACCCATGCTGATTCCTACAGAGTAGATTTCTAGTCTCCAGAAAAGGCATTATACTCGAACATAATACGTGTTCCAAAATTCTACAACTGATCGACGTTAGAGATATAGGTCTATAGTTCTGCACATCCGTTCGACGTCCCTTCTTGAAAACGGGGATGACCTGTGCCCTTTTCCAATCCTTTGGAACGCTTCGCTCTTCTAGAGACCTACGGTACACCGCTGCAAGAAGGGGGCAAGTTCCTTCGCGTATTCTGTGTAAAATCAAACTGGTATCCCATCAGGACCAGAGGCCTTTCCTCTTTTGAGCGATTTTAATTGTTTCTCTATCCCTCTGTCGTCTATTTCGATATCTACCATTTTGTCAACTGTGCGACTTCAAGAGAAGGAAGCACAGTGCAGTCTTCCTCTGTGAAACAGCTTTGGAAGAAGACATTTAGTATTTCGGCCTTTAGTCTGTCATCCTCTGTTTCAGTACCATTTTGGTCACAGAGTGTCTGGACATTTGGTTTTGATCCACCTACCGCTTTGACATAGGACCAAAATTTCTTAGGATTTTCTGCCAAGTCAGTACATAGAACTTTACTTTCGAATTCATTGAAAGCCTCTCGCATAGCCCTCCTTACACTACATTTCGCTTCGCGTAATTTTTGTTTGTCTGCAAGGCTTTGGCTATGTTTATGTTTGCTGTGAAGTTCCCTTTGCTTCCGCAGCAGTTTTCTAACTCGGTTGTTGTACCACGGTGGCTCTTTTCCATTTCTTACGATCTTGCTTGGCACATACTCATCTAACGCATATTGTACGATGGTTTTGAACTTTGTCCACTGACCCTCAACACTATCTGTACTTGAGACAAAACTTTTGTGTTGAGCCGTCAGGTACTCTGTTATCTGCTTTTTGTCACTTTTGCTAAACAGAAAAATCTTATTACCTTTTTAATATTTCTATTTACGGCTGAAATCGTCGATGCAGTAACCGCTTTATGATCGCTGATTCCCTGTTCTGCATTAACTGATTCAAATAGTTCGGGTCTGTTTGTCACCAGAAGGTCTAATATATTATCGCCACGAGTCGGTTCTCTGTTTAACTGCTCAAGGTAGTTTTCAGATAAAGCACTTAAAAATATTTCAATGGATTCTTTGTCCCTGCCACCCGTTATGAACGTTTGAGTCTCCCAGTCTATATCCAGCAAAATTAAAATCTCCTCCCAGAACTATAACATTTCCCTAAGGGGCACCATCACTAGCCTAACGTTGGAGCTCCCAATAACTAATAAACCCCTCCCCCCGTGTGCCTGCTCGGACCTTGCTGAAGGAGCAGCCACATGTCCATTCACAGGCAGAGCGGGCGATGCCACACGGCCAGCCTCCACATTGACCCTCCGCCTCGTGCGCCGCGAACGCCACTGAACCCGCCACTCCCCTTGGGGAGAGGGTGGCCCAACCGCGCCCGGTACCCGCGAAGATCTCTCGACAGCAGGGACAGTGGGTGAAGCATCTAAAACCTGGGGTGCACCATGCGACGCACCAGACTCCCCACTGCCGCTACACTCCGAGGCAGCAGCCTGAAGACGGCTGACCGCGGCCATCAACACGCTCAGCTGTTCGCGAAGAGTGGCCAGCGTCCGTACACAGCAGTCACACATCCTATCCATCCTAAGGAATCAATTTACCGAAGAGACTTAATAAACTTTTAAGTAGACTGCTAATTCACTAAAGGCGATTGATTACTGACTAAACTGTGATTGCTAACCACTTCTTGTGGAAAACAATGAAAATAGCACTACCTGTCTCTGGACTGTATTCAAAACAAACACTAGCACTACTGGCACTATGGCTGACTACAAGGACTCTCTCTGACTGTATTCAAAACAAACACGAAATCTATGTAACACTATTACTAGCACTCGACAATTAAAGCTTCCTAAAAGCAAAAACACACGGAAGAAGAAGTGACAAGTAAGAAAAATACAGTTAATACTTAAATTAAGGTAGCTCGCTGCACAGCAGACGTGAAGCAGCCGGCGGTTAGGGCGACACATGAACTTACAACAAAAAAGTAATAACAGATAGAAATACATGTTCATGAACCTGAGAGAAAATCAGTCCATAAGTTTAAGCAAACGCTATCAGCAGTACAATGAGAATCAGCTTAATTTTTCAATTAACTCCTCGACAGAATAAAAGGAGTGACCCATGAGGAAACACTCCAGTTTCGATTTGAAAGCGCGTGGATTACTGCTAAGATTTTTGAATTCGAGTGGCAGCTTATTGAAAATGGATGCAGCAGTATACTCACACATTTTTGCACAAGAGTTAAGGAAGTCCGATCCAAATGGAGGTTTGATTTCTCCCGAGTATTAACCGAGTGAAAGCTGCTTATTGTTGGAAATAAACTAATATTGGTTACAAGAAACGACAATAAGGAATATACATATTGAGAGGCCAAGGTCAAAATACTCAGACTCCCTGAACAGAAGTCGACAAGAGATTCGTGAACTCACACCACTTTTCGCCCGAACCTCCAGTTTCTGAGCCAAAAATATCCTTCTAGAATGGGAAGAGTTACCCAAAAACATAATACCATACGACATAAGTGAATGGAAATAAGCAAAGTAGACTAATTTACTTGTCGAAGTATCACTCACTTTCGGCACCGTTCCAATAGTGAAAATGGCAGTATTAAGTCTTTGAACAAGATCCTGAACGTGGGCTCTCCACGACATCTTACTATTTATTTGAACACCTAGGAATGTGAACCGTTCAGTTTCACCAATCATATGCCCATGCTGTGAAATTAAAGCGTCAGGTTTTGTTGAATTGTGTGTTAGAAAATGTAAAAACTGAAGCTTACTGTGATTTAACGTTAGTTTATTTTCTACAAGCCATGGACTGAGGTCATGTACTGCACTACTTGAAACGGAGTCAATGTTGCACCCAACATCCTTTACTACCAAGCTAGTGTCATCAGCAAACAGAAATATTTTAGAGTTACCCGTAATACTTGAGGGCATATCATTTATATAAATAAGGAACTGGAGCGGCCCCAACACTGATCCCTGAGGAACCCCCTCCCCCTTGACAGTACACCACTCAGATCCCTCATCACACTGTATTACTTTCCCCCATTCCCGTAGATCGTTCCCTAATGATCTTCCTGAAACACTCTACAACTTCTGATTCTGTCAGTTCTTTCAGGTCCCATCTCCTTAAATTCCCACCTTTTTCCAGTTTCTTCAGTTTAATCTACAGTTCATAATCAATATATTGTGATCAGAGTCCACATTTGCCCCTGGAAATGTCTTACAATTTAAAATCTGGTTCCTAAATCTCTGTCTTACCATTATATAATATATATGAAATATTGCAGTATCTCCAGGTCTCTTCCACGTATACAATCTTCTTTCATGATTTTTGAACCAAGTGTTAGCTATGATTAAGTTATGCTCTGGGCAAAAACCTACCAGGCGGCTTCCTCTTTCATTTTTTACCCCCATTCCATATTCAACTACTACGTTTCCTTTTCTTCCATTTCCTACTGTCGAATTCCAGTCACCCATTAATATTAAATTTTCATCTCCCATCACTATCCGAATGATTTCTTTTATCTCATCACACATTTCATCAATTTCTTCATCATCTGCGGACTACTTTTACGACTTTGGTAAGCGTGGGATTCGTGGCTATCTTGGCCACAACAATGCGTTCACTATGCTGTTTGTAGTAGCTTACCCGCATTCCTATTTTTATTAATTATTAGACCTACTTATGCATTAGCTTCATATTAGCCTTCCTAATACTAAAATCTATATCCGATGTTAACAATGACGCCGGTGGATGGACTATCAGGAAATTACTGACCGTCGAGAAAGTCACAAATATAACCGACAAGCTAATGGGCCCTTCACAGGAAAAGGTTTTTTGCCAGAAAACGGGGAAAACTGAAACCCAGCAAATGAGTAAAAAAATGTATATTCACTGACAAAAAAAATAGTGTACGCACACAACTTACACAACAATAGTCTGGGATTACTCTATTACGTAATACAGTTTTTGTGATTGTATCTTGCAGCTTTAGTTATTTTTAATTAAAAGAGGCTTTAAAAGGACAGAAAGAACGTGTTGGACTACGCTAGAGATCGTTCTGTTAGCACAGTCTTTACTTTGTAATCACTTTCGTTGACTTCGGCAACTCTCAACAGAAATCTCCAACCTAACCGAGACAATGTGCTACGATACAGCCGAGATCATGACAAGAGAATGGGCTACATCACACTCGAAGTAAATGTATATAGGTAAGGATCCCCATGACCTGTATACGTCTGTTATAAAAAATCTCCAAGCCACTCTCCTCAAATAGACCGCAATCTTCTCTTGACCTTCAACTGTTACTATTTCAGAATTAAAAACCAGATTCAAAGAAAATTTGGCTACAAGGCACAAAACTAGAAATATAAAAATAATGAAAGTGAGAACGTGAAACATGTTAGCAATAACCATAAACAGGAGATTTACAGAAAATATAATTGAGAAAGGAAATCATTAATATTATCGACCGTTTAGGAACTCTAGGCTACGAAATGGATAAAACCACATATCGAATAAGTGGTGGAAGAGTTTGTGTGTTTTAAGATTAAATCCAAACAAGAATTAGAGAAAAATATATCGAAGCAAGGCCTCTATTACGAAAAATTGCTAAATCTCGAGACAAATTGTGTCCTTCTGTATTAGATGAAATGTTTTGGCCCCTAGTACGGATGAAACAGTATCTGCAGTATCAACAGGAACTTCGGACATGTGTTTCATATTTCATCCAAGCCTGCAGTCTATAAATATTTAAACAAAATACTAAAACAAAATACCACTACAGGGGAATTACTTACGAAGTAGTTCTTGGTAGAGAAACACAGGACACAATTACGTATGTAGGCTTAATACGAACTACAACTGTGTTTATAAATCGCTATAGTTGCCTTGGACTAACGACGAGCAAATATCAATATAACCTGTACGCTTTTCAAAGCTGTTATCCATGAAAAAGCTAAACCACGTATCGCGAACAAAATACTATTTAACACCGAAACAATGATATTAGCTGACAATGGGCACAGACTTTAGTCAATGGGCACTGTTGAAAATTTGTGCCAGACCAGGATTAGCACCCGAGTCCCCTGGTTACGAGGGAGAGGCAATGATCACTGTGTCCGAATTACACAGTGGTCAACAGAATAGCACGAACTGCCCGAGCATGCCGTTCGTTAGATCCAAATTCTCAATTTCTCCATAGACTGCTAATGCACTGCTCCTTGAACATAATCCTCCTCCCTTTAATTATACAGTACATGGCCAAAAAAACAGACACCGAATATATGCAAACTTGGCCTTACGAACATTGCAGACGTCGTCTATGTAACACACGTCAAACTTCAAAGAATTTACCAATTCGTTGCATTGTTTACTATAGACCACAAATCAAGTAACGTAAAAAAAGCACTGCGTCTATTGAGATCATGATTCAGAGTTAAAAAAAACTAATAAGTTGCCTACATATTACAGTTGCTGCCGAAAGAGGAGAACCATTATTTTCCCACAAAAGGAAATATAGTTAAAATTACGCTTCTATTTCGGTTAGTTTATGCGGTTACTAAAATTTGCAGTGAAAGTTACATAGTGGACTCTACCCTCCCCCCACCAGAAACGTAGTTATCGTGGCTGTTGTGAGACTTTTGTACACAGTTAGAGAAAGTGTGTTAAATGTGGCGCGGACGGAAACGCTAGGCTACGCTACAGGGCAATCTGCTCGCACAACGTTTAGTCGGCATTCATAATCGTTGGCGTAAACAACTCTCAATCAAATTACCACCTTCCAACCTAACTTAGATCTCGGGCTACACTACCAATCGGCCTGTCATCACAACCAAAAATTCATTGAGGGGGGTGGGGGGATTTCCTGTAGCTCTCTCTAATGTATCTCTAGGCAAAACTGCCAGTTTTGTCAGACTCAACAGCAAGATTTACCAATGGTAAACACTTTTGAGACGGCTCGTAATTTTAGAATAGTCCTCTTCGTCTTACTTGGCATAAATTGTTCGCTGGCGTCCCAGCAGCTAGCTCCCTCAGTGTCTGCTTCTGCCATCGCACCACGCTAGTCTGCTGTTGTCCTAGCAGACCGAACGCACCGCACATCCGATACCTTCGGAACCACTCACTGGCCAGTTAGCAACTGAGCGGAACACTGTTTACATCGTGAAAGGAAAACTATGCAAAGATGTACACTTAAATGGCGCGACTGAGTAGCACACACACAGTAATATCTGAGGAATGTCCTTCGACACGCGCAGAACGAAAGTCTTCTCGCGAACGTACAGCGTCTCTGAAAAAAAATCTCGTGACTATATTCCGGCGTTACGGCCAGGTTCTCATACAAATGAGCAAAAAAGGGTACATTTGAAATTCTTTTTGAGACAATGAAAATACATTCGAAAGATCTGTTTGGGAATTACGAGTGATAATACTATGAGCTTAATTTTAGATTTTCAATAAAAAATGGCGCCCGTAATTATGATTTGATCAAGGGCCTGCGAGACTGGAGTACGCAGAGCGCGTGCAGTGTGGCACCTCATATGTTACCTGAATTCAAAAATGGGTAACACCAGTTGATACTACATTATTCCTCTGAAATTGAAAATGGATAACATCAGTCGATAAAACATAAAATTTATGGGAGCGTATACCTAACCGCAATGAAACAACCTTAAATTTAACGATACAGTGCTAATTCGAACTTTGAGTTCGATTTTTGAGGGTTTGTTTCACTCCTTATGCCTACACAAAAATTAGTTAATATTAACAAATGTCATATTATAGCTATAAGTTCCTAAGAAAAGTGTTTACTTTTAGGGGTCAGAGGTAGATGTTAAGAGATCGAACTACTTTTAATTTATGCTGCATGCCGTTCTGAGAAAATAGTTACCCGAAAAAAATGTGTTCAAAGTTTAGGGAAAACATTTAGTTATATTATTACTTCGATTTGCATGAACTGAGTGTTACATATATATTTTTAATGTCGCTGAAAACGAATCTGAAGTCAGATTTTCAATATTCAAAACAGCTAATCCAATACGGAGGGCAACCGATTATGTTTTGACCAATTTTTACCAAAAATGTATTTTCGTTATTTACGTTTAGTCTGCAAGTCAAGGAGTATTTATCAACCCCTCCTCTACCTCTGATTGTTCCTAGACAGCAACTTCCTGTTCTTCTTGGCAGGAAAAGCCGATCTGTCAAAGCTGGATATGCAGCACTCGGCAGCCTGCACTTGATATTCGTCCGTATTTTCGGTGAGTATGTTTGCATGCATTCTGCAGTATGAATCATTTTGAGCACGTGCGACACGGGACGAGTTATCATCTACATCTATATGGATACCCTGCAAAACACATTTAAGTGCCTGGCAAAGGGTTCATCGAATCACCTTCACAACTGATAATTAATTGAAACCCTCAGCTGCCGACAGGTGTTGTTGATATACTTCGATGGGGACAGCTGAAAAGTGTGCCCCTACTGGGACTCGAACCCAGAATCTCCTGCTTACAAGGCAGACGCTCAATCCATCTGAGCCGTCGAGGGCACACATGAACAGCACGACTGCAGGAATTTATCCCTCGCACGCTTCCCGTGAGACTCACATCCCCAACCGTCCACAATCCGCATACGTAATGTACTTAATAGGTATTTGTCCATCCACTCATTACTGGCTCACACTAAGGTGACGATTCCCGTAAGAGTTCCGGCAACCTGTGCGCATTCGCACAGACGAAGGTCAATGGCTGGGTAACGTTTAACCATAGATATGAAGATAGTAACTGCTCTCGAAAGAACAGGCGCCACTGACGACCTTGCAACTCTTCTAGAATACATGATAAACCGGCCGATGTGGCCGAGCGGTTGTAGGCGCTTCAGTCGGGAGCCACGCGACCGCTACGGTCGCAGGTTCAAATCCTGCCTCGAGCATGGGTGTGTGTGATGTCCTTAATTTAGTTAGGTTTAAGTCGTTCTAAGTTCTAGGAAACTGATAACCTCAGATGTTAAGTCCCAAAGTGCTCAGAGCCATTTGAACCATCAGTCCCTATGTTTACACACTACTTACAGTAACTTATGCTAAGGACAACACACACACAACCATGCCCGAGGGAGGACTCGAACCTCCAACAGGGGGAGCCGCGCGAACCGTGACAAGGCGTTGGACACATGGCGGGTACCCCGCGTGGCTCATGGCAGCCGTGACACTGCTTCAAACAATGGACTGTAGAAACTTTTGTAAAGTACGGATTAAAAAAAAAACTTTCTGTTACAAGAGTCTAGACAAGTACACCTTTAAAAAATGCAACTACAAAGAAATTGAATTTTCGAACGTTTTGAATGAGAACCTGTCCTTATGGAACACCGTTGATCAAATGTCACAGGGATTATATACTCAGGTTTCACATGTGGATTAACACTTTCTAATCAATATCCGGAATGAGCAGGGCTTAAAACTTTGAAGAGTTAAATTTCAAGGGCCGGTCTCTTGTATGCAAATAGTTTCACAGTAGAAATTTCTCTAGTTTTATTTGTTAATTAATTTATTTATTTTTTGCTGTAGGTAAAGAAGGATAGCATTGTGAGGAGGGGGAAGGGGGGGGGGAGGAATCTTGCATCTCCCACCTTGGAATTCTCAGTACAGAATTTTTATTCATAACGAGATTCTTAGCCACTTGCAGAAGTGATTTCGAGTGATTCTGCAAAACTTTTCCTTTAGCCAATCGTAGCAACTATAGGATTCCGTTCCTGCTGCATGACATGTCTCGGAACTTAAACTGACCAACTCATTTGCATAAAGAGCTAGCTTATCATCCGCTTCTTTACTTGCGTAGACCGTTCATGGTCTGCAAAGAATTTTTTTCTTTAATCGTTTTTTTATGTCTTTTATAAACTGCAACACTTTCTAAACTTTCTAAACTTAGCGCCGTTGAAGCATGGTCTTTTACTGAATGATCAAAAAGCAATGCTGACAGCTGGAGTCCAAGGTTTTTGTTAATCAAGCCGTTTGTATTCTTGTGGTGATATCTCCGTACAGTCTTTCATTCCCTAACGCATATTTCTTTATATCTAATTGAGAAGTGAAATACCGGTTTTCATAGATGCAGATTTAAAATATTTTAATATAACGCAATAAATATTTCATTAAAATTTTCATCCCCTTATGCTCGAAGTTCCAAAACCAGAAAAACACGTAGTTTTTAAAAATTGTAACATATTAGCCGAATACGAATTGTCAGATATATTTAGCAATCCTTTCATAATGAACCATTTTCTGAAACATCTCACACCCTTTAGGGGTTGGGTTTTCAAAAACAATTAAACACGTATTCTTCTATTTAGAGCCGAGGAGCCAAATTCAAATCTTCATCCATTTAATTCTAAAAATGCTTTCATAGTGAAATATTTCATAAAACATTACATCCCCTATTTCACTCTATTAGTGAGTTAAATTTCCAAAAGCAACGAAACACATTTTTTTTACATCCAACCGAGATGTCAAATACCTATTTTCATAGATGTAGCTATAAAAATGCTTCAGTAGTTCTTTAATAATGATTTATTTTCAAAAAACCTTCACTAATTATTTTATCCCCCAATGGAAGAATTTCGGAAAATGCTAAAAACCTGTTTCTTTTTTGTATCTGACTGAGACACCAAATGTCAATTTTCGTAGTTTTGTAGTTATAGCTTCAATAGGGACATAGGGACATATTTAAAAAAAAAAGACTTTCAACCCATGTTTCACCCCCATAGGAGTGAAATTTCGAACAATCTCTTCTTAAATGATGCTTTCAGCGTAAGATTTACACCTTCATCAAATTTCAAGTCCGTATACTTTGCAGGTTGGGCTGGAAGGCTATGGGTCAGTGAAACCTGTGCCCCTATTGCACCTTCTTGGAGGTTGTAGTTCCAAAAACAGTGAAACACGTAGTTTTCAATAACACAATATTCATAGATTTCGCTTTAAAAACTCTTTCGCACTGAAATACTTTCATAAAACATTACATCCTATATTCCACCCTCTTAATCGTTGAATGTATCAAAAACAGGTTTTCATATATTTCATGAAACATTTCATCCTCTGTGATATGGGGTATGGTAGTGACACACCAAAATCACAATAGTAATCCGTTGTAGTTGCTACATATTTTATTACAATCAAAAGCATTATAAAATCACAAGGCCAAATCAGTTGGACAAATAATAAATAAATTTCGTTAAGTGGAACGAGACCCGTAAAACTTGAAATTTGAATATGACTAGGTATATATACTTAGGTAAAGCTTTACTTAAATAGCACAAATGTCCATAAAATTCATAGCAGAACTCTCACTACTTGCAATCAGGGGAGAAACAGATTAAGCGTAAAAATACAGATATTTAACGTTCGGCTTGCCAACTTTCCTAAACAAAACTGTATAAAAATGACTAAAACAATTAAGGGGGTCCTTTAATTTTGACTAAACGGACCTTCAAATTTACTTACTCAGTTGATTAATCAACAATATTCTTAGAATGATTACAACTAGAACATGACTATATGACAATACCCTTAAAATAAGGTTGCTTCAATATTTCGTGTGATTTGGCGATAGACGCGAGCAGACCAAGGATTCAAATCAATACAAGAGATCCACGAGGGGATACTCAACATGGCAATGCAATTGAACTTTGGATGCTATAGTTCAGCACCGGAAAGATGGAATCACGCAAAAGTGACAACATAACCCAAGATGTAAAGGAGAGGACATGGCCTCAAATATCTCTCTGCCGCCGTGGTGCTCTGCTCCCAGTATGCTAGCGTCGACCGCTGCCAGTTATCTCTAACACAACACACATCAAGAGCAGACAATTTTCTGAGACATAAACTACACAACCCTATCTGGAGAACAGGTGAGCAATACAACTGGACTGAAACCAATGAGCCTCCGTGAGTTACTTGGCCAGTACCAGCCCTTAAACTTTGATTAATAAGATCGCTAAAAATCATACCGAAGTTAAGATGACGAGACTTATCTCCAGGTTCGCCATATTAGTGGCAGAGACAATGAATTGGCGACGCTCTTATCCGCGGCAGAGTCTGGGGAAGGCAAGGGCCACGTGGAGCCGGATCTGGGGGTCAATTTCCTTCTCTCCGAGACACCCGGCTTCTTCTGCGACTTAGCCGGCAAACAGGCCGAGGACCCCGGGTGGGGACCGATTCGGCAGCAGTTGGCGGATGGCGAGGTCTTCGGGGGGTGGGGTGGGTGGGGGGTGTCTTGTGTAAAGGGGAAGACAACCGTGGTGAAGGGAAGGTCTGTATTCTACAGGAACGAGTTAGCATGGCACTCAGATATTTCCACGATTCGGCGGTAGGGGATCATTTGGGGTTCTACAAGACCTTGAACAGAGTTCGGGAACACATGTTTTGGCCCAACCTATATGGCGATGGCATGCGATTTGTTGGCAACTGTGTCCAGTGTAAGCGCGGTAAGCCCGATGTTGGGCCGCACAGAGAACTACTACAGTCGGTTAGCGAGCAGTGCCCTCTGGACCGCGACTCAAAGATCGAAACATCGATCGACGGAAACTGGCGCCAGAAACGCACCAGCTCACTCTATTTCATCCCCTTAGGGGTTGAACTTCCAAAAACACGAAAATACGTATTTTCTTATTTGTAACCTTGAAGTCAAATACCAATTTTCGTAGATATAGCCTTCAAAATACTTCCATAGTCCTTCCATAATTTTTTATCTCAAGATAAAATGTTCACCTACTATTTCACCTCATAGAGGTTAAATTCCCAATAATACTGGAACACATATTTCTTTATTTCTGACCTAGAAACCAGATACAAATTTTCGTCTGCCTAGCTTCAAAATTACCTTAATAGCTACATGTTTCCAAAATCCTTTCATTTCCTGTGTATCCCCCTTAGAGGTGGAATTTCGAAATATGCAGTATAAGCGGTATAAGATCAACAACCTTTCCAAATCTCAAGGTTTATTTTCCTTGGCGGTCTGGACTGTGTGAATTTCATAGTAATGGCCTCCACACACACACACACACACACACACACACACACACACACACACACACACACACACACACACACACACACGCGCGCACACACACACACACACACACACACACACACACACACACACACACACACACACCACTAACAATGCCACCACCACCTCCTGGGGAAATTTCTGCAGACGCCCTTGTTCCACTGCAGTCATATTTTGCCGACGACCTACATTTAGCAGCGTGGGAGGGATAGTGTCGTGCAACAGACAGTATACTCAGTAGACAACGAACTGTTCGTTGTGAAATCAGGGACATAGGAACCGAGACTGACACAGAAGGTGCTGAAGGTGAAGCACACTAGACTCGTGTCTACCACGGCTTCAAATAGTATCGATTTACTATGAACGGAAGTTCCGAAAAGTGAGCAAGTAATTTTACAGTAAATTCAGTACCGATGGTGAGGATATACAACGAAAAACATTTCTATAATATTTCAGAAATAATGAAACATTCCACTCAAGTCGCGCGGCAGAAAACGCAATGGATATGCTTGCACTTAAGACGGAAGGCCCCACGTGCTTACGCAGGCTTACGACAGATCGCAAAATTCGGCAGTAGGCGTAAGCCAACCTCTTGTGCTGCCATCTGTTATTGATGCCAGGCATCAAGGTCTCAGTAGTTCGACCATCCACTGGAGAGTAGTTGCTTTATAAGTACTCCGTCTTCAGGCCACGAGTGACCTACTGGGACAGCACCATCCGACCGCCGTGTCATCATCTGTGGAGGATGTGAACAGGAGGGGCGGGGATCAGCACACTGTTCTCCCGGTCGTTATGATGGTTTTCTTTGACCGGAGCCGCTACTATTGGGTCGAGTAGCTCCTCGATTGGCATCATGAGGCGGCCTGGATGATCACCCATCCAAGTGCCTTCAACGCCCGACAACGCACTTAACTTCGGTGATCTCACGTGAAACGATGCAACCTCCGCGGCAAGTCCGTTGCTGCAGATATTTTAGAGTAGTTGTTACGTTTCATAATTATCTAGTTTACGGGGAAAATGTAAAAAAGGCGATTGTCACCGAAGCTACAACTAATCTGAATTTCTGGTTAGTTATCAAGTGGTCTTATGTGCAAGCCTGATTTTTTCATCCTTTGCGGTGGGAATGATTCAAACCCGTCATGTTCTTCTTATGAGGTGTTCTATTTATTTTGCACACAATGATCGTTTGTAGTTGTGTTGAGTTACCACCTTGATAAATTTTTGGATGGCGCACGTATCATAACTGAGATCTGCGCTTGCGCTTAATGGCTGAAGGTCAATTAGCGTAATGAGTAGTAGCGAATGTTATAGTAACATGTTTGTAAATTATTTCAGGTAAATTACCTTAGTAGTGTAATATTATCAGTATACCAGTACAGTATGTGGGCCAATTACGTTAGTCATGGAATACTATCCGTATAAGACTATGTCACCTTGATGTCCCGGAATTTGCTTCAATTTTGGAATCCACGAAAGAACTGGAAATTTTCCTTTACACAGCTTTCCATATAATTTCTATTACAGTGATTCAGTCTTGTCTGTCACTCGACTTTTCTGACTGTGAAATAAATTCTATCGCTCATGTGCTTATTACCTCTTCGTGTTTCCATTTGCCGATATTGCGCATAAACACATACATATCTCAACGTTGCTATGTACATTGATGGAACGACACACTTTTCTGTGGCGACACTGCAGTTTAGAGATAGAAAAACCGATCAGTTAAAACGACATGGGTATTTTAGTTCTGAATAACCGATGTCTTTCGGTATTTGTTTGCTCTCGGTTATAACAAGTATCTTTTTATATTTTCCTGATAACCACGTAAAAACAGATATACCAATTAGCCACAGTTGTCGTAGTAAAATTTTTAGTTTTCAAATAAACCTTTTTTAAAAAAGACGAGTAATTTTTATTCGTAAGATTTCCATAGCTCTTAAATACTGCGTTATTACAGAAAAAATGGGAAAAGTGATGTATGCCACTTTAATAACACTGCTGATAGAAACGAGCAACAAGTGAATAGGTCCAACATTGCCGAGACAATACTGTGCCTGTTATACAAGCAGTGCGCGAGAATGGACGCAGTTTCTCGCTGTTGTCGAACGTCAGTTGTAACACAGAATGGCACCATCTGGAAGCCTGGAAGTATTTTACGATATGCAGTACGAGTGAAGCACAATGGTCGATTTGGTCGACTTGCGACATCATACAAGGAAAAAAGTTAAAATTTTACAAATCATTCATAGTTCGGGATAAAAATAGAAAGTGCCTGATCTGCTGCCTGTGTCTACGTTATCTGGTTTTAGCCGTTAACACAGAAATTAAAACGAAAAAGAGAGTTCTCCTGCCGCAGTTTTCACTCTTTATCGCTGGATTATACGTAATGCCCGCATAGTGCTGTGATAACCGATT
Organism: Schistocerca gregaria; assembly: GCF_023897955.1. NCBI lineage: Eukaryota > Metazoa > Arthropoda > Insecta > Orthoptera > Acrididae > Schistocerca > Schistocerca gregaria. The sequence continues at coordinate 327,490 of NW_026061801.1, read as the reverse complement.
TAAATATAATTTTTGAGCAGAGTTCTAAAAACTAAAATCAGTAGGATAATACTGGCAGTTTTCTGTGGTATAGAAGTACTCGCTATATTTTGAGAGAAACAGCGAACAGCGGACAAAGTTTTATTGGACTATTTAATTTAAAGAAATTAGAATTATATTAATACCGTCAGTTGCTCACGGGCGTTGATAAATATCAACGTGGACAAGTGAAAATGTGTGCCACGACCGGGACTCGAACCCGGGATCTCTTGCTAAAATGACAGACGCTCTATGCATCTAGGCCACCGAGGGCACAGTGTATGGTTCGACTGCAGGGACTATCTCGCGCACGCCTCCTGCGAGACTCACATTCTTACCTTGAATGTCCATACACTACAGTCGTAGAGTCCCACTCCAACACACTCATTCCTCGTGGAAGACATGTCCATATCCATATAAGTATATGGTTCTGGCAACACCAGCCATGACCTTCTTCTGTGAAGATGCACAAGTATTCCCCGAACTGTTACGGGACTTGGTAAGAATGTGTTCCACGAGTAATGAATGTGTTGGTGTGGGACACTACGAATGTAGTGCGTGGACATGGAAGGTGAGAATGTGAGTCTCGCGGGAAGCGTGCGCGGGATAGTACCTGCAGTCACACTATCGTCTGTGCCCTCGGTGGCTCAGATGGGCAGAGAGCCTGCCATGTAAGCAGGAGATCCCGGGTTCGAGTCCCAGACAGGCACACATTGTCACCTGTCCCCGTTGATATATATCGACACCCGTGAGCAGCTGACGGTATTAATATAATTCTAATTTCGTTCTGGACGGCTGCAGGTCATCATAAATGTATTTGACGTTTTGATTCCATTTATCAAGAAACTGAGAAAGTAAAATTTTTTATCTTTGTTTGATTTCTACGTTTACAAGAGAAAATAATGTAAATAAAATACTGAAAATCGGTTATTACAAGAACTGGTATTGTGACGGGCTTTAACAATTAGGTTAAAGTGAGGCTGGGAAACTGATAAGAGCCGAAAACCAGTTGTTTGAGCGATAACCGACATTCCCACTGCTGTTGTGAGTGGTAAGATTGACGCGCAAGGACATCTAGAACAGTTTCTCAGAAAGGTTACTGCAACTCTGATGTTCTCAAAATGAACGGGCCAGCCATTGGCGTCCGCGAGGGGGAAGGGGAGGGGGAGGGGAGGAGGTGGGGAGGGGAGGATAGGCAAAAGGGCACTTTCACCCGTCGCCCCTAACCATCCTTGGAATCTGGAGTAAAGAGTTTTTATTCGTTACAGTATACTCATACTCTTCCAGATAAGAATTCTCCACAATACTGCTAAACCTTAGCTTTGACCAGTTGTAGCGCTTATAGAGTTAGGGTCTTGTAGCTTGATGCACCTCGTAACTGACCAGCTGATTTGTACACAGAGTGCCAGTCTCAGAATCATGCACTCCAGCCCCGACGCGCCTTCCCCCCTCCCCACCACTGGAAATATTTCTGCAGACTCCAGTCTGCCACTGTGCATATATTTTGATAACATCCTGGTTTTAATAGCATCGAAGGAACAGCATTGTGGAGTAAAGGGTAGACCTAGCACAGACCACACCATTCACAATGAAACGCATCACTTAGTAGATGGTGAAGTACTTTGAAGCTAGCCAGATAGAAACAGAACCTCCTGGCACTGTATCTAACCCAAATTCTAATCTTACACTAATCTCTTGTATGTACCTACCACGCCCTCAAAGAGCCAACGATTTACTATTATCAAAAGTTCCGAAAAATGAGGAAGAAATTGACCCACACTTTTTTCCGTTGTTCATTATTTCGATTACCCCATAAAGGGAATGGACTTGTAGCCACAGGTTACACAAGCGATAAATGGTTTAAAATACATAAAAAGAGATGACAATAGGAAACGATTTTTAAAAACACAATGATGCGGCTTTTACGATTTTTACAGGAAAAAAAAATGGATGACAAAATAAAGGTTTTTCAAAAATATGCTGGTGGACAATATTGGGGATTTTTTATCTTTATAGATGACTAGCGGAAAAGCTTGGTGTTGACCAGGCATTTATTTACAGCTGTGCGTCCACGTCCGTACTATGCAGCGTCTGGCCTTGTCCTGAGTTTTTATGACGTTCTCCTGAAACATGTGTCGTACAATGATATAATTTTGTAGGTGCATTCAGCGTCATATGCGGATACTGTCTGCAAAATTTATTGCGAATATAGTAGCAAAGAAGTAACAAATTTAAATGTCACGAATGCTGTGATCCCCACACACTTGGGTGCAACCAATGTACACAGGATGCTTGGCTCGATCATTATGGCTACCATCACCGCTGGTCGAAATTGGACCAGCTGTGTCGACGTAGTGAAAATATAAATGTGCATAACATGGTAAACGTCCATTCTTTCTAGCCATCAGACCTGATCTACGATCAAAAATATCATGTAAAAGTGGTAGGGGCAACGGCCTTGCCGCAGTGGATACACCGGTTCCCGTCAGATCACTGAAGTTTAGCACTTTCGGGCGTGGTCGGCACTTGGATGGATGACCATCCGGGCCGCTATGCGCTGTTTCCATTTTTCGGGTTGCACTCAGCCTTGCGATGCCAATTGAGGAACTACTCGACCGAATAGTAGCGGCTCCAGTCAAAGGAAACTACCACAACGAGTGGGAGAGCCAGCTCCTCCTCCACCCTCAGTGAGAATGACGTGGCGGTCGGATGGTCCTGATTGGCCACTTGTGGCCTGAACACGGAGTGCTTTCTTAAAGGAGTGCTCCCTACATAAAACTGACAGTCTAGGCTCAGGGACTGTCCACGGTAAATGCTGCATTGGACCTACGAATACTATTAAAATAACGGTTTGAGTTCTCTTTAGTTGTCCAATCATCTGAAGTGAGTCCTTATTGAAGTAAGCTGAAAAATAGATTTTATGTTAATGGCGGATAAATTTTATGTTAATGGCGGCAAATTAACTTTACCCTAATGACACACAAGGTCAATGCCGTTCTATCACGTAAAGTATTCTCAGATCGAAATGTTTTGCATTACCAAATCTCCAATGTAGATCCATCATACCGCAATTATAATTCTCAAAATAATTTGGAGCTACGTTCAATGCATATTTAAATGCATCTTTCAAAACAATACCAGAATTCTCATTAGATCATCATTATCAGTGCCTAGAGTATTCCTATTATTTCGTCTACCAAAAACCGCGTCTCACTATGGCTTTTTCAGTACCCTGTTTTGTTTTCCACTGCTGACAATAGAAACGATCTGGCAGATGTGACATTGTAGATGTCCAGTATGCGTGTCTTAATGCAAATAAACCGTCTGGAACATTTACCCTTGAACCTCCCTTGAATGGGATTTCATGGAACGTTATTACTTTCCTGTGTCCATTTCTATCACACCAGCTGATCGCCACGACTGGGGAGAGTGAGGAGGGGGTGGGGTGAAAGTTGGCAGCACTTTGAGTGGCAGAAACCTCACGTTTCCGTCATTTGTTTTCATAATGACGTAGTGCCAATTCGTCACATTGGACGCTTTTCTCTCGGAAACGTTTACATTCATCGTCTGGATATCAATGTCGCCTTCTGAGGTATGCAGTCGCACCACTCTGTACGAAATAGGTTCTAAGCTGATGCAGTCGACAAGTAACGTCGAAATATATCGTCACCTCGAAATATATCGACACCTCGAAATAAATCCACACACAGAAATAAATAGCCAACCCGAAATAAATCGCAACCTCGAAATAAATCGACACCATGAAAAAAATCGAAACTTCGAAATAAATCGACACCTCCAAAAGACAGCTACATCGAAATGATACGATATCCCGAAATATATCGACATCTAGACGCATTTTAGCTTACCATATAGATCGATATCTCGAATCTCACGGACCTCTCGAGATAAATCGAGGTATAGAAATATATCGATATCTTGAAATATATTGGTACCTAGTAATATAAAGATATCTCTAAAAATACAATATCTAGAAATTTATGGATTACTTGAGATATAGAGGTTTCTTGAAATATATCGATATCTCGAAAGGAATCGATATCTGAAGTACACCGATACATGGAAATATATCGATAGCTCGAAATAAACAGACAACCCGTTCTGTTTCGGTATATCAAACTAAATCGATATCTCGACATAAACGGATACTTCGAAATCAATTGATACCTCGAAATAAATGGATGCCTCAATATAGATAGATATCTCGAAATAAATCGACATCTCGATATAATGAGTGCTTCGACATAAGTCGATATATCGAAATGGATCGATAATGGGAAAGAATGGACGTCTTGAAAAAAATTTGTACCCCTAAGAAAACGATTCTCGAAATAAATAGGTATATCGAAATATATCGCTATCTCGATAAATACCGATATCTAGTGGTCGGATATATGTTTCAAGTTGACTTGACATATCAGTATAGTTCGATATACGTCAAAATACTTTGGATTTTCAATATACCGATAGATTTCTAGACCTCGGGGAAAAAATCGCCGATCCGACCTCAGTGCAAAAACGCAGACCTAGGGAAAAAACGCCGACCTCGGGGAAAAACGCAGACCTCGAGGGAAAAACGTCGACCTCGGGGTAAAACGCCGACCTCGTGGGAAAACGCCGACCTTCAAAAAACTGCCGACCTCAGGAAAAATCCAGTTCCATTAATTTACACAGACACTAATGTATGTCACCATTAGGTTCTCAAAATACAACCAAATTCCTGGTATTTATCACCTCACACAAAAAGTGGTCGTGACAGAAAAGTCTCGTTCTTTAGAAAGTTTAGAATGAGATGTTCTAAATATTGCAGTTTATCCATTTACAATAATCTACAAGCACTGCACAATGAGAAGAGACTGTCAACCACAGCACTTTGAAATAGTGGACAGCCAGGAAGACAGAGGTTGCATTGCTGTTTCTAATCCTCTGGTGCTTGAGATTTAGAATCCAGGATTGCCTCGAATGAGAACAGCAATAATGGATGTCCTGCACCAGTGTAGAACGTACTCTGGAACTCCACAGAAAATCACAAGGCACAATTATATCACATCATTCTCAGCAAACTACAGAAGCCTCTAATGGACGTAACAACGTTGTCACCTCCTTCACCAGTGAAAGATCTTAGTAGCTATTGAGTCAAGAGTAGGTGGCCAATTAATAATTTGTTGTTCAAAGCTAACTTCAGTGTATATGGGAATACTCAGTGGACATCTTTAACCATCATGTTTTACTGTCTAAGATATGTCAACTTCCCAGACTATAAGTATAAGCAGAGCTTGGTCTTTCCCAATCCGAGATTGTTTAGAATGGGTATCAAGGGAATCAGATCCACTGGGCATTTAGAGCAACCTGCTTTAAACAATATGAGCAGGCAGTAGACACAGACACAGAATTTGGAATTTCTCTGTGAAGTGGTTACCTTCATCGTCTGAAAACTTATGTTGTGTGCTGCGCTATGTGGAGGTACTAATAGCAACACAGTAAAATACAGAAGAAGCTTATAAGTTGATGTAATCAGCCAGTAAGAAGCAGTAAACTTTAAGTTTTAGTAATCGATTATTGACTTATTATCCGGCTTTGGTGCCTTGACATTACCGACGACCTTAAGATTTTGCATGAAGAGAGGCCTAAAAGCCACGTTACACGAGAGAATGTGAAAAGTGTTCATATGTAGTAAAAACCTAAGAAATAAGCCCGTTTTCGTCATTTGCTATCAAATCGACGTATTGCCAGAGCGTTACATTGGCAGCTTTTCTCTCTGAAACGGTTACATTTATCGTCTGCAAACTTATGTCGCGTGCTAAGGAATGCAGAGACACTAAAAACAACACAGTAGAACATAGAGGAAGCTTCTAGGTTGATGTAATTAGCCCGTAGGAAACAGTACAATTCAGGTTTTAGTTATCGATTAGTTGGGAGCTCCAATGTTAGGCGCGTAATGGGGCCCCTTAGGGATACGGCGGCTAAGGAGGGGAAGAAATCCAGTGTGCACTTCGTGTGCATTCCGGGAGGAGTCATTCCTGATGTGGAAAGGGTCCTTCCGGATGCCATGAAGAGCACAGGGTGCAGCCAGCTGCAGGTGGTGGCACATGTCGGCACTAATGACGTGTGTCGCTTTGGATCTGAGGAAATTCTCTCTGGATTCCAGCGGCTATCTGATTTGGTGAAGGCTGCCGGTCTTTCTTACGAGATGAAGGCAGAGCTGACCATCTGCAGCATCGTTGAGAAAACCGACTGCGGACCTTTGGTGCAGAGCCGGATGGAGGGTCTGAATCAGAGGCTCAGACGGTTTTGCAACCTTATTGGCTGCAGATTCATTGACTTGCGCCATAGGCTGGTGGGGTTTCGGGTTCCGCTGAATAGGTCAGGAGTTCACTACACTCAGCTGGCGGCTACACGGGTAGCGGAGGCTGTGTGGCGTGGACTGGGCGGTTTTTTAGGTTAGAAGGCCTCGGGAAAGTGCGGGATGGGCTGCAATGTCAAAGGGTACTTGGCAATTACAGGACGTGCTTGGATCAAGGAACAGTCGGAATTATAGTTGTAAATTGTTGTAGTTGCGCTGGAAAAGTCCCTGAGCTTCAAGCGCTAATAGAAAGCACAGAAGCTGATATCGTTATAGGTACAGAAAGGTGGCTAAAGCCTGAAATAAGTTCTGCAGAAATTTTTACGAAGTCTCAGACGGTGTTCAGGAAAGATAGATTAGGCAGAATTGGTGGTGGAGTGTTTGTGTCTGTCAGTAGTGGTTTATCTTGTAGTGAAGTCGAGGTAGATACTCCGTGTGAATTGGTGTGGGTGGAGGTTATACTTAAAAGCCGAATTAAGTTAATAATTAGCTCCTTCTACCGACCCCCAGACTCCGATGATACAGTTGCGGAACAGTTCAGAGAAAGTTTGAGTCTCGTAACAAATAAATACCCAACTCATACGGTTATAGTTGGTGGGGATTTCAACCTACCCTCGGTATGTTGGCAAAAATACTTGTTCATAACCGGTGGTAGGCAGAAAACGTCTTCCGAGATTGTCCTAAATGCATTCTCCGAAAATTATTTCGAGCAGTTAGTCCACGAACCCACGCGAATTGTAAATGGTTGCGAAAACACACTTGACCTCTTGACCACAAACAATCCAGAGCTGATAGAGAGCATCATGACTGATACAGGGATTAGTGATCACAAGGTCATTGTAGCTAGGCTCAATACCATTTCTTCCAAATCCATCAGAAACAAACGCAAAATAATTTTATTTAAAAAAGCG